>NW_026571115.1:26819903-27232765 GCF_026225935.1 Boleophthalmus pectinirostris | reverse complement strand
TGACGTTCCCTCTGCGCACGAACTACATGTACGCCAAAGTGAAGCGCAGCCTGCCCGAGATGTACGCCCTCACCGTGTCTGCATGTGGCTCAAGTCCAACGCGTCTCCGGGAGTGGGCACCCCGCTGTCCTACGCCGTGCCCGGGCAGGCCAACGAGCTGGTGCTCATCGAGTGGGGCAACAATCCAATGGAGCTGCTCATCAATGACAAGGTGAGAGAGTGAAGTCCAAAAGAATCTTGTTTTCTTGTGAGTTTTAAACCATGTTAGAATGTTGTTGCCTCCTCAGAAACAGACCTGGACCTGTGTTTTGTCCTTTATTATTAGTCTGTCTACATCTCCAAACCTTAAAATGCTTTGCTTCACCTTGTGATGTCATGTAGTGGTAGTTTTTACGTTAACAGCAGACATTTTTATCTTTTGTTTAGTGGAATCCCGAAAATGATCCAAAAGATCCTAGTGATTCTAGTCCCTGTTCTGCTACTGAGTCAGATCTGTGGTTTAGTCTGGTTTAGTTCTGGTTTAATCCTGGGTTAATTCTGGTTTAGATCTGGTTTAGTTCTGGTTTAGTCCTGGTTTAGTCCTGATTTAATCCTTGGTTAATTCTGGTTTAGTTATGGTGTAGTCCTGGTTTAATTCTGGTTTAGTTCTAGTGTAGTCCTGGTTTAGTCCCGGTTTAGTTCTGGTTTAGTCCTGGTTTAATCTTGGTTTAGTTCTGGTTTAGTCCTGGTTTAATCTTGGTTTAGTTCTGGTTTAGTCCTGGTTTAATCCTGGGTTAATTCTGGTTTAGATCTGGTTTAGTTCTGGTTTAATCTTGGTTTAGTTCTGGTTTAATCCTGGGTTAATTCTGATTTAGTTCTGGTTTAGTCCTGATTTAATCCTGGGTTAATTCTGGTTTAGATCTGGTTTAGTTCTGGTTTAATCGTGGTTTAGTTCTGGTGTAGTCCTGGTTTAATCTTGATTTAGTCCTGGTTTAGTCCTGCTTTAGTTCTGGTTTAGTCCTGGTTTAGTTCTGGTTTAGTCCTGATTTAATCCTGGGTTAATTCTAATTTAGATCTGATTTAGTCCTGGTTTAATCTTGGTTTAGTTCTGATTTTGTTCTGGTTTAGTCCTGGTTTAGTTCTGTTTAGTCCTGGTTTAATCTTGGTTTAGTTCTGGTTTAGTCCTGATTTAGTCCTGGTTTAGTCCTGCTTTAGTTCTGGTTTAGTCCTGGTTTAGTTCTGGTTTAGTCCTGATTTAATCCTGGGTTAATTCTAATTTAGATCTGATTTAGTCCTGGTTTAATCTTGGTTTAGTTCTGATTTTGTTCTGGTTTAGTCCTGGTTTAGTTCTGTTTAGTCCTGGTTTAATCTTGGTTTAGTTCTGATTATTCTGTTTAGTCCTGGTTTAATCTTGGTTTAGTTCTGATTTTGTTCTGGTTTAGTCCTGGTGTAGTATCATCTTTTCTTTTACCTTTTGTTCAATAGATATTGTCGATTTCGTGGCTTAAATGATCCACATGATTCTAGTGAAGGTGTATGGAGTTTAAAAACCCAGTGGAGCACTTTCTGTATTACCACATGACAACACACTTGAGACTTGAGAGAACTCAGCCTAAATCTGCAGGGTCGGTGTGTTAAACATGTGTGAATGAAACAAAACACAACTCCGGGTCTGTTTGTGATGAGGAAACAACACAACACAGATCAGAAAATAGTCTAATATTGGCCCTTTAATAGAAACAACAACACCTGCTTCTTTACGTCAGAGTCTTCGTCATCACAATAAGAGTTGCTCTGCCAAACCTCCAGCTCCTCCTGCGTGAGCTGCACTGAACCAAAGTGAGCAGCACATTTTTCTTCACTGTTGCCAAAATGTCAAAACGACGACACTGAATCCTTTGTGTAGTTACAGTCATGAATATGAAGCACGATTATTATTATTACTGACATTTTCTTCCCCCTTTCCACCAAATGTTCTGCAGAGAGACTAGAGAACTGCAGAAAACTGTCCAAATAAAAACAAAATTAAAGTTGTAGTGCAGTAAATGGGAAGCTCCTTATGGATAAAACATGGCACAGAGGTCTCCAGGATGAATAGCTGGTCACCAAGGTCAATTAAAATACAATCAATCAATGAAACTGCCCAGGGACTGCAGATGGAAATTAACTCTGCTGCTACAACCTGGTACAAAGCACCTCTCCTGTTAAGGTTAATGAAGATTGTGCGCTGTCCCTGTCTCGTTAAATAAATAAATGAAACTACCGTATTTTTCACACTATAGGGCGCACTCATAAACCTCCAACCACATCAAAAAAGACCACAATCCAGAGCGCCCTATACACGAATCCACTCAGGTGTCCCAGCACGACTTCAGTAAACTACAAACACGCACGGAGCAGACAGCGAAAAACACCCACAGCCACACTCATCACTCCACACGGACGAGGAACGGAACGGACGAAAGAACCGAAAAAGCGAGCGCAATGTGCCACTTCTAGCCACGACTGAACAACTGAGTCACTGCGAACACGCCGACAATCCAGCGGTCCCAGACAGCACCCTCCCTACACGCCACAACTGAACCAAGCCCAGAGTCACCGTGAACGCGCCAAACAAAGTCCCACTGACCCATCCAACTGTTGTGTTTCGTTTAATGCGGCTTATAGTCCGGTTTATTTGTGAAAAAAGTTCAAAAATAGACCATTTAATGTAGGGCCGGGTATCATTAAGAAGTTGACGATACGATACATACCTCGATACACAGGTCACGATACGATATATACCTCGATACTAGGGATGGGCATGATTAATCGATAATTGATCATTAAGAATTTCATCGATTACGTTAATTTTAATCGACAAACCGAATGTAGGTTGCTGTGCGTAGCGTGACCAAACAGGGGTCATACATGTGTCTCTTTCTGTACTCAGAAGGAGCGAGACACAAACAGTCGGTCAGTCTGCAGCGTACCGAAGCACAAATGTGTATTTAACGATGATTTGTACAAGAAATTCCACACTTTCCGTTGCGTTCGGGACAAGTGTGAGTCCATGTGCACAGTGGATAAAGCAGCACATATGTTTCGGTGTCCAGTGGGAAAAAGTTTTACCAGGTGAGAGTCGCGCAATGTCGATGACGAGTCCCACCTCCACCCCCCGTACGGTGTCCTGGTTTTGACAAATGCAAATATGGTCACACTAACCTGTATTCCACTGAGTCATGTCTTTTAATCCAACAGAAGTTGACCGCATCAGCGACACAAGAGCTAAAGTTTTATCTTCGCTGAGTTTATGCAAATTAGCGATGCGGTTTTAAGTTTCTTTTCTGTGAGAGTTGCGCAAAACTGAATTAAACACATAATAATGTCAAACGGGCTGATGTGGCTCTAGAGTCGTTATGTTTATATGTCGTAAAGTTGAATTTATTTATGCAGATTAGTGCAGATAGTAATAATAATGATGATCATTTTAATATAAAAACGTTAATGATTAATCGATAATCGATCGTTAATTCTTCCGACGATCGATTAAGAAAATTTCATCGAGTGCCCATCCCTACTCGATACAGTGCACTTTCGATTCGATATGATATTTTCAAATTGATTCGATACGGTTCAATAAAAAAATAAAGGCTAAATCGTGGCTGTGATACTAAAAGTCTTTGTTAAATCACTTCTTGTGCAAAGTTCATATGAAACAAACGTTTTAATCATCAAAACAGTAAAAATGTCAAATGTGTTGCATAAATGAGTTTCCTTTCACTCCACAAGCAACAAAACTGTAGCTCTGTAACAAAATAATTTACTAAAAAACACCTAAAAAAACTCTTGGTGATATATCGATACAGCAGCCCACGATATTGATACTGTATCATCACATTAAACGATACGATATATCAATATTCCGATATTTTTGCACACCCCTAATTTAATGCACCTTATAATCCAGAGCGCCTAAATAAAAATAACGGTAAAGTGTATTTTTGTTGTGGACAGTAAACAGAAACAGTATAAAAGTAGAAATAATAGTAGGAATAATAGTGATAATAATAACAGTAATAATAATTAATAAAAAGAAATGCCTTTAGGGTTATGTTTTTTGAGATTGTGACATATGGTGAAAGATGATGAGGGGAACTGATGATGGTGAAAATAAATATTAGTTTGAGTATAGGGACTAATACATTTAAAAAATTATAATAAAAAAAAAAAAAAAAAAGGGAAGGAAGAGAGACAAAAGGAACTTCAATTATAAATTGGCCGCAGTGTATCAATGTTCGGGAGCCTAGCGGTGTATTTATGTTGCACTATCACATTTATATTGTTTTGACTTTGTGTTGGTGTGGGCGGTTGGGGGGAAATGGGGGGGCTTTTTTGTATTTGTTGTGGTGTTGTGGTTGTTGCTTTATGTTTTTGTTTTTATGTTGAATATTGCAATTGTTAAACGTTGATGTTTGTTTTGTTTTTTTGAATGTTATGTTCTGCTGTCTTTAATAAAAAAAAAAAAAAAAAAAAAAAAAAAAAAAAAAACAGTATAAAAGTGAAGAGCAGTTACAACAACTCTGTGCTGAGAGGTGATCGTGTTTAACACAGTGACCATTGAAACACATCTGTCTCCATTTTATGAATGAAACAAATAACCCTAACAGTTCTGTGGCTGCGTTAAACATGTGGCTGATGTGGGACAAAAGACAAGATTTGCACATTACTTTTCATTTGACGTCACTGATTTCAGAACTCTTTGCTTTTCTCTTCTCCGTGAGTCACATGAAGGAAGAGCTCGTCACTTTTAAGCTCTTGCTCCTGTGAGTGCTCTGAGCCAATTCAATTTCCAATGAAAGAAAGTGGAGGAAATAAAAATCAAATTTTCTTCCAAAACAAATCGATTTAAACTAAAAATGTGATTAGTCGATTTTTTCCCTTCCCTCACTCACATCAAAAGATACTGAGAACTCGTCTTTTAACTTCATACTTCATGTTGTTTCCCAGGTGGCCAAACTGCCCTTCCTGATCAACGACGGGAAGTGGCACCACATCTGCGTGACCTGGACCACCCGCGACGGAGTGTGGGAGGCCTTCCAGGACGGAGTGAAGAGAGGGAGCGGGGAGAACCTGGCCCCCTACCACCCCATCAAACCCCAGGGCCTCCTCATCCTGGGCCAGGAGCAGGTGAGGACGGGACACTGCTTCACAACGAGTTCAACCAGGACAGTATAATATATCAGACGCGTCATTACACAGGTTTTACCAAGTCCTTTTTTTGTTTCTACTGTGGAAATTTACTATTTACAATCTAAAAACTCAACTCTAAATGACATGTTTATAATTTATCAGTCGTTGTGAGTTATTTATTTTAAATTGATACTTTTTCTTTTTCCAAGGGCCTTATTTTGCCTTATTTAATTTTAATATCACAGTACTTGACATCTATATTGCTTATTTGACTTTGTTCATTATTGTGCAGCCTTAATTTACCATTTACCAAGGTTTCAAAGCAAGGGCACAAAGGCAGAGAAGTGAGGCACAGTGAATGTCTAGGACTCTATAAAGGTATATTATGTAACTTTTCCAGTGGGGGTGGGTGGGAGTTTACCATGTTATTGCTTTAGTGAAATATTCCACAGTTTGGTATTTACTTATAAATACTTATCTAACATGTATTTATACTGTATTAAAACTGTGGAACTTTCTGGGTGAAGCAATAACATCTTCATGGAAACAAGCAGGCAGCAGATCCTCCACCAGAAAGGTTACGTAATGCACCTTTAATTGGAAAATATTTCAGTTTGAACCCATGTTTTAGTATCAGAGAGAAAGAGAGAGATACTTTATTGATCTCAAGGGGAAACATACTGCACTTCTCAGTCGCCTTTACGTCTCAATCAAATGTCCACGAGCCGTTTAAAGGTTGTATGGAGGATTTTTTTTTGTTTCAAGTTGTCAATGATAGCATTATAGAGATGCAGTAGCCTTGTAATTATGATGACCAAAAAAAAGAGAATAAAAATTCATCAACTCTGGACGTGGTGGGGCTAAACATTTGCCAATAGATAACGACACTGCCTCGTTATCTGTTAGCTGACAGGCTGTCAATCAATCTCCCTACGTTTCTAGCGTAACTGACTTGCCTGCGCCGCCGGTACGTGGTTTACGTACGCCTGTCACGCAGTCCACAGACGCAAGACGCACAGACGCTGTTTACTCCACCAACGCAACAGTTCTTAGCGGCTTTTTTTGACCTATATCTTCCTCGCAGTTAGCACAAAGTTTGTTGCAATGGCAGACAAGAATCCAGGAGCAGTTCGCCGCAAAAGAAAGTCCGTTTTTGAGATTGCTGAAAGAAGAAGACAAGGGGAAAAGCAGCGACGCCAAACTAAGGTGATTCTTATAGATTCATTCCAGCGATGGCGCGACTGAAGCAGACGCAGGGTCTAAAGACTGACGCACTGGTCCACAAATTACTCCTGGACAGGTCACTTCTGCTTATTATGAAAACGTACTTTATTTCCAAGAGCTTAGTCAAACGTTTTTTCAGGACACGAAAGCGATATCCTATGTCTGAAAACGTCATTTTCAATGCAAAGAAAGAGTCCGCTTGCTGCTGCGTGTTGTAGCTAGTTCATTCGCACGGAATCTCCGCGCAACCTTCTCTGCACCCCTTTCCTACTCCTGTCCCCGCTGCCCGATCCGCTCTTCACCCTGCTCCTCACTTCTCTGGGCACGGAATCTCCGCGCACCGCTCCCCTCTCCTCTCTCCTCTCCTCTCTCCTCTCTCCTCTCTCCTCTCCCTGCTCCCTGCTCCTCGCTTCTTGTCTGTGCACGAAATGTCCGCGCACCCGCTCCCCCCGCTCCTCACTTCTCCGTCTTGCCTAACCAACACTGTAGTTAGTTGTTTACAAGTCATGTGCAGCACCGGCTGTAAACAAACCTGTTTCTGGCGTAAGGAGGAGGAGGGAGGAGGCGTTTCTACGTAGGAGCTGTAGGGGAGGGGGGGTGGTTTCACGCATGCGCAACATTTGAAAAAGGACAAACAGTCGCTGGATTTCTCGTTCCTTGGAAAATCCTCTATACAACCTTTAAGTAGAGATGCATCAATACGATACGAAACTAGGGTTAGGGTATCATTAAGAAGTTGTCAATACAATACATACCTCGATACATAGGCCACGATACGATACATATCTCGATACAGTGCACTTTCGATTCAATATGATATTTTTCAATATGACTCATTAAAAACTAAAGGCTAAATCATGGCTGTGATACTAAAAGTCTTTGTTAAACCATTTCTTGTGCAAAGTTCATATGAATTTTAATAATCAAAACAGTGAATATGTCAAATGTATTGCATAAATGAGTTTCTTTCCACTAAACAAGCAACAAAACTGTAGCACTGTAATGAAATAATTGAGTAAAATATAAAAAAATATATACTATTGGTGATATAGCGATATAGCGACCGCAAACAGTCCCCCCGTCCCGTACACCGCGCGGACAGTCCTTCCTTCCAAGTACGTCGTGCTGCCTGCGCAACAAAACCAGAACTCAACCAGAACTAAACCAGGACTAAACCAAGTCTAAAAACAGCTCAAAAACTAGGACTAAAACAGGATTTAGCCAGGATTTAACCATGCCGCCGGATCGCCCACCGCGCCTCTTCTCATACGCAGCCCAATTTCTTCCGCTTCTCTGTGTTTGATAGAGTTTAAAGGTTGTATAGAGGATTTTTTAAGGGAAGAGAAATACAGCCACAGTCCTTCTTCAAATGTTGTGCATGCCTGACACCATCTTCCTCCTCCACAGCTCCTCAGTAGAAACATCTCCTCCTGCCTCCTGACTCTAGAAATCACGTGCGTGTTCAGAATTACTCTTGAAGTGACCTGTGTAGAAAGAATTTAGTGACTGACACATCAGTTTTTAGGCCCTTCGGCTGCTTCAGTCACGCCATTACTGGAAGGAATCTCCAAGAATCACCCCAGTTTGGTTTTGCTCCTTTTCCCCTTCTCTTCATCTTTCAGCGACCTCAAAAACTGACTTTCTTTTGCGACAAACTGGTCGTGGATTCTCGTCCGCAATCGCAACAAACTTTGTGCGAATTGCGTAAAAGCTACAGCCTCTAAGAACCGCTGAATAAACCATGTAATCCCAGCGCGCCGATGAGTCAATTACACTAGAAACATAGGGAGTTTGATTGACAGCCTAACAGCCAATAGAAAATGAGGGAGCCTCGTTTTCTATTGGCTGATGTTTATCTGGCTTCACTACGTCCACAGTTGATGGATTTTCATTCTTTTTTTTTTTGGTCATTATAATTACAAAGCTGCTGTGTCTCTGTAATGGTATTTTAAACTTTCATTGACAGTTTGAAACAAAAAAAAAAATCCTCCATACAACCTTTAAGAAAGCAAAGGTTCCCATCATGCGGGACTTGTGGGCGGGCGCGGGAGAAAATATTGCAGATGCGGGCGGGAGCGGGACTGAAAATTACAATTCTTTACGGGAGCCGGGGACTCAAAATTCTGTCCCACGCAGACCTCTACCGTCAAATGCTTTCTCAGTATAGTATAGCGTTAAACCTTTCTATTTACATGGAGACTAAACCAGACCAAGTTACAGGTCAGATCTGTGGAGAGGTGACCCTGCAGTGTCTTGGCTGAGACTTTTATTGTTCAATCATTGCACTTCACATGATAACACATTAGGTATAGCTGTACAGATGAAATCACGAGCACTATCACACGCCTGATTTATTGTACCTCACCTTCATTTCAACATTTAATTAGATAAAGACTATTACAACATCAAAATCCATCAACCGTCCCAGCAAACTGACTGTGAATTAAATCACAGCGTCTATCTAACCATAATAAAGCAGATAAATGACGCTAGCACTGATTAAACCCATTTCTCTCCGCTACAGGACATGCTGGGTGGGGGTTTCGACGCCACCCAGGCTTTTGTGGGCGACCTGGCCAACCTGCACATCTGGGACCGCAAGTTAACCGTGGGCGAGATCTACAACCTGGCCACCTGCAGCAGCAAGGCCCAGATCGGCAACGTCTTCGCCTGGATGGAGACCAGCCTGGACATCTACGGCGGCGCCTCCAAGTGGACATTCGAAGCGTGCCGCCAGCTCAACTAAAACCCACACGGAGGACGAGAATTGAGATGATTTTTTTGCCCGTTTTCGCTGCTATCGCTACGACGAAGCAGTAAAACTCGAGATCCAGGTTGAAAACTGGATTTGGACGAGAGAGGTCGCTTAGCTTGACGGGTTTTGACGGGATTTGAAGTTGCGTAGAGGTGTTTTTGGCGCGCGTCGGGTAGTTCGGATTGGTTTGGGATCCGTACGAAGCGCGGTAAGGACTGCAGCGGACTATTCGGACATTACAGCGAAGCAAGGAGTTTGATTTTGACGATTTTAGAGGTCAACGGAAAGACTTTGAAGGATCTACAAACTGTTTCGAATGCTCGGTTTTGGCACTGTGATAGATGGAACGGAGGGTTTTGTGGCAGGAGCACGATTTCAGCACCAAAATGGACCATGTTGTGAACTCTTCTCACTATTCTTTTCTCAGCCACCACCTGCTTGATGTGATTTTGGGTAAAAAAAAAAAATCTAAAATAAAATGTGTAAAAGAAGATAGATCTATTGCCAACGTTTGAGCCTGAGTGCCTTGGGCTGTTTGAATCTCAGCACATTTTTTATCATTTGCTTTGTTTTGTGTAACTTGCTTTTCGGAGTTTGTTGTAGAGGTGGGCGGTGTTGACGGAAATACAAATACCGATTGATATTTTGGATAATTCAGATAACTGGACAACATTTCGATAACTATCAGGAAGTGCGAAAAAGCCATGCTAAAAGGTTCAATAGTATGCCAACTTGTTTTCATGTTATAATGTTGTTTACTCATCAAAACATACTTGAGTTTGGCTTTATTTTCATATGTTTGATTGATCTAGATCAGATATTTGTCAAACTCAAATTCACTGACATCTGACAATTTCAACAGCATCTGCATGTTTTCTCTTCTTTCGAGATATGTAATGTTAAACCTTTTCTTATTAAAATAAATGTTTAATAATAGTTTTGCTTAAACACTGAATCCAGAACAAGCACAATGTAAAATAATAACAAAATTTTAAATAAATAATGTCTCTATAGCTGATCTGTAGCCAGTGTCAGCTCTAATACATACTTTATAATGATCTCGTGGGCCAAATACAATTATATCGCGGGCCAAATTTGGTCCCCGGGCCTGAATTTGACATGTCTGACCTAGATGTAAACTCCTCCATGTTTTTAAAATCCATTCACTTTCACCAGACTCATTACGATCGTTTCAATCCTCAAATTGCCTTCACTATGCAGTTACCAGGTGCAAATTTGATTCAATATTCACTCTGGGGTGTGTTCTTGCGCCTCCTGCTGATGGTTTATATGTAAATAAATTTATATGGACAGTAAATTTACTTTTTCTGCATATAGTATACTTTAATGTTGAATCTACATCCAACACAGACTAGTTTTTAAAGGCATATTATTGGACCTTTAAAGTATTGCTCAAAAGTTCATTGTTGAAAACATCTTTTGAACTTACAAATGTTTGATTGGCTTTACAATTAGTGCCCATTGTTAAAGTGGACATATATTTTTGGCCTTCTTTGATTTTTAAACAAGCTTTTGGTAACGTCTATGTTTGGAAATCACAAGAGGCTCTATTCACACTTGCATCACAAACCAGGTAGGCATTTGGAAAGATGCGATTACAACATCCCAGGCACAGTTTTCATCATCTAAATGTCACTGTAGCGTTCTGTTATGTTCGGCAAATCAACAATTACAACCATACCTCAGTTTTCATCGTTTCCACACTGACACACAACTCCGAGCGCACTGGTACATGCGATTAGAAGAGATGAGGGCTCCAAATTCAAGATTATTCCAAACCGCAATACGTACGCAGTCTTTATTTTACTGCTGATCACATTTATTTCACTTCACTGGGTTTTATCACAGTTGGCTTTAATAGATCCATGTTAGGCGAGCCCAGCGTCAGGAACTGCACCGGAAATTTGTCATCGCATCTTTCCAAACGCCTTCCTGATTTGTGACGTAAGTGCGAATAGAGCCTATTTAAAAAGCAAGTTCCCGTTTCCAAGCTTTTTGTTTTGTGTTAGAGCTCCCTCCGCTGGCATTAATCGGGATGAATCATGAAAAAAGCCATTTAGCGATAGAAACATCAAGCAACAGGACTTGTTAATCTATCCATGCGTTTGTCGTGAAAGCCATTGTAGCATAGAAATCCTTAGAACAAGTCTGCTGATGGTTTATGGGCTTACAACTGCGCAGAAGTGTTTAAAGTTCTATCTATGACGTAACAATTTGGGAACATTTAAAACAGTGATTTCTAAGGCTCAGGGAATGCCAAACCAATCAGGATTTTAAAAAAGCAAGCAAACTACAACTCTAGGTATGTTTTTGACGACTAAACAATATGACAAAGCTAAAAAGTCCATTTCAGTTTGTTCCCTTTAAAATTTTGCCAAGAAGAATTTTGATTGAACTCGAAACTGCGATATCGCCCACCTCTAATTTCTCTGTGACCCGGTGAACTGGTGATTGGTGCATTTTGCAGATGAGAATGTTCTGTGTACAGTTTAACAGCATGTCTTAACTGTGTAAATGGCGCGCTGGCCTCCTCTGCTTCGACCCCTCATGTTTTCTATGGATTCTACTCTTAGAGGCTTTAAGCATGGCAACACCCACAGACGAGAAAGTTCTAGTTTTTGTAATAAATTGTGATACTTGAATCATAAAAGCGTGAATTTATTCTTGACGCGATGACGCAAATGTTATACAAGGAGTTTGGAAGGAACACAGTGAAAGTTTTTGGAATTTGGGTCTTGGATGTTAAAATTTCAGACTTGATTTCCATCTTTTTTAGACAGTACAATGTGATTTTCAACATTAAATCGTAGTACTTTATTTTATATTACAATGTGGTCTTATATCTGTGTAATACTTCAGTGGTCCAGGTAGGTTTGATTGTGGTTCATGGGCGTATACTAGTCTATGTGCTCTTATACTTGTTCTGATACAGCTCAAGATCATTCGAAAACTATTCAGGAAAGGTTCATTTTGTCCTGAGAATGTGACTTTTTTGGTATCGATTCCTGCTCAAGTGAGTATCTAGTTTCGATACTGGTTTTAGTATTGATTAGTATCTGATTTTTGGTACTTTTGACGATCCTAGATTCTTTTTTAAGGCTGGATCGAGTCAGGGGGAAAATTATTTGACTTCAATTTTCAGAGCCTAATACATATAAAATGTCCGAAAGCTTTAACTTCAAAGATAAAGTAGTAACTGGCTAAATTAAAGCAAAAATATCACTATCATAATTGTATAGTCCTATGTTTCTACACTCACCTATGGT
This sequence comes from Boleophthalmus pectinirostris, assembly GCF_026225935.1. NCBI lineage: Eukaryota > Metazoa > Chordata > Actinopteri > Gobiiformes > Gobiidae > Boleophthalmus > Boleophthalmus pectinirostris. Next base: position 27,220,348 of record NW_026571115.1, on the reverse strand, counting down.
CATGACCGAAAGGACGAGATCACGGATACAAGTGGTCGAAATGAGTTTCCTTTGCAAGCTGGGCGCTCCCTTAGAGATAAGGTGAGGAGTTCAGTCACACGGGAGGAGCTCGGAGTAGAGTTGCTGCTCCTCCATGTCGAGAGGAGCAGCTGGGGTGGCTTGGGCATCTTTTCCAGATGCCTCCTTGGCGCCTCCCTCGGGAGATGTCCTGGGCATGTCCCGCCGGGAGGAGGCCCCACACTGGAGGGACTATGTCTCTCACCTGGCCTGGGAACGCCTCAGTGTCCCCCCAGAGGAGCTGGAGGAAGTGTCTGGGGTGAAGGAAGTTTGGTAGTCCCTGCTTAGACTGCTGCCCCCGTGACCTGGTCCAGGATAAGTGGAAGAAAATGGATAATTGTATACTCATTTCAACCATTCAAATTTAAATTTTTACTTCAGAAATTTTACTTACAAGTGACTGCCAAAAAGCAAACAAAAAAAAAAGTTAAATTTCCAAATCTATTTCTCACTTGGGCTTTTTTGTGATTCAGAAAAAGGTTTTAGTAATAATGGTCTTAGGGATGTAAGATGTATCAGCGGTTGATGTCAATATTCAGTATTTATTTTTACCAAAGTGAGGATTTCATTTGTGATCTTTCCTTCAACTTAAGATAAATTTATGCTATGGATTTTAAAAGGTAAATATTGGTATCAGTTCATATCGGTTATCGCCACAACAGCAGGCCAAAGATCGGGGACCAGTATCGGCTCCAAAAGTCCATAAAATTGATGTGACACTAAGGACTTATGATCATGAAAACTATTTTTGTACCAAAGTTGGCAGATTCAATACAGCTGGGCCAGAGAAATCATTCCACCGTTAAAACATTTATTTAACCTTTACCAACTTGAACAATGGCAGATATAAAATTGTATTAACCTTTCATATTTTTCCAAAAGATGAAACATGCAGTCTAAAATCAATACAGACTCCAATTTTAAACTTCAGAAATATCGCCAGGGCTGGAACTCGTCTGGACCAAGACAAATATTTGGGTTAACTTCCCATATGTTTGTGTTGAGTTTTGTTTTTTGTCATCATCCAATAACCGGGCCTGTCAGGATAACAAATTGTTCCTGAGATAACCTGCAATAAATGGAGTCATAGAAGCCATAAAAGTCACAAATTCAACCTTCTACAGCTCAAAACTTATTGTAACTAAAAAAAATCATGCAAAGAAAATTCAAAGATGATAAAACTCGAGATCCAAAAAATATTTTGTTACACCTACATAGTAATTATCATGACAGGCCGACTTATAACATATTAAAATAGGTTAATACTCCAGCTAGACCAAGATTCTGGATTGATTGATGGATTGGTCTGCATCTCATTCCTATTTCCTCACTTCTTTTTCCTTGATTCCTCTCCTCCATTCTGTAGGAAATGAAGTGAGGAAGTCCCTCCCGTCCACAGAGGAGACACAGGGAGGATCGAGGATATAAACTTCTCACTGAGACCAATAAAATTTGATTATTTTATCTGACGTTTGCCTCCTGAAGCCTCGCTCAGGTTCACTCCGTCCTTCTGTGGTTCTCTTTAAGATGGCGCTTAATATGATGCATTTGACTGACAGCAGAAAATGGGAGATTGAGGAGAGGAAACAAGGAGAAGGAAGCGAGGAAAGAGAATTGAGACACGGCCCTGGAGACAAGGACACCCCCCTGAAAAAGGCTGGCACTACCTCATGACATCATCTGGTGGAACAAGGTGTTTTGAGCTTCTGAAACGGAGACAATCAAAATGTACAAGTTTATTCAAATACACAACAATAAAAGAAAATAGGACTCCAGGTTTGTTTTTGATTAATATTATTATATAGTTCAAATGATCATAGTATGGGACCATTAAAGGTACTGGATGTGCCCTAAAAATGTAAAAACAGTACTGTATTTTTCAGACTAAAAGTCGCTCTGGTGTGTAAGTCACACCAGCCAAAAAATGCATAATGAAGAAGAAAAAAACATATATAAGTCGTCCTGGATTATAAGTAACACTTTTTAGTGGTAATTTGTTTTATATAATCAGAGACCAGGAAACAACATTTCATCTTGAAAGGCAAGTTATAGTAATAACTAGAAAAGCACTCAGAGAGCGCAGACCTCCGCCAAGGACTACCCCCATTTTTTATATAAATTGCTATAAAATCAGTCTTCTGGATCAGATCCGGATCAGCCTTTGGAATATGAAAGAGGATCCCATTGTCCATCCCTGAGTCAAATTTCATGGGGTTTGGTCAATAATTAACAGAGATATTGAGAAACAAAATTTTTGGCCCCATTTACCACAATGTTAACTAAAATTTCAAAGTGATCCAGAATCCAGGATTTCTTCCAGGATCACCCCCAAAATGAAATCAGTTCTTCCTTTTCACATTTCCAACAAATCCTGAAAATTTCATCAAAATCGGTCCATAACTCTAACCTCTATTGTTACCTCCTTGGCGGAGGTAACAATAGAACACAGAACAACAGACTGTTAATGTCACATATGAACAGTTCTTCAGATAAACTATAACATAAACAACAGAACAGAACAAGTTTACCAAACTCAAATTCTTCATCCTCAGTGTCACTTCTGAGCAACTCCGAGACCTCGGAGGTAATTGAAGCGCCACTTGCTCTTCTGTGTAGCTGTCATCAGACTCATCATCATTTACAGTTAGAATTATTCCAGCCTTTCTGAATCCCGACAGGATGGTTTCAGTTGTCAATGAAGTCCAAGCTTTGTCTGTTTGACTTCCAGGAAAGTTGCATGGTGCACCCTCCCGGTGTAACAAGTTTCTCGCTCACTCCAAACTTTCTTTCTGCTGCTCGATTACTGTTTTCAGCTGCATATTTCACTACTCGCTGCTTGTTATCTGCAAAATATGATTTTCTTTTTGAAGGCATTTGTGTTCAGTCTTCTCAGTCGTCTTTATAAGTTTGTTTACATTTTCATTTTTTTTTCTGGTACAGAAATAATGTTGCGATCGACTGACATGATACAGACAGGACAGAGGCTCTTTCTGCAGGAGACATGCGCAGTAGAGCCAAGTGACAGTACTAGGAGAAGCAGATATTGACACACAAGCCTAGAGCGCCCTCTCACAGCTGTCAGTGTGAACAGTTTAAAATATTTTTAATAGTAAAAGTCGCAAGACCACCCAAACCATGAAAAAAGTGTGCCTCTGAAAAATACAGTAGTTAATTTGGTTTGCAGGAGTCCAAATGTATTCCCAATTTTCCTAAAACATTCCTGACATCCTAATTATTCACCATAATGAGTTTAGAAGCACATTTCAAGCCAGAGCAAAGATTTATCATATCACAGTAATACTAACTAGCATGCTAACAGTGCTTTTCCTGCTTCATCGAGGATAAAAGATGCAGACTTTATTACATGAAAAAATGGGAACAGGCAAAAAAAAAAAAAAAGAAATGTTGCTCCTTTGACTATAATCTTGAAAAGTACGGCATAAAACGTATTATATCTTTTTATGTCCATGGGGAATGTCCTGAAGAATGGTTTTAACTATTTCCATGGAAACATTTAAGTGAAAGTTCCATACTGCACCTTTAAGTGCCAGAAATGACATGTTGGCTCGTTCCAGTTTATTGCATAGGCTTGTAAACTTCGCGGGCTAACAAGACAAAGCTTTCTTCAAACTTTCTAACCCTCTATTGTTTCCAGCTGAACTTCCGTGGTCTCCAGAAGTTTCCCAGAAGCCACTGCAAACATATTAGCGTAAGAGTCAGCAGAAGTGCAGCACGGGGTCCATCCGTCAAACCCGTGGAGTTTTAAGTGTGAATGAATCAGATGTGACAGTTCTCCTCCCTTTGTTAGCGCTGTTGTTTTGTACCCCCCCGAAGGCAGGTCATATGTTCCGCAAATTGGCTTCTCCTCCGCACCTTTAAGCGAGGAGGTGGTCCACGCCGGCATCAATAGTCTTTTCCCCAGACAACAGAGGCACTTCTTCTAAACGAACGGTCCCTGTGAGATGTCTGGGAGAGGTCATTCTGAGCACTGTACAAGAGGAGAAGAAATCCAGCTGTTATCACCGTGATGTCAAATATTATATTCTATTGACACTTTTGATGTTGTTTCTCTTATTACATGATGCTGTCTATTGATTTGTTTAGTTTTCTTCACAAAAAAAGGTTGATTAAAGAGGTGCTCCTGATTGATTGGTTGACTCAAGCAACGTGGAAACAGCTCTTAAAACAGTTATGTGTCTCCATGTATCTGATCCAAACTGCACTCACAAGACTACACCTGCAGGGGGAGTTCAGGCAAAGACAACTATGTGCCAGGAAGCAATGTATTTATAGATAAACAGATTAAATATGTGAATTATGAGTTTAATTTGCCTCTTCACATGTAAGTACCAAAAAAAATATCGACTACCTCTCTCACACTAACTCGTCTTTCTGCTGTTGTCACATACACAACCTTATAATCTAAATAAAATGAATTTATATGAATTTAGGTTGGCAAAGACACTTAAGTCCTAGGGTCCGATCATGCCCCCAGTCTTAGTGCTAAGCGCAAGTGTGGGGCGTTGAGTTCTAAACAGGAGGTGTGCCGAGTCCGAGTATCAGGTGGAGTGGAGCAGACTGAGGGTGTGGTGTTAAGTGTTCAGTGAATTGCCAGAATTGTAAAAAATAAATATCAAATGAGCCCACTGAAAAACAACATGTAACATGCTCAAGGCTTATTTTATTTAGAAATATATTAGGATGATACATGCTTAACATTCATGACATGTTTGTGTGCGGGAGCCGTCCGGATGCCCTCCCGGAGCAGAGCACAGCCCCTCGTCCACTCCCTGTATCAGCTCAGCTCTGCTCTATAGTTTGGTTTGATCTGATCTGTACAAAAGCTGCTCATTCACATGAGACTGTTTACAGCGATGTCGTAAAGTGTGTTTTCTTACCCTCTCTGTGTCCTAATGCTGCAATGTCGATTTCCTCACATTCTTGCAGCTGGACTCTGACAGGGATCAGTGCATTCACTGACAGCTCAGGGTTGTTACAGCGGAGCAGACGCACATATCATATCTGTGTGCAAAACCGTAACAGCAGAAACATTTATATGACAATAAATGTATTCCATAATCTGCAAGACTTCGACCTGTGTGGGACCAAATGCAGTGGACCCGAAAGCCGAGAATGCGAGCGGTGGACACTTGAACCTCCGTGGGAGTGGACTGTGGGACAGACGGGAGCGGGTGTGAGAAAGCAGCGGGTCTGCTGTGGGATGTGGAGTGCATGAGACAGACATTGGTGTTAAAGGTTGATGTGCACGAGTGTTGGGAACACAAACACAGTCAGTCATGGCCCATACAAAATTCTATATTCCTTGTGCCTCTGCTGATGTGTACTTGCATCGTGGGGCTTCAGAGCTGTTTTATTGTCACATACAGTATATAACTTTTTTTACATTACACACACTGACAGAGCTTTTAAATGCCACAGCGGTCACAGATTGGTTCAGATGCCGTCACCATATATGTACTTGCACCATCCCACTCCAGCCTCCAGCCCCACCTGGACACACCCACTTGTGCTTAGACTGGGGGACAAGATCAGGTCCCTAGTGTGTGTGGCCCTGTCTTTGCTATAGTTTCTTTAGTGAACAATAAATGCAGCTTGTTAATGTTTCTTTATTCAAATATGTATTTGGGTCCAACTACAAACTCCCTCGTCTGCTGTACAGTCTACTGTAAAACTATTAAAAAACTATTTTAGTTTATTTTGTTTTTGTTAAATAAAAACAAAATGTGATCTTTAGTTTTTTGTGTATTTGTTGCAGGCGAGGACAGAGTTTGGAGGAGTTTATTGTTTGTGGAGCCAGGCCCCTCCTCCCCTTTCTCCTCATCAGGCTTTTGTATATTTACAGAGAACTGTCGTGTGGGAGCGTGGATCGGCTTGTGGGTGGAGCACTGGACAGAATCTTACAGCAAACCATAATGAGGGTTTGAATAGGGCCCAGGAGAGATCCCTAAATTACTCAAACATGCGTGCATAACATCTGAAGCCTCTTCAGGCATGTTTTATTGTTTTGGCCTACTTTTCCTAAAATGCCTGACTAAGATGACTCTCAATTAAACTGAACCGGTTTCTGGACCCTCTGGGGCACAGACAAATGCCTGGACTCTTTGTGAAGCCGAGGCTCTGGAGGTTTGGCTTCTGCTTCCTCTAATTGTATTCTGTACTCTCATTATAAGAGGCACAAGCTCCACACAGAGGAAAGATTTCAAACAGGCTGAGAGAAGCAGACTGAGCATTTGTTTGGTCTTGACACTTCCCAAGTCAAAGCTAAAGCAGATCTCACTAAACATGAGACTTAGAGACTTATAATTAACCTCTTACCACCCACCACCAAAAAAAAGTCCAGGTGGAATTCATATAAAATTCCCATTAATTTAATTTTATTCATTTATTTTTTATATACGGGTTTGGAGTATTAACTGGTTCTTCTCAAAATGGTTGATTTGACTGAAAAAAAAGTGGGTTACAGATTTCCATTCATGTTTTACATGTCCATGAGACATTGTTCAGAGTTTTCTTTTATCAGAAGCTGAACAAAGAGAAATGAATGAAGAAGTAGTACAAGAAAAAGTACAAGAACCCATGTCAGCCCTGTAAGGTCCAAACATTTGTGAAGCCAGACTGATGCTTTGTGCACCTTGTTCCACCTTTTAAAAAGCCTCAAAAGTGAAAGAATCCACGGAGAGCGATGCAAGGACAGTTCAAAACTTTACTGAGTGTTCACATAATTGAGGACATACAAAATATATAAAACAGGGAGCTTCAACATCCACATGACAGGAGGTCAAAAAACTGTCAAAAATGGTGCACCTGCACTCGACCTTAAATAAGGAGCCATAGACCACAAAATAATACAAGAAATAAACATTACTTAAGTAAACTTATGATTAACATTAGCAATAATTAACTGAAAGAAAAATGTAAATTAATCAAACTATTTTTAAGCAAAGCAGCTGGGATGAGGATCAGCTCTTCCAAGTCCAAGGTCATGGTTCTCGACCTGAAAAAGGTGGCTTGTCCTGGTGGGTGGAGAGTCGCTGCCCCAAGTGGAGGAGTTCAAGTATCTCGGGGTCTTGTTCACGAGTGAGGGGAGGATGAAGCGTGAGATTGACAGGTGGATCGGTGCGGCGTTGGTAGTGATGCGGTCGCTGTATCGGACCGTTGTGATGAAGAGGAAGCTGAGCCAAAAGGCAAAGCTCTTGATTTATTGGTCAGTCTTCGTTCCCACCCTCACCTCTGGTCATGAGCTTTGGGTAATGACCGAAAGGACAAGATCGCGGATACAAGCGGCCGAAATGAGTTTCCTCTGTAGGGTGGCTGGGCGCTCCCTTAGAGATAGGGTGAGGAGCTCAGTCACACGGGAGGAGCTCGGAGTAGAGCCGCTGCTCCTCCACATCGAGAGGAGCAGTTGAGGTGGCTGAGGTGGATGCTTCCTGGTCGCTTCCCCCAGGAGGTCTATGTCCCACTGAGAGGAGGCCACGGGGAAGGCCCTGGACACACTGGAGGAACTATGTCTCTCTGCTGGCCTGGGAATGCCTTGGAGTCCCCCTGGAGGAACTGGAGGAAGTGTCTGGGGTGAAGGAAGTCTGGGAGTCCCTGCTTTGACTGCTGCCCCCGTGGCCCATTTTTAAGCAAATATTCAACAAATAATCTTGTTTACCATAAATAAGTACAAAAATCAGAATAAGAATAATCATCTCAGTAATGAAAAAATTACAAAACTGGGTTCAGGCTCCAACAAGCCCCTTCAGAACATGAACAGGATAACTTACAGTGACCCAACACCCAAATATACTTGACCTGGTTTGACCCGGCGGCCCTCTGGTCCAAGGGCAAACACTTCAACCACTCCGCCAACATAATTAAACACAAGAATCCTCTGACCGAGCCTGTAATAGAAGCTTAGAGGTTTGACTGCCTCCGTGACCTGATCTATTCTTTTCTTCCTCTGTTGACCCAGATATTTCCAGGTATTATTTTCGGCACTTGAATACCCCGTCGACCTCTCGGCTGCTCCGCGACTCTAATTGGTGCGCGTATCCTTCCACTTTCAGCGCAAATTAGTCCCGAGAACAGGGTCACGGCACAGGTCGCCTCTCAAACCCACCTCAATGGAAAAGCGAGTGGAACTGTTGGCGTTACACAGAGGGGAGCGGGTCAGGGATAAACAGACGTAATTGGAGTATTGGCTTTAGAGTGGCGACGACAAGAAGATCACACACACTCGTGCTTTGTTCAGTGTTGTTGAGGTTAGGATATAATAGTTCTAGGGGCAGAAGTGGCTGTTGTAATTATAGTAAGCTGAACTGCTATCCGGAGTTGAAGTGACAGGTTAAGGCAATTTAATGTTATAATTTTGAGTCAACTATGTGTAAAAAAAATGGTTCGTGTTGTTAAATTAAAGGGCCCATGTTACGCTGTTTCTTGATCTATGTTATAATGTTGCTTCCTCATCAAAAACAGACCTGGAGTTGTGTTTTGTTAAATAAAATAAACCATAAACTAAATGCAACTCAATAAAAAACATTAAAAATACTCATAGAAAAATGGCAAATAAAAATAAAAGACAGCCAGAGGACCACACATTTCTCACGTCGTGTTAAAAGCCAGTGAGTAAAAGTGTGTTTTTAAACGCGACTTTAAAGAATCAATTGAGGGGGCGCTCTTAACGTGAGGGGGGAGTGGGTTCCAAAGTTTGGGGCGAACCACAGAAAAGGCTTTTGAGTTTCGTTTTTGGGATGACAAGTTGGAGCTGATCCTCAGACCTCAGAACAATGAAATCTGAAATGTACGTTGGGGCCAGTCCATGAAGTGCTTTAAAAAACAAACAATAAAATTTAAAATCAAGTCTAAAATAATCGGTGTAAGATGGTTCTCTCTATGATGTTGGTTAAAAGAGATGCTGCAGAATTTTGGACAGTAGTCAAGACGTGTAGAGATAAAAGCATGGATCACCCGCTCCAAATCATTAAAGGATAAGAAAGTTTTACCATGATTTGAGTAAATTTCACTTGACAAGTAAAATGATCTACCAGGGGAACAAGTGTTTTTGTACTTAAAATACGAAAATACATTTTGTTCCACTTAACATAAGAAAAACAACAACTCTTTGCACTTTAAATAAGAAACAAACTCGAATGTTGCTTGAATTAAGAAAAACACACTTATTCCATTGGTTGATAATTTGACTTGTCAAGTTGAATCAAGGCAAATAAAGTAAAATGTTCTTAATTTAAGTTATCTTACTTATCTAGATATTATTTTTTGCTGTGTACTGAATTAAAGGTAAAAGCTGTTAACTTGGAAACTACTGCTACGTGACATCGCAAAGTCGAACAGAGCACTGGGGCTTTGGAGATGTAGACAGACTAATAATAAAGTGTTACTCAAACATGTGTGAATGAAACAAAACACAGCTCCAGGTGTCTTATTGACGAGGTCACAACCTTTAAGAGTGACAACCTTTATGTGTCTTTTCTGGAAGAGATCTGACACCTGCTTGTCTCCATGGAGATGCTATTGCTTAGTCTGAAATGTTCCACAGTGTGTTATTAAAGCTGGGTTGCAATAAAAACCCATCTGATTTCTGTCACAAAGTTCTGGGTTTGACTTTAAGAGTTGACAAAACATAATTTACTTATTTATGAGAAAAAAATTTAGGCACATCAACTTGAGGCTACGTTTAAATGATGACGATCTGAACAGAAGATGCAAAAGTGGCGTCGCATCTTCACTTTTTATTCCACGTTTAGAAGATAATTTTTGGGAGGAAATCTGCGTGCACCACCTAGCATCGGTGGCGGCCCTAGGTGGTGACGTAAATGCGTACACGATGTGAGCAGATATGACCAGAGTTTTGTGTCTTGGGCAGTGTAGACGGAAACACTGTGGCAGACCATATTCAACTTTTCCACTCTGGAGTGTGGTTTCAGATTTTTGCGTTTTTAAGCCTCAAAAACACCATCACCGTCTAAACAAAAGGCATTTCCGATAAAATATTTTGTCGTTTTTATCTGCAAGCGTTCTCATATAAACAGGCCTTTAAATTTCAGGTCAAGAACCACCAGAAGTTTAAAGTTGAAGTTCAGTCACACAAGAGAAGCTTGGAGTAGAGCCGCTGTTCCTCCACATCGAGAGGAGCAGGTTCGGTGACTCTTCCGGATGCCTCCTTGGCACTTCCCTCGGGAGGTCCCTCCCTGAGGAGACCCCAGGAAAGACCCAGGACACGCTGGAGGAACTATGGCTCTCAGCTGGCCTGGGAACGCCTTGGGGTCCCCGCAGAGAAGCTGGAGGAAGTGTCTGGGGTGAGGGAAGTCTGGGAGTCCCTGCTTAGACTGCTGCCCCCGCGACCCGGCCCCGGATAAGTGGAAGAAAATGGATGGATGGAACTTTAAACTTATCTATCTTGCATTTATTCAATTACAGGTGTTTTATTGCTAAAAATTCCTGATGTAGTCACCGCCTTGTCTCCATGGAGACAGATTTGACTCAATTGTGTGTGAAGTTTTTGACCTTTTAAAGGTGCATTGTGTAACTTTTCTGATGGAAGGTCCGTCAAATGCTTTTATCCATGGAGGTGTTATTTCAAATCTGACCAAGTTACAAATCAGATCTGTGGAGAGGTGACTCGCCTCACAGTCACAATGCCTGTTTTTGTAGTATTTTGAAGCTATAAAACCAGCTTTTAATGAATAAATGTAAAGTAGAGTTGTTTAATGTCACACTGTGGAACATTCCAGGCAGAGCAATGGCATGTCTATAGAAATAAGAAGGTGACAGACCCTTGACCAGAAAATGTACATAGTGCATCTTTAAATATACAACTTTTGCATCTTTTTCTTCACTTGCAAATGAACAAATACTAGCGTCACGGTGATGAAGCAGCTCGCTTTCTTGCCTCACAGCCAGGAGGTTCTGGGTTCAACTCTCAGGTTGCTTTCAGTGTTCAGTTTGCATATTTCTCTCATTGACCCAAAACACACACGACAGGTCAAATCCTTCAGATAAGGCCGTCCTGACCAAAACTGAATATAGCAAATAAAATTAGCACAAAAAAACAAAACCTTAATTTTTTAAATAATTCTATTTCAACACAATTTCACTCTCATTTTGCACAGTTTTCCTTTTCTTCACAGACAATATGAATGATTGAAAGTGCCAAGTAAAAAATACTTTTTATACGATACTGCCGACTCAGGAAATATTAGATCAAATCACTCATGAAAAATGCATAACACGAAAATACGAAAACAAAGATCGACTTGGACGTGAGAGAAATCTGGAGCTGTGACAGACTGAAAAGGAGATGACGGCTTCACAGAGACACCAGAAATCAAACTTTGCGCAACTTTACTGTTTTTATTAGATTTCCACTGCAAAGAAAGTGCATCTGAGGTCTGTTATTGTCTTAGAATTCAGTGGATATAAAGGATTTCTGCCATTTTGAATAAATATAATATATTAATTCCTTCAAAGTACATAAAAGTATATTATATATAGGTTGAAGTTTGGTTGAGTCAGTTTAAAGGGACGATCTTTTGATATTTTCTGATCTGTGTTATAATGTTTCCTCGTCACAAACAGACCTGGACTTTTGTTTTGTTTCGTTCACACATGTTTAACACAAAGGCTGAGTTCTTCTCTCAAACAGAAAACACAAGTGGTAATACAGGAAGTGCTCCATTGTGTTTTAAAACTTCATACACCCTCACTACATTTGGATGGTTTCTGAGGCCCTGTTTACACGAGAACGCTTGCGGGAAAAAACGACGAAATATTTTATCGGAAGTGCCTGTCGTTTAGACCAGGGGTGGGCAAACTTTTTGACTCTTGGGCCACAAAGAGTTTTAAAATTTGATGGAACGGCTGGACCAGGAGCAGATGGATGGAGTGTTTTGGTAATCCACCTCATAAGAGAAAAAAATAACATGGGCTGTGTAGAAATTGAAATATCCCATAACTGAAAATCATTACAAAGCATTACAACAAAATATCTGTTTTTCAAGTCCCACGGTATTTACTGAAATGACTTTTAAAACACTGAAAATTATCCATTATTATTATTATTATGCATGTCAGGTGGGCCATATTAAAGAGATTAAAGGGCCGCATATGGCTCCCGGGCCATAGTTTGCCCATGCCTGGTTCAGACGGTGATGGCGCTTTTGGGGCTTAAAAATGCAAAAAATCTGAAATCACCCTCCAGAGTGGAAAAGTTGAATATGCTCCACCGTAGTGTTTCCATCTACACTGGCCAAGACGCAAAACTCTGGTCAGATCTGCTCAGGTTGCGTACACGTTTACATACAGGACACAGAAACAAACATGTCGAATGGCATACATACCCCATCGGATTCCACACACTTTTGCGTCACCGTATGCACGCAGAAATCCTTGTCTAAATTCGGAATAAAAAGTGAAGATGGGACACCACTTTTGTGTCTTTTGTTCGGACGTCATCATATAAATGTATCCTAAAACTTCAATATTTTAGCCTCTCTCCACTGGCTCCCAGTGTCTTTTAGAGATGATTTTAAAATTCTTCTTCATTATTTATTTTTTAGTGTTTGCAGGGCTGTGACAAAGTGGGCCTTTGTCTTGTTTTAAATTCACATTTTGAAAGGGGATTTGCTTTGCTTTTGGAGTTACCTGGATACTCACCTGGGGGGAGGTACTTCCTGCTGGGCGGGGTATAAAAGCAAAGCAGGTGTCACCAGTTAGGAGAGACTTCTGTGCAGGTTGTTTTGTGCTTTTGCTTTGAGTTACTTATTTTCAGTTTATTTGCACTTTTGTTGGTGTAACTCCAGAATTCTCTTTTAAAATAATAAAAAATAAAAATAAATTTTGTCTGGTTTAGAGCACTTTTTTGTTGTACCTGCCTCCTACTCTGACCACTTTGGCCAGCTTCCCCACAATGGCCTAGTGCCCTCCTACCTCACTGACTTTATCCACCCTTACACCCCCTCTTGCACTTTCACGTCAGCAGACCAGCTCCAGCTCGTCGTTCCAAAAACTAAACTTTAGCTTCGTGGGAACTGTGCGTTTTCTGTTGCTGCATTATAGATTCCACAGGCGGAGTCTGTACCTGTTTTTAAAGAGACAGTCTGGAATTTTGGACATACGGATTATTTCCTAGTGAGCCAGAGTGTTGGAGACGTGTAGAGACACTTTTTAAAATATTCCATCCAGTCCTTGTATTTGCAGAGGTCGCTGGTGCTAGACTAGTGCATGTCAATGGCCATAGTTTTCCTGCCACTAAAAACAGTCTTACTCACTCCACAAAACACCCGAAGCAAATCTATTATTACACCAGACTGTCGATGTAAATGTCTGTGTTGATAGAATAATGTTTGAAATAAAAATAAACTTGCATCGCATGAATCATCACATGTTGAGGGACTATTTTCTCATATATCAGTCCGCCGCTGCCAAACGTTCTATCAGGAAGTACAACTCGCTGCTGCTGCTCAGACATAAATCCTTCAAATGCAAGGTTTATTTTACTTCTAAAATTATTCTATCAACACAGACATTCACATCGACAGTCTGGTGTAATAATAGATTTTCTTCGGGTTTTTTGTGGAGTGAGTAAGACTGTTTTTAGTGGCAGGAAAACTATGGCCATTGACATGCACTAGCCTAGCACCAGCGACCTCTGCAAATACAAGGACTGGATGGAATATTTAAAAAAGTGTCTAAACACATCTCCAACATTCTGGCTCCTAAAAATGCATCTTTTTTTTTTTTTTTTTTAAAGGCTTTTAACAAGTGAGATGTACATTTCTTGTTGTTGAGTATCTTTTTTAGTAGTAGTATTGTTTTTGTTTGGTGTATTGTGTTGTATTGTGATTGTCCTTGTCAGTCCTGTGTTTGTGTACAGTACTTTGGCCAGTTGTAAAGTTTCTAAGTGCTTTATAAATAAATCTGGAATAATATGGTAACTGATTGTCAAATAACAATCAGCGAGCGAAGATGCTGAACTTTTCCGACCTATATGGACTAAACCAGGACTAAACCAGGACTGAACCAGGTCTAAACCAGGACTTAAGCAGAACTGAACCAGATCTAAACCAGGTCTAAACCAGGACTGAACTAGAACTGAACCAAAACTGAACCAGGACTAAACCAGGTCTAAACCAGGACTGAACTAGAACTGAACCAAAACTGAACCAGGACTAAACCAGGTCTAAACCAGGACTGGAACTTAAGCAGAACCTGAACCAGATCTAAAACCAGGTCTAAACCAGGACTGAACCAGGACTGAAACCAGGACTGAACCAGGACTAAACCAGGTCTAAACCAGGACTGAACCAGGACTGAACCAGGATCTAAACCAGGACTAAACCAGGAAACCAGGACTGAACCAGGACTAAACTAAACCAGGACTGAAACCAGAACTCTAACCAGGACTAAACCAGGACTGTTCCAGGTCTAAACCAGGACTTAAGCAGAACTGAACCAGATCTAAACCAGGTCTAAACCAGGTCTAAACCAGGACTGAACTAGAACTGAACCAAAACTGAACCAGGACTAAACCAGGTCTAAACCAGGACTAAACCAGGACTGAACCAGGACAAAACCAGGTCTAAACCAGGACTGAACCAGAACTGACCCAAGACAAAACCGGGACCAAACCAGGACTAATCTTGGACTAGGACTTGGAATCTAGGACCACCCCTGAGAGAACCCCGAGCCCGTGGAGCAGGGTGTCCACAAAGCCCGATCGGGTGTCACCTGCGTGGAGCTCTGCGCTGGTCTTTCGCGCGATGTCACCCGACGGTCTACGCGAGTGCACCTCTGGACCCGTCCCAACACTCGGAATTACTTTTATAACGCGTTACTCCAAACACTGGAGGTAACAACATTATAGTTAAGCTCACAAGAGTCTGTTTTTGTGTAATATAGGATCTTTAACGCTAATTAAAGTGTAGATATTATGAAGTGCTATTGTAATTTCTCCTTAAAATTATAATATTTTCTCTTTATGTTGGCGCCGTCACATGATTTGGTAAACACACACACCTCTGTTTTTCTCTTACGTTTCTATGGCGATGTTCGGGCAGAGCCGTGTGTGTCCGACCCGAGTATTTATAAACACGGACACAAGGCTCGCCCATAAGGTGCAGGGTCTGAACCGTCGTCATGAGAACCGCTCCCGTGGCGAGGGCGTCTGCTGGAAGTGCACCTGCAGAGAGAGAGAGAGGAGAGGAAAGAAGGAAGACAGGAGAGGAGGGAGGAGAAAGGGAGGAGGAGAGAGGGAGGGAGAAAGGGTACAGAGCAGGAGAGGTGAGAAGAAAGAGGGAAGGGAGGGAGAAGAGGGTAGAGGAGGGAGGGGAACGGGAGGAGGAGTTAGGAAGGAAGAGAGGGAGACTACGGGAGGGAGAGGTTGAAGGAGAGAAAGGAGAGTGGACAAAGAGGGAGGAGAAATGGAGAGGAGAGAGGAGAACGAGGGATGAAGGGAGGGAAAGGGAGGCTTAGGGGAAGAAGAGGGGGAGGAAAGGAGGGAGGAGCAGAAGAGGGAGGAAGGGAAGGAGTGGGAGGCTAGGGGAAGAAGAGGGTTAGGAGAGAGCGGGAGTGAGAGGAAGGAGGGGAGGAGGCAGAAAGGGAAGAGAGCAGGAGAGGAGTAGGAGGGAGAGAGAGGCTAAGGGAGGATGAGGGGAAGGAGAGAGAGGAGGAGAGGAGAGAAGGGAGGAGAAACGGAGAGGTGAGAGGAGAAGGAGGGAGGAGAAGGAGGTAGGAGCAGAAGAGGGAGCAAGGGAGGGAGAGAGAGCGAGACTAGGGGAAGAAGAGGGGGAGAAGGAGGAGAGAGGAAAGGAGGGAGGAGCAGAAGAGGGAAGAGGGGATGGAGGGAGAGGGGAAGAAGAGGGGGAGGAGAGAGAGGGAGGTAGTAACAGGAGAGTGGAGGAGGAGGGAGAGAGGGGAGAGCGAGGGGGAGAAGAGAGAAGAAAGGATAAAGGGGAAGGTGAGAGGAGGAGAAGGAGGGAAGAGCAGGAGAGGGAGGAAGAGAGGCAGGCTAGGGGAAGAAGAGGGGGGGAAAGAGAAGATAGATAGATAGATAGATAGATAGAGATAGATAGATAGATAGATAGAGAGATAGAGAGAGATAGAGAGAGATAGATAGAGAGATAGAGATAGAGAGATAGAGATAGAGATAGAGATAGATAGATAGATAGATAGATAGATAGATAGATAGATAGATAGATAGATAGATAGATAGATAGATAGATAGATAGATAGATAGATAGATAGATAGATAGATAGATAGATAGATAGATAGATAGATAGATAGATAGATAGATAGATAGATAGATAGATAGATAGATAGATAGATAGATAGATAGATAGATAGATAGATAGATAGATAGATAGATAGATAGATAGATAGATAGATAGATAGATAGATAGATAGATAGATAGATAGATAGATAGATAGATAGATAGATAGATAGATAGATAGATAGATAGATAGATAGATAGATAGATAGATAGATAGATAGATAGATAGATAGATAGATAGATAGATAGAGAGATAGATAGATAGAGAGATAGATAGATAGAGAGGAGGGTCATTTATCCAAAGACACTGAGGCATATTTATGACACTGTAGTATCCAGAATTATGGAGCTTCCCGTTGTGTTGAATTTATGGTAAACATTATAGATGGTACTGCACCGGTGTAATTACAGCCTGGTACGCAGTGTTCTTAGAAGTGATTTGTACTTTTGATCACGTACTTTGACACCAGGGGGGGAAAAGTACAACACAGAGAACCTAAAGAGGACTTCAAGTGTTTAGAAGTGAGATCTGGGGTTGTAATTAAAGCTTTGTGAAATGTTCAGAGTGATATTTTTTAGTGGATGTAAATGTATATAAAAAAAAAAGAAGTGTGTAATAATTTGCATTTTTGGCTGTCTACAAAAAATCATCTCAAAATAAGGACTACAAAACAGAGCTACATCAAGACTTAAAGGTCCTAGTACATTATGTCCTAAAACTGGCTCTTTTAATTGTCTCTTTTGAGCTTTAAGTCATGTTATAATGTCATTACCTCCCCAAAAACAAATCTGGAGTTTTGTTTTGTTTTGTTTCATTCACACATGTTTGAATAATCCTTTATAATTAGTCTGTCTATATTTCCAAAATTTCTAAAATGCTCCATATAGCGTTGTAGTCAAGACCGCTCAAATCAACACCAAGATCTGTCAGAGACCGAGACAAGACCAAGACTTTTAAAGGTCGAGACCACAGCCCATCGAGACCAAATCAAGACCCTCTTTGTCATTTTCTACATTCATTTGTATTTCACAGTTATTCTGGCTCATATTTATCAATGTTTGTATAAATCTATCCCCATTTTATCTGTTTAATGTTCATTTAGGCATAAAATAATAAAAAAAAACTGTACTACTCTGTTCCCCTTTTCAGACCCTGATCCACAGTTTGAGAAGTCCTTCTTTAATCCCACATTCACTGTTACTTTACAGAAAACTGTGAAGAAAGTGGGTAGGATTTTTAAACCTGTTTTGTCAAGTTTCTAACTGGAGTTACATTTCCTTACTGGTTTTGCAGTGGGATTTAACAGCCACTGCACATTTATCAAACACACATCATGACAAATACAGATGTGTTTGTGCACTTTTATTAGGCAGCAGCGGCCGTAATGAAATATGATCATCCTCATCAAATGTCAGACCTTGAGTCCGAGACAAGACCGAGTCCAAGCACCTTCAAGACCGAGAGAATATCAAGTCCAAGCCCCTTGAAGTCTGAGACAAGACCGAATCCAAGCGCCATCAAGATCGAGACAAGACTGAGTCCAAGCCCCTAGAAGTCTAAAACAAGACCGAGTCCAAGCCCCTTCCTGACCAAGACAAGACCGAGTCCAAGCCCCTTCAAGACTGAGTCCAAGCCCCTTGAAGTCTAAAACAAGACCAAGTCCAAGCCCCTTCAAGACCGAGTCCAAGCCCCTTGAAGTCTAAAACAAGACCAAGTCCAAGACCCTTCAAGACCGAGTCCAAGCCCCTTGAAGTCTAAAACAAGACCAAGTCCAAGACCCTTCAAGACCGAGTCCAAGCTCCTTCATGACCGAGTCCAAGCCCCTTCATGACCGAGTCCAAGCCCCTTCATGACCAAGACAAGACCGAGTCCAAGTCCCTTCAAGACTGAGTCCAAGCCCCTTGAAGTCTAAAACAAGACCAAGTCCAAGACCCTTCATGACCAAGACAAGACCGAGTCCAAGCCCCTTCAAGACTGAGTCCAAGCCCCTTGAAGTCTAAAACAAGACCAAGTCCAAGACCCTTCATGACCGAGTCCAAGCACCTTGAAGTCTAAAACAAGACCAAGTCCAAGCCCCTTCAAGACCGAGTCCAAGCCCCTTCAAGACCGAGTCCAAGCCCCTTCAAGACCGAGTCCAAGCCCCTTCATGACCGAGTCCAAGTCCCTTCGTGCCCAAAACAAGACCAAGTCCAAGTGCTTTCAAGACCGAGACAAGACCGAGTCCAAGCGCCTTCATGACCGAGACAAGACCGAGTCCAAGCCCCTTCAAGACCGAGACAAGACCGAGTCCAAGCGCCTTCATGACCGAGACAAGACCGAGTCCAAGCCCCTTCAAGACCGAGTCCAAGCCCCTTCATGGCAGAGTCCAAGCCCCTTCAAGACCAAAACAAGACCAAGCGCCTTCAAGACCGAGACAAGACCGAGTCCAAGCACCTTCAAGACCGAGACAAGACCACGTTCAAACGCTTTCAACACGGTCGAGTCCGAGACGAGGGTTAGGGTTAGGGCTGTAAAAAAAATAGTCTTGAGGCCGATCTCGTGACCAAGACCTCAGTCTCGAGAACAATAGCTCCAGTCCACCTTGTGATGTCATGAAGCGGTATAGTTTTCAAGTTAACATCTCCCTTTTACCTTCAGTTCACAGTGGAGCACTTCCTGTATTACCACATGACATCACAAGGTGGAACAGAGTGTTTTCAGTTTGAGAGAAGAACAGCCTAAATTTTTAGTTTGTGTGTTAAACATGTGTGAACGAAAGAAAACAAAACTCTGGGTATGTTTTAACGAGGAAACAACATTATAACAAATCAGAAAATGGCGTAATATATGCCCTTTAAAGAACAAACTTTATGTGTTTGTATAGTACATAAGTCGCACCAGTGTAAGTCACACAAAAAATCCAAAAAATACAGTATGTATGAAAACGAAAACTAAGCTGTTGTGCATAAAAATGATCATCTCTGTTTGCAACTGATTAATAATTGTGACTGAAATTAAATGTAATGATTTGAAATGTTTTAAAGTGACTATCTGTGTTATTATTTATTGTTTATTGTCTGGAAATGGTCAGATTGTCAGATAAAATATTGTCAGATAACATAAGATGACTCTTCTTTCTGCTCCTTTTCATTCATTTCTTGTTATGACACTGTTAATGTGTTTTTATACTTTATGAATGAAATAAACAAACAAGGAGGAGAAGGAAGAAAGGGAGAGAGAGGAGAAATAGAGAGAAAGCGAAGTATCTGTACCAAAACTGTATATAAGTGCGAACGCTCTCTGAATGTAAAATAACAAGTACAAGGACAGAAATCTATTTTTTAGCTAAAAATTCAAGCAAATACTTTAGGGAATCTGGTTATGATCCAGGACTTGACTTGGACTAAAGTTCAACTCTTGACATAAAGTTCGGGCTGAAGAATATTTGGAAAAACCTGGTGGTCATTTTCTTGTCTCCATGAAGAAAGCTAAAAGTACTACTGCGGAACAAAGAAATAAGATCGCCATGGAAACAAGCAAGAAAAGTTGCATAATGCGCATAAAAAAATCCCAAATTAACTTCCTTTTTCATATTTCCAGTACATTTTGGATTTAATTTGTCATTTTGTTCAATTTTTCTTCAATTTCTTTGTTATTTTATTACATTTTTTTTCTTGGAATTAAATTTTTTTCTGCGGAGAAGCGACCTCGCTCATGGCTTTTCGAGGTATTTTCAAGCGTCCTTATTTATTGACAGCGCTTTTCTCTATTTTCAGAGGGCAGAGTGTAGTTTTGTTTTCATGGTAACAGCGCATTTCTTCATTTTTGGAAGATCCTGTTTCGTTCTCTTTGTGTATTTTTAGGTATGGTTTGTTTTTGAATGTAATTTTGGTCAATTCATGTTTTTTCTTCCAAGTTTTGTTACGTTTTAGTTAATTTGATCTAATTTTTGGTCATGATTTAATTGGAAATGTTTAGTTGTAGTATCTGCTCGGTTGGATTTCTTGGCTGAACATGCGAGGAGCTTCAGTCTGATTGATAGTTCACATATATATACTGTAGGTGCCGTCAGGTTAAGGACAGTGTTAGTGCAGGAGACACTCAGGTAAAGGTCAGACTCTAATGAATGTGAGTCTATGGAATGTTCCCACCGCGCACATAAACCTGATTTGTGTAAGAAGGCGGCGCACTGTACCTCGCAAGACACCCTAAACCAGGTCAGAGGTGTGCTGAGGTAAAGAGAGGGTAAAACTGAGGATATTTAGAAATCAGATAATGAGAGTAATCAGATAACCCGATCATTACATTCAGACTACGTTCAGACTGCAGACTGAAGTGACCCAAATCAGATTTTTTCATCCCGTAGGTGAGGCCGACTAGATATAGATATCCTCACACGGGAGGAGCTCGGAGTAGAGTCACTGCTCCTCCACATCGAGAGGAGCAGCTGAGGTGGCTCGGGCATCTGTTCTGGATGCCTCCTGGGCAGTTCTCTCAGGAGATATTCCGGGCATGACTCACAGGGAGGAGGCCCTGAGGAAGACCCAGGACACACTGGAGGGACTGTGGTTCTCGGCTGTCCCGGGAACACCTTGGAGTCCCCCCGGAGGAGCTGGAGGAGGTGTCTGGGGTGAAGGACTGCTGCCCCCGCAACCTGGCCCAGGATAAGTGGACGAAAATGGATGGATGGATTACAGTTTACAAGTCAGTTCACAGATTTGATTGCATGCCGGTGTTGTGTAGCCAGGCTGACGCCACCTAGTGCCTCCACTCAATTTTATTTCTCTACAGCGACTATGTCAAGAATCGAAATACACAAAAATTTGAAAAAAACCTCGGAAGTGCAAGTTCGGGCACCAGCCAATCAGCGAAGAGCCATATATTCAGTGTTGTCAACGATTCCCAAGATCAAGGATTTAAAGCCGGAATAAAGAGAATGTTTGGTGAATTTCATCAAGGAGAAAGACATTATTGCCCTTCTTCCTACAGGATTTGGGAAAAGCTTAATATACCAGTTACCACTGTTACCGGCGTATTACATACGTCATGATCAAATAGCAGCGATTGGTTAAATGACAAAAAGTACCCATCTACTGTCGAGCGAACAAATTCCAAAGCTGTGACAGTTTCTATAATGTGAAACCGGCTGATGAATCAGGCTAGGTGTTATGTCTTTAAGCAATACACACACTTTCTTTCCCATGGATATATTCTTTCTAGACATCTATCTACACAGCGTGAAGGTTTGTTGAACATCACTTTTAACCATAATTATTTTTCCAGAAAGCTAGTTAGAAACATGGGTCCAGTAGATGGGCTAGAGTTTAGACGAAAACACTAATACTCCATACACATTCACTACAATCATTTGGATAATTTCAGTCCTGGAATTGCAAACCTTTCTCAACTAAAGATAAAAAACGTAGCTGTTAACTTGAAAACTACCACTACATGACATCACAAGGTGGACCAGAGCATTGTGACCTTTGGGGACGTTGACAGACTAATAATAAATGAAAACGCAAACTTGTGAATAAAACAAAACACAACTCCAGGTCTGTTTTTGATGAGGCAACAACATTATAACATGATTTAAAGCTCACGAGAGCCAATTTTGAATCTTTAACACACAAATTGCATCACACTTTTTGAATCAAATGACATTAAGAAGAACGAATCCAACTGTAAAATCAACTTGTTTGAGACGAATGGTAAAAAAAAAAAAAATCCACAATATAAGACACATGTATAGAAGGCTCATTAGAAGTGCCAGGTAAGCCGGTGTGCCGTGTGCTTCTGAGTGTGTGGGAGGAGCAGGTACAGTCAGGCAGAGGACAGGGCTCGATAGCGGCTGAGGGGAGTCTGCTATTATAGACCCCCTGTCAAAAAACACCAGATTAGTGAAGGCACAGGCTCTGGAATGGTGTCTGAGGTAACTATTGAATAAGCAGCTCCTCCACAGAGGCACAGGTGAATTGTAGGGGCTGTCACGCTGCACACAAGACATTTCTACTGCACACTCAGCTAATACTGGAACCACTAATCTAATTTAAAGGCAAATATCGCACTAATTTTCAGATCTGTGTTGTAATCTTGTTGTTTCCTCTTCACAAACAGACCTGGAGTTGTGTTTTGTTTCATTCACACATGTTTAAATTAAACACACAAATCCTGCATATTTACGCTGAGTTCTTCTCTTAAACAGAAAACACCACATCATATGGTAATACAGGGAGTGCTCCATTGTGTTTTAAACTCGATCCACCTTCACAATAATTATTTGGATCATTTCAGACCTGGGATCGCCAATCTCTGCTGAACTAAGGTTACGTTTACACAGAAACGAATCACCTTATCAGAAACGATTTGCGTCCGCGAGCCTTCCCTGTCCACACAGCTTTGCGCATGTTTGTTTTTATTGCATTTTACAGAAACAAAACTTAAAACCGCATGGGTAATTTGCATAAACTGAGCGCTCCAAAAAACAGCTCACTATTGTGCGGTTCAGCTTCTGTCGGACTAAAGGACACGACTCAGTGGATTGTATGTGTTCTTTCTGTGACAGAGGGGTGTTCTGCTGATGGTGAGTCTGTTCTGTGTTTCTGTCGCGTTGGAGATGGTTCATGTGAAACTTTTCAGAGATTATACGTCTATAGGTCATACCCACAGACTGCATTTATGAATGGACGTATATTCTAAAATGATAGTCAAAATGAGCTGAGTGCTCCCTTAGAGACAGGGTGAGGAGCTCAGTCAGACGGGTGGAGCTCAGAGTAGAGTTGCTGCTCCTCCATGTTGAGAGGAGCCAGCTGAGGGGGCTCGGGCATCTGTTCCGGATGCCTCAGGAGATGTTCCGGGCATGTCCCACCAGGACGAGACCCCAGGGAAGACCCAGGACACACTAGAAGAACTATGTCTCTCGGCTGGCTCGGGAACGCCTTGGAGTCCCCCAAAGGAGCTGGAGAAAGTGTCTGGGGTGAAGGAAGTCTGGGAGTCCCTGCTTAGACTGTTGGCCCCACGACCTGGCCCCAGATAAGTGGAAGGAAATGAATGGATGGAACTTTATTTAAGTAAATTCAACTTGACAAGTAAAATTATCTACCAGTGTGTTTTTCTTAAGTTGTTGTTGTTTTTCTTACTTTAAGTGTAGCAAGATGTATTTTTATATTTTAAGTACAAAAAGTCAGATCATTTTACTCGTCAAGTGAAATTTACTCAAATCCTGATAAAAGTTTTTTAATTCAATTTCATCTTAACTTGACTAGATTATGTTTTTTGCACTTTAATGTAGACAAACTAATAATAATAATAAAGGGTTATTCAAACAAATCACAACTCAGGGTATGTTTTTGAGGAGGTAACAACATTATAACACAGGTCAAAGCTTTGTGTAATTTAGGATGTTTAAAATGAATTAGTAATATTTTTCACATTTTTAAAAGAGAAAACTCAGGTAGAGCACGTTTAACTTTTGCATTCCGAGTTCTTTGTCATACATCACACTCTGCATCGCTTCGTTGCGGCTCTTCCACACAGATTCGTGACACAGAGGAAGCCTGCAGCCCTGTTTGGCCTGTTTTGCCTGGCGCATGTGTCACAGCGGCGCTTCGGTGACAGCCTCGGCGCTCATGGGTAATTCAGGGGCTGGGAGCATCATGATGCAGACCAGTGTGCGGCTGACAGAAGTGGGTACAGAGGGACTACACAGAGCGCTGTCAAGTGGAGCTGTGGTGGGGATTACTGTCTGAGTGTGGGTAATAATCACGCTGAAAACTTCATCGGAGATTCTGAGCCGTCTGATTAAACTGTTATGTAAAGAAGGTTTCAATCTGGGTCTTTGCGTTCGAGATGTTTCAGGTATTTTCAATCTGATGGTGATGTTTTGGGGCAGTAGGATTTACAATACTCCGAAGTCCAGCCCCAAAGAGAGAAGCCAGTTCAAACTTTTGACTGACCCTGTGTACTGTAAAAGAAAACAAAACATAATGAGACCTCTGCGGGCTGTTTGCGACTTTATTTTTATCTTCTGAGAATCATGAAGTGCTGCGGTGAGGATTAACGTGACCACAAAACTCCACTCTGGCCTCTCGAAGTGGTGTGCAGCTCGTATAGTCATCATAGGGAATAATTAGGTTGATAGGTTAGGCGGTGCAGTGGCAGAGTGGTTAGCAGTCCTGGGTTGAATTCCTGTGTGACCCTTTCTGTGTTTTCCGAGTTTGCATCTTCTCTCCGTGTCACTCACCAACATTTCTGGATATGGAACCAAGTCCAAGTCGACCCTGGAGCCGAGTACTGCTCATGTCACAAAATGGCTGACATGGAAACGAGGCTGGGAGCTAAATTACTGCTAAACCGCCTTTTTTTTTGGAAAATAATGTTAAATGATCCCATAGGTTATAAAGAAGAATATGTATTCTCAAGATACTAGCTACTGCAAAGTGGTTTTCAATGCTGTTTTTAAAGTGAAAGTAAACATTAAATCACAAAAAATATTTGTTACTAAACTAATGCTGTTTCTTTTTCTTTCTTTTTTTTTCTAAGATGCATTGTGTAACTTTTCTGATCGCCACAGAGATGTTATTGTTTTGTCTGGAATGTTTCACAGTATGGCATTAAACCTTTCTATCTTCATGGCGACTGAACCAGACCAAGTTATAGGTTAGATTTGTGGAGAGGCGACCCCGTTCACAGTCAGAATGTCTGTTTTTCTAGGTACTTTTGAGCAGTAAAACCACCTGTAATTGGATTTTAATCACGGGGAACCCACACAACCCTTACATTCTCAAGAAAAACGGTCATGTGACCTCCTTAATGCTTTGGAGTTTATGAAAAATAGTTGTTCAACATTACAAAATGGATAACTAAGCAAATTCAGACCATTAGAAAAGCAGTGTTTTTTATTCCAGCCTCGTTTTCATATAGTCCATTTTGCGACATGTACAGTTCTCAGCTCCGGTGTTAAATTAGACTTGGTTCCATATCCAGAAATAATAGTCCTGGGATGTGTTACTAATCTGGCGCAGTTTCATACGTGTATCATAAAAGCAAACTATTTTGGTCCTCAACAGCTCCACTACTGGTTCAGTCCTGGTTCAGTCCATTTGCGGTGCAAAAGTCTGACATCTCGATCAATGTTTCTTCTGCTCAATAAATAATGCCCGTGAAGTGATGACGTGTTTTTGACAGTCGAGTCGCATCTGTGAATTCGTATTCGTACTGAAGAAAGTAAATTTTCATTTTGTGATTATAATTCTTGATGTCGTAACTTTTCTATTCGTGTTCTGATGGATAAATACACACAACACATTTTATATACGATTGGACTCAAGAGTTTACGAATATTTATTTTATGTTAAACTACAGTCAAATATGCACGGACTTCCCAAATATGCACCGATTTCTATCCTATGCACACGGATGTTTCTGAAAGCTTTCTTACTCCATACATGTATCAGATGCCAAACTGCAATCCTGTCCTGTCATCCGTTTGTACGGTAAGTGCAAGCTGTAATCATGCACAAGTTATACATAAACACTTTTCAAATATATATATATTTTTGGAAATAATGTTATTTTGTTAACATGATCACCTTAAATGTTAGACAAGTGCAGTTTAAGTTACGGAAACGGGAAATGGACAGTTTTTCCATTATTCATTTAAACACTATCCATTTTTTTCATTTTAGTTTTGGAGACAAATAATGAAGAAAATAGTTGTTATTATTTTTGACTTTATTTAAAAAACAAATGAACGAATGATACACGGATTCCCTGCAGTGTGTCGCTAGCCAGGCTGTCGCCACCTAGTGCCTCCTCTCAATCTCATGTCTCCTAGGTCAAGAATCAGAATACACCAGACGGTTTGCAAAAAAACAACAACAAAAAAAAAACAGAAGTGCAAGTTCAGGCACCAGCCATTTCAGCAAAGAGTCATACATTCTGTGTTGGCAACTATTCCCGAGATCGAGGATTTAAAGCCGAAACAAAGAGAATGTTTGGAGAATTTTATCAAGGGGAAAGATGTTATTGTCCTTCTTCCTACAGGATCTGGGAAAAGCTTAATATACCAGTTTTCACCGTTAGCGACGCATTACATATGTCACAACAAAATAGCAGCGATCGGTTAAATAAAAAAAGTACCCACCTACCATTGAGTGAACGAATTCTAACGCTGCAAGTTCAGACAGTTTCTACATTGTGAAACCGGCTGATGAATAAGGCTTTTGTGTCACCCACTGTTCCTGACAAGTTACCTCAGCAGCAGTCAAATGCAGATGACAAATTTCCCTCATGGCACAATAAAGACTCACCTAAACTCGAAAATACCTCAGAAAACATGCACTCTTACTCAAGAGCAGATACTCAAGAGCATGTTTAAAGCCCGACAATAACACAAATACAACGTTATACATTCACTGAACTATTTCATTAAATACGCAACATATTTTTACCACAGAGTATAATATATTCCTCCACAAAGCTCGCCCACTCCTTTATTCACAGCATTTGATTGGACCTTTTGTTTTCCAAACCGATGAAAACCTCCATTGTCTTCTGGCCCAGATCCACACAAAGGACAAGGCCACACATGGGCCTGTTGTCCTCATCATGGAATACCAGACCTTCACATGAAAGCGCAGTTATGGCAGTACGACAAAAGACATACAAATATTCATCGGTTTCTTCCCTTTGCACAATAAATACCATGAATAGTTTCAGTATTACGCTTGAGATTGTTGTAAGGGCGCGGTGAATGCTCTTGGATTTCTTTTCTGTTGGATTGAAGGGTTCACGTGTGTTGGTTTATTGTGGAAAATATCTGTTCACATACTTTGAATTACTGCTGTATTTGTTTAGTATAGACTGAGAAATTGTGTGTGGGTTTATGGATGGAAAAAGGAGCATTGTGTAACTTTTCACAGTATGACATTAAACACATTTACCTCACATTTATTCAATTATATGTGGTTTTATAGCTCAAAATAACCTAGAAAAACAGACAGCGGGGTCGCCTCTCCACTGATCTGACCTGTAACTTGGTGTAGTTTGGTCTCCATGAAGATAGAAAGGTTTAATGCAGGGGTGCCCAATACGTCAATCGTGATCTACCAGTCGATCGCCAAGATCGTGTGGATAGATCGCAGTGTCCTAGTACTCGCCTCGGACTCGATCACATTTGGCCTCGGTCTTGTCTCTCACTCGAGGTCTGACACTGGACAAGTGCGATCATATTACGGCCGCTGCTGTTGGCAATAAACTTGTACCAGGGTGCGGGAGCGTGCGGAGCGTCTCTCTGTAGCCTGTGTGTCATTTGGAACACGCGGATACTGTGCGGCACATCACAATCACGCACGCTCCCTACGCCCAGCTTGTCCGCAACCGTGTGAGTTCTTGTGTACCGGCGTGTACCACAGGGCAGGTTAAACTTTTTAAAAACATCCTACCTGTCCAACTGCCTCACGTCAGCGCACCGCTCCTCGCCTTAACACGCTCTCGCTCTTCCCCGCGTAAAGCGCACACAGGCTCCTGCAACAATGCGCTCAGATTAGAAGGACAAAACAAAACGCGAAGCAAAAACTAATCTAAATTTATGTTAGTGTTGGTACAGAGGAGCCAACAGCACAGAGCAGACCTACCGCGACATGTGGCTGAAGTTTGCAAATACATTTGTGTTTGTCACGACGTGTGCTTGGTTTGGTAAATGTGCAGAGGCTAAATCCCACTTTAAAACTAGTACTCACCATGTAACTCCAGTTAGGAACTTGAAAAAACAAGTTTAAAAATCCTAATCACTGTCTTCACTTTTTTCAGTTTTCTGTAAAGTGCTATTGAAAGTCCAGTACAGTTTACTTGGCTTTGTAGTCGGTCGATCATTTTGACTTGGACATTTTATAAGTAGCTCGCATGCTGAAAAAGTGTGGGCACCCCTGGTTTAATGCCATACTGTGAAACATTTCAGACAAAGCAAGAATAAGCAATCTCCACGGAGAAAAACAGAAAATTTACACAATGCACCTTTAATTTGGTGGATAATACCTGTTGTAAATACAAATTATAGTTTTGCTCCAATTAAGAAGAAATTTACAAACATGAGTTGAAAAATATGTTAGGTAAAATTACAAGAAGTAGAGAGTTTATTTTCTAAGGACCTGTTTATATGAGAACGCTTGCGGATAAAAACGTCAAAATATTTTATTGGAAGTGCCTTTTGTTTAGACGGTGACGGTGTTTTTGGGGCTTAAAAACGCAACAATCTGAAACCACCCTCCAGAGTGGAAAAGTTTTTTTTATTTTTTTATTTTTTTTATTTATAATTTGTCATTTTTGAGGGAATGGATACCCAGCACACCAAAAACAAAACAGACACAACAAAATACAAGACCAACATACATACAAAGAAAGAAGAGAAAGAAGACAGAGAAAAAAAAAAAGGGTAGAGGGGATTGGCGGGATTGTGTGCATTAGAGAGTTTCTCAGTGCAGTGTTTGCATGTGTGTGTTTACATTTTCACATTTACATTTCAAATCAAATTTACATTTACATATTTTCTGTTCCCTTATATCTTTCATCTGTTTGTTTTTGGCAACCTCAAAACGCACTTACACGCACATTACTTTATACAATTTTGACATTGTCCAACAGTATGTTACTCTTATTTTACTGTGCTTTGTCCAAATGGGGTTTTGCCACAGTCCGTAGGTCAACAGTGGGTTTGTTTTTGTGGAGAGTGTAAAAGTTGAACATGCTCTGCCGTTGCATTTCCGTCTACACTGCCCAAGACGCAAAATGAATTTACGTCACAAATATACAGCACACAGAAACAAACATGTCAGATCATTTCCATGCGTCGGATCTTCAAACAAACAAAACTTACAGGAGGCATTACAACAAATGTACAGAATATGCAGAGACACCATTAGTGAACAGAGAAGGATCTGCAATCACCTCTGTCAAACTCTGTATGCACCAGGTCGTCGCAGGCGAGTTAGAGTTAGATAGTTATAGACGAGACCTGGAGAACCAGTCGATGGTGGGACAACTTTATGGAAGGAGGAGCTGATGGCATTCCAGAGTCCTGCAGCGGGTCGGGTATCCACGGGTAATTGAAACGGGCGGGTATGCGGGCATGTAGTGGTTACACACGGACGGGTCAGGACTAAACCAGGACTATACCAGGTCTAATCTTGGACTTAAAGGAGAGAGAGAGAACCCTGAGCCCGTGGAGCAGGGTGTACGCAAAGTGCGATCTGGTGACGTCTGTGCTTACCTCCGTGCGGCATGGACCTCTGCGCTGGTCCTTTCGCCTGCGGTCACTTGACGGTCTACGCAGGCGCACCTCTGGACCTGTCCCGACAGTGAGTCCTGGTTCATTGCTGGTTTAGTCCTGGTTTAGACCTAGTTTAGACCTGGTTCAGTCCCTGGCATGTACAGCATTCTGCTCAGTAAATAAAGTTTGTGAAGTGAGGACAGTCGAGTCGTGTCTGTGAATTCGTATTTGTAGGGAAAAAAGTGCACTCGTTTCATTTAATCTCGTGACTGTAATTCTTGAAGTCGTAACTTTTCAATTTGTATTCTGATGGCTGCTTCACTAAGAATAGTTTTAATTTGTGTGTGATTTTAACACGGGCACGGGTGGAATGTTAACAGGTCTGGGCGGATGCGAGTTTAACTTTGATATAATCACGGGTTACCGGGCGAGTGTGGTGCCGTATTGCGGGGGTGCGGGTGTTTATGGGTCTTCAAAAATGGACCCATCCAGGACTCGATTCATACCCAATTCAATTCCACACACTTTTGCGTCTGCGGATTTCCTCCTGAAAACGCTCGTCTAAATGCAGAATAAAAAGTGAAGATGCGATGCCATTTTTGTGTCTTCTGTTCAGACCATCATCATATAAACGTAGAGTTGGTTCTGCACAATTTAAATGCAAGAAACTTTTTTTTTTTTTTTTTCAAATAATTTTCTTTTAAAGGTGCATTGTGTAACTTTTCTGGTGTAGGGTCCGTCAGATGGTTATAGCTTTGTCTGAATTGTTTTCACAGCACATTATTAAACCGTTCTGTCTTCATGGAGCCCAAACCAGACAAGTTACAGGTCAGATCTGTGGATAGGCAATCCCACTCACACTCAGAATGCCTGGTTTTCGAGGTATTTTTGAGCAATAAAACCACCTGTAATTGAATAAATGTAAGGTAGTGCTGTTTAATATTATACTATGGAACATTCCAGGCAGAGCAATGAGTGCGTATACATGCACATCAATAACCCGGTTATGATCGGGTTTTTTGAGTATCCCGGTTTCTTGATGGTGCATGTATACGCAGTAACCCGGTTTCAGTAACCCGGTTATGGCAGTATCCCGGTTATTAGAAACCGGGTTACTGTAGCTGGTTTATTCCGATAGTAACCGGGTTACTTGTGGCATGTATACGCAGTACCCCGGTTACTGCAACATAAAGTTAAGTGCGCATGCGTCCAAAAGACACTTTCCAGCCTTTCACCACAACAGCAGCAACATAAATAAACTGACCAAATGAGTGAAATGACTGTAAAAATTAAGAGCTGCGCTAAACCTGCACACGTACAATCTGCACTCGTACGACCTGCACTCGTGTGACGCTGAAAAGCTAAAACATGAACTATCTCCTCTACTGTATACGCACGGAACACACTTACCATCATTAGCGCCTCTTCTGTCACAGAAATAACACACATAATCCACAGAGTCGTGTCATTTAGTCCAAAAGAAACTGATCACATCAGCGGCGCAAGGAGCGAGTTGTTTTTATCGCTAACAGTTTATGCTAATTAGCCAAACGGTCTTAAGTTTCGTTTCTGTAAAACGTAAACAAATGTGATCACAGCTGAATTATCTGATCAAACAGGCTGATGTGGATCTATAGTGTTTATGGTTTATATGTTGTACAGTTGAGTTTATTTATGCAGAAGATTTTAATGAAGAATCTGCACAGTGGATTGTGGGAGATCTCGTAGCTCCTTAGCTTCTTATGCTAAAGGAGCTCACGGTTTGTATTTTTCCTGGTTTATGAAATTGATTTAAGTTAATTTTTGCGCCTGCGCATTTGTAAGATTATGTCAAGAAACCGGGATACTCCATTTGATCATGTATACGCGGATATGAGTATCCCGGTTTCTCAGTGCGCATGTAAACGCAGTAACCCGAATACTGACATAACCGGGATATGGCTAATAACCGGGTTATTGATGTGCATGTATACGCACTCAATGATATATCCATAGCCCAACCAGAAAAGTTACACAGTGCACAAAATCAAAAATGTTTTTCCATGCACATTAGGAGTTTTGGTCCATTGGGTGACATAGTTGCTAGGTAACAGTTATGGAATTCCCTAGTGTGATGTCCTGATTTCCAACCAGGATGTAAAATTTGAAACCTAAAAATATTTCCAAACTGGGAAAAAAAAGCCAACATTTTTAGCAAAATCTTAAATAGAATGTGTTAGAGTGTGTTTTATTGAAATGAGTAGTACTACCTGTCATTTTAAAAAACACCTTTCACTTACTCAAGAAATCCAATAGTTATGTAACTGGTATTTATCCTTCAAATCACTACTGAACAGATTTGTGTGAATAAAAGTTCAAACATTATGCAACACCAAAATCTGCCTGTTCAAGTTAACACATCCAGGTAAAGGCCCAACCGATATCATGAAACCGATACCAGCAAATATTTGAGTATCGCCGTTAATATTCAATACTAGTACTGGTATCTGTGAATCTCTAAAACTGTTCTGATGTGAGTAATCTGATTTTATTCTGATTGTTCACACTTATGCAGGTTTTGACAAGGAAAATGATGCAAAAAAGACCAAACGAATGTGGTAAGGACAAAAATGAAAGATGGAACTGTATGTACAATTTTATAATTTCTATAAATGTTGCCTAACTGTGTTCCTAGATCTGAGGTAAACATGTTCAAAATCAAATATAGCTTTTACTTATAACAACTGTAATGCTGATTTATTCTTAGGCCCCATCCACCACTAGTATGTATTCGAGTCGTTTTCGTTGTGGATGCAGTTTTCGTCCACACCAATTCGATGGAAAACGACTCCAGAGACGAAAAGATCTGGTGCCGCCAGCTCCCACGAATTCATCTGAGTACAGATCTGATCCAGCACTGTGTGGACGCCTGAAAACGCTGATACGCTGTCAAAATGCTAAGAGGCTAGAATATAAGTCCATTCATATATAACGGTCTGTGTGTACGACCTGCAGATGTATAATCTCTGAAAAGTTTAACATGAACCATCTCCAACACGATAGGAGTACAGAACAGACTCACCATCAGCAGAACACCCCTCTGTCACAGAAAGAACACTCATATTCCACTGAGTCGTGTCCTTTAGTCCAACAGAAGCTGAACCACGTCACGCATAATAGCGAGCTGTTTTTTGAGCGCTCAGTTTATGCAAATTAGCCATGTGGTTTTAAGTTTCGTTTCTGTAAAATGTAACAAAAACAAATATGCTCAAAGCTGTGTGGATAGTGAAGACTTGCGGACACAGAAACGACGTGTCTGGACGTAAATTGTTTCCGATACGGTGATACAGTGATACGGTGATATCAATATATCAATATAAACGTGACCTTATTTACAAAAACATTAGACATAATAGCCAGGTGTTATATTATAATTAGCTATTTTGGTTTTCAAGACGATTATGTAATCACAAAGCAGAATGAGCCTCACTTGTGTCTCTCATTTGGGTTTCCAGTTTCAAAGCTAAAATCCAATTGGTTTAAACCTAAAATGTCTCTCTATGATCTGAATGTTCTCTACATAAACCCCAGATAGTGCAGCCAATCATTAATCAGTGCTAGTGCAGCCTCTGCAGCTCACTGAGGGAGTTCTGGAGGTTCTGAGGTTTCACATGAGGCCTGTCCATAAACTAAGAATGAGACAAACTTGGATGTGTCATTTATCTGCACACTGACACTGGCAACACAGGTTCAATTGTGATTGTAGAACCTTCTTCTTAAAACTGTGCAGGCATAGAGTTCCTTTAACAATGTAAACTTTACATTTTAAAGCTATGGTATAATGCAAAATTGACTTTTTGAAGCTTTCTACCGTGTTATAATGTTGTTCCTTCATTAAAAACATGCCTACAGAGGTTGTAGATGTCACCCTGGCATGTTTGAGTAACTGATCTCTCCAGAAACTGAATCGTCTTACAGTTAGCTGTGCGATTCTGTACAATTCTCCGCTCACGGCCCCACGTCTCTCTTTGGAGCTGTGGGCCCTGTGGGGGAAGCTCCGGCCACCAGACGCTCGATGTTGAGAACCCACCCCAGGCGTTACTCCAAGATGGGGCCTCGTTAACGCCAATCCGGGTGATGTAACTGGCCTCGTAGTTGAACTCAGCGAAAAGGGCTTCTGAACCGTTTTTAGTCTGACGCGTCCCCCAGGACCTGTTCGCCTTGGCTGACCTTACCGTGGGCAACACAGCTCCCGGGATCATTCAGGACCTCAAACCCCTCCACCACGTTAAGACGGTAGTTCAAGGAGGGAGGAGGGGTGTAAAATGTAATGTTTAGACAAATTAGTAGTTAGTAGAAATTCTCCCAAATACTTCAACTTTTTAATATTATTACAGCATAACAGTACTCTCACTTGATTTTTTTGCCTCTCTAAATCGAGGGAATTGTCTTGCTCGAGGACACAAAAACAGTATACACAGCTACACTCAGTTACAAGATAATTGCTCCACCACGAGAGCGCAGCATGACAGTTCGGTGGCTATAAGGGACCGCTGGGTGACAGGACCTATGAGCGTTTCCTCTGTGTAACCTTTAAGGACAGTGGGAAACGGCAGGATTCTTTAATAAAAGCCACACGATCTGATCTGGCCTTTTACCATAACCTTTATGAGGCTTGATCAGGAGACGTGAATAAAGCGCAGACACTCCACCTCTGTGTCATATGTGGCATTTATTAACAGGGGACGCGATGTAAAAACCCGAATAAGAAAATCAAGCTCCTTCAACACATTTTTTTTCTAAACTTTTTGCACTTCTAAGAGCGATTACGACGTTTTCCACGATTTCTACCTGAGTGTAACTTAAAGTATATTATTTTTAACTGCAAAATATCTAGAGTTGTGTTTTGTTTCATTCACACGTTTAACACACTAACCCTGCATATTTAAACTCTGTTCCTCATTCTGATGTCATGTGGTAATACAGGAAGTGCTCCACTGTGTTTTTAAACCCCATACACCCTCACTAGAATCATTTGGGTGATTTCGGTCTTGGAATTGCCAATCTCTAGTAAACTGAATGTGACCAGTGACGGCTGTATCAAGTGGTGGCGTTTCTTGAGTGCATCACATGTGCATATTAAACATTGAATTTATAATATTTGTTTGAATATTGTTTAATGAAGTTACACATTGAGTTAATGCTTAAACACTGAAATCTTATACATGTTTAAAGGTACTACTTTGAGAAACATATGTGCTTTTAAGAGTGGGGTTGTCACCTCCTCAAAGAGAAGAAATGCAGAGACACTTGAAGGAGGATCCAAGGCGTGACACTATTTTTGAATATTCATACTGTTATTTTCAGTGTTGGGGAGTAACAGATTACATGTACCGACCGGCGTTACGTAATCAGAGTACTAATTATGAGTAACTGTATTTAGTTACAGTTACTGTTTCAATGAGTGGTAATTGGATTACAGTTACTTTGTTGAAATAAATGGATTACATGGCGGTATTTTACGGTATTTTACGACGGTATTTATTTTTTCACATTTTGGGCTAAACCAGGACTAAATCAAGACTAAAACCAGGACTAAAAAAGGACTGAACTAGGACTAAACCAGGACTAAAAACTAAAACCAGGACTAAAACCAGGACTAAAACCAGGACTAAATAAAACCAGGACTAAAACCAGGACTAAACCAGGACTAAAAAAGGACTGAACTAGGACTAAA
The DNA here is from genome assembly GCF_026225935.1 of Boleophthalmus pectinirostris. NCBI lineage: Eukaryota > Metazoa > Chordata > Actinopteri > Gobiiformes > Gobiidae > Boleophthalmus > Boleophthalmus pectinirostris. The sequence goes on along the minus strand of NW_026571115.1, from coordinate 27,185,038 downwards.
CCAGGACTAAAACCAGGACTAAAACAGGACTAAAACCAGGACTAAACCAGGACTAAAACCAGGACTAAAACCAGGACTAAAACCAGGACTAAAACCAGGACTAAAACCAGGACTAAAACTAAAACCAGGACTAAACCAGCAGGACTAAACCAGGACTAAAACCAGGACTAAAACCAGGACTAAACCCAGGACTAAAACCAGGACTAAACCCAGGACTAAAACCAGGACTAAACCAGGACTAAGGACTAAAACCAGGACTAAAACCAGGACTAAACCAGGACTAAAACCAGGACTAAAACCAGGACTAAAACCAGGACTAAAACCAGGACTAAAACCAGGACTAAACCAGGACTAAAACCAGGACTAAACTAGGACTAAACCAGGTCTAAATCAACTCTAAAACAGGACTAAACCAGGTCTAAACATTATAACACCTAACAGTAGGTGGACATGACTGGAGGCAGCAGTGATCTCATATAGAAATCGTTTCTCTATCAATAATATTTTTAATCTGTTTAAGGAAAGAGTTTTTATTGTCTTTAAGCAAACAAAACTTATGTTAAGATCCTCGTCTTTGTTTCTCTACAGCAAACAAAAGCCTGTTTATGGAAACTTGGGCTCAACAGACAATTTGAAAAGAACAAACAAGAATTTTCAGGATGTGGTTGTTACATTCATTGTCGTTTTAAAAAGCATGACAAAACCAAGTAATCCAAAGTAAGTCATTGAATGGATTACGTTACAAACTACATTTTGGGTTATCTGTAGAGGAATACATTTTAAAAGTAACCTTCCTAACACTGGTTGTTTTATATCTCTGGGTTGATGGAAAGCACAGGCGTTCAGATCGTCCTGTGTAGATGTAGGCCGTCGGGGGCAGCGATTTGACCCAGAGCTCTGGATTAGAATTGTATTGGAAAGGGACTACATTTTTTTGTGATTTAAATTGATTGAGTCTAGTCATTTTTGATAGAACACGTCTAACCCCGGGTGGTTTGCAGGGACTATATATCCCCACTCTAATGTGTCTGAAAATGTATTCGCCTTTGCATCACTGTGCGTGGCTCCCGGCGTCTCTGATTAGTGATTAGAAATAGGTGCAAACAGGCCGCTCCTAACGCGCTCCGAGCTCCATGTAAGGTGCCCCTCTCTCCCGTTCAATATTCTCCATGGCCACTGCTGCTTTATTCTTTCTTGCTCTTTACTCTTATTCTTAGTGTTGTTTTTTATCTGATGAATGTCGTGGGACAGTAGCTGAGGTCTGAGGAAGTGTAATATCTGGTTGGCTTGCAGTGCAGTGCAAGGTTAGGCCTCAGGGTGAGCACAAGTCATTTTATCCCAGATAGACTCCCTCAGCACAATGCACTTTTACCATCTGGAACTCGATGCACTTTAACTTGACAAAGCCTACCACAAATACCAGAACACACGAACTTTATGTACTAATAAGCACTGCATTCATGTTTACACACTCACACTTTAACTTGATTGGTTTGTCTTTCATTAAAGGTTGTATGGAGGATTTTTTTTTTTGTTTCAAACTGTCAGTCAAAGATTAAAATACCATTACAGAGACGCAGCAGCTTTGTAATTATGATGACCAAAAAAAAAAATGAATGAAAATCTATCAACTGTGGACGTGTTGAGGCCAGATAAACATCAGCCAATAGAAATCGAGGCTCCCTCATTTTCTATTGGCTGTTGGGTTGTCAATCAAACTACCTAGTATAACTGACTCGTCGGAGCGCGGGGATTACGTGGTTTTACGCAGCGGTTCTTAGGGGCTTTTTCAAACTGTCGCTTCCTCGCATTTCGCACAAAGTTTGTCGCGACGGCGCACGAGAATCCACGACCGGTTCGCCGCAAAAGAAAGTCCGTTTTTGAGGTCGCTGAAAGAAGAAGAGAAGGAGAAAAGGAGCAAAGCCAAACTGAGGTGATTCTTGGAGATCTCGTCCAGCGATGGCGCGACCGAAGCAGACGAAGGGTCTAAAAACTGACGCGTCGGTCGCTGAATTACTTCTAGACAGGAAACTTCAACAGTAATTCTGAACGCGCACAAGGACTGTCGCTGTATTTCTCTTCCCTTAAAAAAATCCTCTATACAACCTTTAATGTTTAGTTTGAGATTACTAACTTTGGTAACACTTTATAATAACTACACCTTATTTAGCCTTAATAAAGCATGAACAAAGGCTTAATTAATAATGAACCAAGACTTAATTAATAATGATTCATGCTTAGTAACTACTTAATTACTACCTTAATTAGCACTTGCACTTAATTTGCCTGTGCTGTAAATAGTTACTCATAATTATTTCATACTTAATTACTCATGAACTAACTATTTGAGCATTTATTAATCATTAGTAAGCTATGAGAGAATGATTTACTAATAATGCAATGCAATGATAATTCAAGCAGCTGTTATCTGTTAGTTAAGTCTTTTTGAGAGCTTTTCTAAAGTGAAGACTAATTATCCTTTATTAAACATTTACTAAGCGTGAATCATTATTAATTAAGTCTTTGTTCATGCTTTATTAAGGCTAAATAAGGTGTAGTTATTATAAAGTGTTAACTTTGATTTGTTGTGTTTAGTTAGGGGTGAGTTGAATCCTGTGTTTGATTTGTGGGTTGATTTGTTAGTAGTTATTTGTGTACCAAAATAATAATAATAATAATAATAATAATAATAATAATAATAATAATAATAATAATAATAATAAAAGACCAAGAAAATCAAAAACAAAAAAAAAAACATCTTTTAAATGTCTAGAATATTAAATAACTTGTGTGCAACTTTTTATACCACTTGCCCTTGTCCTCTTTTATGCCAGAACCAATTGTGTGAGCAATTAATTAGGGGATCCAAATCACTCGGTTTCATAAAGTTAAATGCTGGTTGTTAACCTGAAAACTAACACTGCATGACGTCATAAGGTGGAACAGAGCATTTTGAGATTTAGAGATTTTAGTAGACAAATTAATAATAATGGATATTCAAACGTGTGAATGAAGCAAAACACAACTACAGATATGTTTTTGATGAGGTAACAACATTTATAACAATTATAACATGGCTTGAAGCTCCTAAGTTTCCTTTTTGCAAAATATAGGACCTTGTTTGTTTTTTTAAATAAATATTTTTATTAAGGAATCACAGTATACTCATACAAGATTTATTAATCACTTTTTTCCTTTTACATTTTTCTTATTTTCTAAAAGAAAACATCTTAATACTGCTAATAGTGAAAGTGTCAAATCAAGATATTATCAAAAATGAAATAAAGGCAAACAATTAAAAGACAAAAATAATTATGACGATAAAAAACAAAATCAAAAAGGTAGAAGAAGAGAAAGGGTCATCAGTCTGTTAGTCTAAAGGCAGAATTTTTAATGATTTATAATATTGCATAAACAAACCCCATTTCTGTTCAAATTTTCCTTCATTGTTCTTAGTTGCAATATTAAACTTATACAATTTAAGAAATCCGAATACATCACGAAACCACTGAGATACTAAAGGAATTGCAGCAGATTTCCAGAGAACCAAAATATGAATATAGGACCTTTAACATGTTTTACTTTTCCAATCATACATGTTATTTGAAAGTTGTAGTATTCAATTTTCTGCCATTTGGGACCCAGGACCTTCTCGCTGTGAGGTTGAAGCTCTAACTCAGCCACAGTGACACCGTGGGAGTCACTGTATGAAGCTCTGGGATGAGATGTGACTGGCTGTGTCCTTCAGTTGTCTGCCCTAGTTCACTTTTCTGTGAGAAGAAGCTGTTCTAAAGCTCAGACGAAGACTTTGTGAGATCTATAGGAACTTGTGAGACAGATTTAAATACCTCGACTTTCTCCTGCCAGTGTTTGAAAATCAGGCACCACTGTTAAAAATACAGAAAATATAGGCTTGATGAAAACTTCAGGAACCAAGTGAGGATCTTGACTGATATTTTTGTTCTATTTATTTATTTTTTCTTATTCTTATTATTGTATTTCTTTTTTCTTTGTTTAACAGACCAGCATGTTTTCACACACCTCGACATGTTTCAGACGCCAGAGGTGGGACCGAGTTGTTGTTTTGCAATTCTCAAGTTTTTGACCAAGTCCGAGTCAAGTCCCAAGTCAAAGACAGGCAAGTCCAAGTCGAGTCTCAAGTCACTATCCCATAAGTCCAAGTCAAGTCCAAGTCGTCTGCTTTGAGCTTCAAGTCATTTCAAGTCTTTAAACTAAAGTACCAAATACGGCACCTATTTTTGCAATTTATGACTTTTAAACTAAATTGTACTTAAAAAGTCATGGTATATTTATATATGAGTTGTAGAAATGCTTTTTTTTTTTTCTTTTTAAATGTCTTGACAAGATCTTAGTGTGAATCATTACGGTCAGAAGTGTTAAACAACAGTTATTTTGTCATGTGGTTGTCTGTAGTTCCCTCTGTTTTACTGTATTGTACTATGTAATATTGTATAATACTGTGTATTACTGTAAACTCAGGTCTGGGGGCCAAATTTGGCCTGGGATATAATTATATTTGGCCTGCAAGATCATAACAAATATGTATTTGGCTATAGAGACATTATTTATTTAAAATGTTTTTATTATTTTATATTATGGTTGTTCTGGATTCAATGTTTAAGCAAAACTATGATTAAACATTTATTTTAATAAGAAAAGGTTTAACATTACATGTCAAACAAAACATGCAAATGTTGTTGCAATTTTTCATTAAATATTTAGTTTGGCCCACGACTTAGTCCCAGTTTTTAATTTTGGCCTCTGTGAATTTGAGTTTGACCCCTGCTGTACATTTGAAGACACATATCACAGCACTGCATGTATCAACTGTGAAAAGGAAAGTATTTTCTGAGAAAATATGTTTTGGGAGAAGCATCAAGTCTTCTCAAGTCAATGACCTTCAAGTCCAAGTCAAGTCCCAAGTCAATGACCTTCAAGTCCAACTCAGGTCCCAAGCCTTTGTCTAATTTATCAAGTCAAGTCTCAAGTCCTAAAAATAGTGACTCAAGTCTGACTTGAGTCAAAGTCACAACTTGCAAGTCCCCAACTCTGTCAGATGCCATGCGAGATGACGTGTCTTTCAGCTGACTTCTTTGGCCCTAAACTTTGGAACACCTGCCCCCCTCGGTCTGAACAGCCTCACAGAGAACTGTTTTAAGACCCACTTTTACTCTCTGTCTTTTAACACTGTGTGAGTTGTATTCGACAGTCGAAAATGTCTAGGTCTGAAAAAAGAACCTAATAACATAAAATATCAGAAGAACCTCATCGGACTACTGGACAAACTGGTTGAAATATAAACATAAAGAGACTTGACTTCTATATCCTTATAACAATGGAACAGTGCCTCAGGTTTTGTATTTATTTGTTTGTTTCTCAAAACTTGAAAAACTGAATAAATAAAAAGTAAAGAAGTATATATATTGGATCATAAAAACAGTTTTTGAGGTTGAAGAGGGATTTCCAGTCAGTTTCACTTCCAAATCTTTCACTATTACTGAGAATCTATTGCCAAAAAGAACAGGACCCAAACATCGCAAAATCATTCTCTGTAATCTAAAACACACAAGATTTATTTTTGTCGTTCGAAAACCACTTTTCTAATCTTTTTTTCCCTTTGCTTAGAAATCTCTCAGATCTTCACGAGCACCAAGATGAAACAATTTCATTACAAAAAAAAAAAAAAAGAGAAAAACTAAAGCACCCGGGGACCTTGTTAGCAAAACACTGTACAAACACAAAAATGGGCTAAAATAATACTCCAGGAAATAACCGTCAAAACACGTACATAAAACTTCATTAAAATGCTTTCTGGATAAACCACAACATCTCATTAAAAGATCGTAATTGTTTTTGGCTCGGCTTTTGATTTGTCTGATGTGAAATGCTAACAAGATTGTAGCGGCTAACCTCTGCTCCGCTCGCCCGCCGCTAAATTGCTTTGTTGACGTTTCAATATTTCATCACGCCGGCATATTCATGAAGGAGCATTGTTGACAAAAATCGAGCGACCTAAACAGGCAGATGGACGGTGGATTATTCTATTGTGGAAATACAAAATGGCCGCCATGCAAACACATTAAATCAGGTTAATTTGTTTGCCTTTTTACAGCGGTGTGGACGCGGGACTGGAAGATGGAGTTGTGTTTGTGATACTGTTGAAGAAATGCACGCTGGGATGTAAATGCATTTAAAGGTCCTATATTGTACAAAAAGGATTCTTGCGAGCCTTTAGTCAGATTGTTATGTGAGGCCGGTTTGTCAAAGCCTGATCTCGTCAGATCTCGGAAGCTAAGCAGAACCGGGCCTGAGGACTTAGGCGACGTTCAGACTGCAGGGCTTAACGCTCAATTCCGAATTTTATGTGAAATCCGATGTTTTTTCGAGGTCGTTCACATTTCCAATTAAATGTGACTTGTATGTGACTCCTGTGTGAACATTAAACGGCCCAAAAGTGTCCCACATGTGCAGTGGAGACACGATGACGTCAACCACAGCGAGCGTGCTCTGTGTTTACAGAAGTTGTCCAAATATGGACGCGAGCATTGAACACTTGGCGATTTTAAAGTTCCTCTCGTACCGGAGCCAGAACATGAACAACTTACTTATTTTAAGGAGGAGATTGAGAAGGAGAAGGACCAGGTTTTTGGCCGTGGTGTTTTGTGGGGCAGTGGCAGCAACGTCCGTTGAAAGGAACGTGTGGATGTGGAGATGTAGCCAAGAGTGGTGAGTGGTGATGTGCTTCGCTTCAGTTCGTTAACAAATCTTGGCCTACTTCAGCGCAGAATACTGATGTTTGTCGCTTGTTGATAATGTGTAGGTGGAATGAATGCACTTTGGCCGTTCACACTGAAGTCGCATGTCAAAAGATCAGATATGTATCGGTTTCAGGAGCACATATTGAAGTGTCCTGGGTCGCATTTGAAAAAATCGGATCTGTGTCACTCAGACGGTCATTAAAAGATCAGATACAGGTCACATAGAGGCCAAAAAATCGGATTTGGGTCACTTCAGGCTGCAGTCTGAACGTAGCCTTAGATGGGAGACCACTGGGAATTCCAGGTGCCACAGTGGGGCGCCAATCACAAAAACTGCTGTTGTGTCCTTAGGCAAGACACTTCATCCACATTGCCTAGTATGAAAGTGTTGTGTGTGAGTGTTGGTGGTGGTCGGAGGGGTGCAGATTGGTATCCTCGCTTCTGTCAGTCTGCCCCAGGGCAGCTGAGTCTACAGTAGTAGTTTACCACCACTGAGTGTTGAGTGAATGAATAATGAAATGTAAAGCTCTTTGGGGATCTTGAAAGGCGCTATATAAATGCAATGATTAATTACCTTGTCAAAAACACACCTAGAATTGGGTTTTGTTTCATTCACACGTTTGAGTAATCCTGCATTATTAGTCTGTCTACATTACACCTGTTCCACCTCGTGATGTCATGTGGCAATACAGGAAGTGCTCCACTGTCTTTTTAAACTACATCCACCTCCTCAAGAATCATCTGGATGATTTCAACCCTGGAATTGCTAATCTCTACTGAAATAAAGATAAAAGGAAACTGTTAAAAGGAGCCGTGGTTACTTTGACATGGTGCATTTTAACATGTTTGTAGGACCAGCATGTCAAAATACTGGTCTTACAAGCGTAATCGTAAAGTTTCATTTCGTGATTGTAATTCTTGATGTCGTAACTTTTCATATTCTACATATTCCCTACCTCCCACGGGCAGAGTTCGAAAAAGCGATCCATGCTTTCATGACATCACGCCTGGACTATTGTAATTCTTTATATGTAGGGTTAGACCAGGGCTCCCTGCAACGCATACAACACGTCCAGAACGCGGCAGCTCGTCTGCTGACAAATACAAAAAAATGTGAACACATCACACCTCTTCTGTGTGACCTGCACTGGCTCCCTGTCCTATACCGGGTGCAATTTAAAATGTTGTTAATTGTTTTCAAATGTCTGCACTCCATGGGTCCAGTCTACTTGAGGGAGTTACTGCAGCCCTATACTCCCCCCAGAGCCCTGAGATCAGCCGACCAGCTCCTGTTGGTCGTGCCCAAAACTCATCTCAAGACAAGAGGTGACAGAGCTTTTTCTGTGGCAGCGCCCAGACTATGGAATTGCCTTCCTCTTGCTGTCAGATCCTCTCAGTCTGTAACGCAGTTTAAGACAAGACTGAAAACTCACCTCTTCTCCCTGGCATTTAGTACGAGCTAGTCAGGTTATCTTGGTAGTTTTAACATGTTTTCTGTATATTTGTATATGTAACTGTTTCTTCTATGCTGTTGCTGTTGACTTGTATGTGAAGCACTTTGGTCAACTGAAGTTGTTTTAAATGTGCTATATAAATAAATTTGAATTGAATTGAATTGAATATTCTGATGGATAAAATACACATAACACATTTTATGTACGACTGAACTCATTTGAGAGTTTACGAATATGTATTTTATGCATGGATTTCTATCCTATTCACACAAATATTTCTGATAACTTTCTTACTCCATACTAATTAAATGAGTAAATTTACTGACCCTGAACTGCCCCTGACAAAAAACTCAGCTCCTTACAACAAACACTCCCGAGCACGTGTTGCACAAGCTCCACTGATTGTGACCAGCTCTCTTCTTCATGCTCATCATTTACAGTATTGTCCGCCGAGTTGTCCTCCAAACTTGATGTGCACTCAGGTTCAAACTGAAAAGACTGAAGAGAAGCCATGTTCATCTTGCCAAGACTGTTCATCAACAGAGACGGCCAATCCAAGCAACCTCTTGACGACACTACCCAGAATGCCTTGCGACGTAAACAAATATGGCAAACTATGAGCGATCGAACATTTTTGAGTTTTTTGGTATTACATTTTTATAACTGATGGCAAAGTTAATCATATAAGACCAGCATGCCAACGTAGCCGAGGATTTTTTAACTTGAAAACTACCAACTTCATGACATCACAAGGGGAAACAGAGCATTTTGAGCTTTGGAGATGTAGACTAGAGCCCCGCAGACCCGACGCAAACCACTGCGACGCGGGACACATTTTGAAAGCTCGCTGTGGGCGCGGGCGGGAGTGGGGCTAAACAACACGGGAGCGGGCGGGGGGGATGATAAACTGCAGTCCCGAAAACTAAATATGAGTATAAAGCAAAATATGAAAAAGATGAATGGAAGAATATCATGCATAATTTGTGCTGGAGATTTTATTTGGCATTAATAAAAACATTTTAAACAGCAGACCATCCCCCTTCCCGTATGCCGCGCGGACAGTCCTTCCTTCCGTACGTCGTGCTGCCTGCGCAACAAAAAAAGAACTCAACCAGAACTAAACCAGGACTAAACCAGGTCTAAAAACAGCTCTAAAACCAGGACTAAAACAGGATTTAGCCAGGACTTAACCATGCCGCCGGATCACCCACCGCGTCTCCTCTCATACGCAGCCCAATTTCTTTCCGCTTGTCTGTGTTTGATAGAGTTTAAGAAAGCAAAGGTTCCCATCATGCGGGACTTGCGGGCGGGCTCGGAAGAAAATATTGCAGATGCGGGCGGGAGTGGGACTGAAAATTACAGTTCTTTACGGGAGCGGGTGGGCGAGGGACTTAAAATTCTGTCCCGCGCAGACCTCTAATGTAGACAGGATTACTCAAAAATGTGTGAATGGAAAAAAAATACAACTCCATTTTTTTTTTTTTTGATGAGGTAACATGTGGGGAGGCTGGCCCAAGTGGTCAAAATGAGAGTCCAGTGCAAAGTTGTCCTTCACCAAACCAAATTCTTTATTGGATCCTTCCAAGTCGTGGGCAAAATTATATACATATTTACAAAAAAGAACTGTGCTTAACTAAACAAAAGCAACAGAAAATAACGCAACAAAAGAAAATACCCACAGGCACCTGGCTGCACTGATGGTGACCTCCCTACTGATTAAACTGCCTCTACTTATATACCCCCCAGAGAGGAAGTCCCTCCCCCTGGGTTCACACCAACTTACGGGGAAAACTGTAGCAATTTCCTTTCCTTACTGGTGTGCTGCCTTAAATTATTTTCTGATGCCTAATCCCCCTTTTAAACTGAACAGTGCTCCAACTTAACTAGATACACTGAAACCAAAATTCTAATAACCCATTTGATAAAACAAAGAGAACCATTTCCGAGGCTTCCCTCCACATGGTCTGGGCCAACACCTCCCCCTGAGCCTATAAATATGGCTGCCAAAGGACACGCCCCCTCTTTTGTTCCCAGACCATGTGGAGTCACAGGTAAAGGTGGTAAGTTTAAACAAAAATGAAGGGATATAACCAAATAAAATGAATTTAAAGTAACTGTGTGAATGTGATGACTAAATAAAACAAACCCGGGATAGTTATTATTTAGCTGTTTAGTTGATATAGATAGATGTAACTGAACTAAGGTGAAAAATGGGGACAAAGGCCCTCTTTGTCACATAACAACATTCTGACATGGTTTAAGAGTAAAATTGAGGTAAAGTACTGATACCTAAAGTGTTTACAAGTACAGTATTTTACAACTTTTACTTTGTTACATTCTGCCACAGTAAAATGTATATGCTGCAGAGATGAGAAAAGAGCCAGGGTCGCTCTCTGCTGTGTGCAAAGAGCTATGTGGGATCTAAGTGCCCACTCAGTCCCTGTATTATTATTATTATCATGATTTCATATTTATCCCTTCTGAAATGATCGTCTCTTCACTCTCATGAATCATCGCGCAGTTAAAAACACAGAGTGAACCCTTGACATTTGGAGAGATCCAGGAGCGCGCTGGTGATTACTGCGCTAATAAACACTTCACTGACTCGCCGGCGCTTCCACGAGGCGTTCAAGGCCCCGCTCTGTCCCCGTAAAGAATGAGAGGCCGGCTTTAACAAATGGACCCGGCCTGAGGAGGAGGGAGAGCCGGACACCGAATGAATCACACGCTGCCACCGACAACGCACTCACGGCAAAATGCAATGGTTAAAAAGTAATAATAAGTAAATGAATAAATGTGAAATAAAGTACAAATGTGTAATTCTGTGGTTTGCAAAGATAATGTTATTCCAAAATGTCTATTAACTTTGGTAAGTAGAAGCACTTCCTCTCCTCTTCTTCAAAGCATTTTCAGTAAAGTCTTTTCCAATCTGTGTATCATTTGTTTTTCAAAATAAAACCAAAAATAAGAAAATGAAAAAACAACTATTTTCTTCATTATTTGTCTCCAAACCTAAAATGAAAACACAGATAACGATTAGTTTTTTTCTGTTTTGGATTTTGTGTTTAAATGAATAATGGAAAAAAACGGATAACCACCATTTACCGTTTCCGTGACTGTGATGCCGGACTGAACCAGGACTAAAACAGGACTAAATCATGTCTAAACTAGGACTGAACCAGGACTTAAACAAGTCTAATCTAGGACTGAACCAGGACTAAACCAGGACTAAACCATGTCTAAACTAGGACTGAACCAGGACTAAAACAAGTCTAATCTAGGACTGAACCAGGACTAAACCATGTCTAAACTAGGACTGAACCAGGACTAAAACAAGTCTAATCTAGGACTGAACCAGGACTAAACCAGGACTAAATCAGGTCTAAAGTATGAATGAACCAGGACTAAACCATTAAACATTTTAGGTGATCATATTAACAAAATAACACTATTTCCAAAAAATATATATTTATGACTGGACAGGACAGGATTGCAAGTTTTCAGTTTGGCATCTGATACATGTATGTAGTAAGAAAGCTTAGAAATACTTGAGTACATAGGATAGAAATCCATAGCCAGGCTGGTGCCATCTAGTGCCTCCACTCAATTTGATTTCTCTCCAGTGACTAGGTCAGGAATCGGACACTAGACCGTTTGCACGAACCAAGGAAGTGGGAGTCTGGGCACCAGCCAATCAGTGAAGAATCATACATTCTGTGTTGTCATCGATTCCCAAGATCGATTTAAAGCTGGAACAAAGAGAATGTTTGGTGAATTTTATTAAAGGTTGTATAGAGGATTTTCCAAGGAACGAGAAAGCCAGCGACTGTTTGTCCTTTTTCAAATGTTGCGCATGCGTGAAACACCCCCCCTCCCTACAGCTCCTACGTAGAAACACCTCCTCCCGCCTCCTCTTTACGCCAGAAACAGGTTTGTTTACAGCCGGTGCGCTGCACATGACTTGTAAACAACTAACTACAGTGTTGGTTAGGCAAGACGGAGAAGTGAGGAGCGGGGGGAGCGGGTGTGCGGACATTTCGTTCGCGGACGAGAAGTGAGGAGCAGGGAGAAGAGCGGAGCAGGGAGAGGAGAGAGGAGAGGGGAGCGGTGCGCGGAGATTCCGTGCCCGGAGAAGTGAGGAGCAGGGGGAAGAGCGGAACGGGCAGCGGGGAGAGGAGCAGGAAAGGGGTGCAGAGTTTAGACCCTTCGTCTGCTTCAGTCGCGCCATCGCTGGAATGAATCTCCAAGAATCACCTTCGTTTGGCTTCGCTGCTTTTCCCCTTGTCTTCTTCTTTCAGCGACCTCAAAAACTGACTTTCTTTTGCGGCTAACTGCTCCTGGATTCTTGTCGCCATTGCAACAAACTTTGTGCGAACTGCGAGGAAGATATAGGTCAAAAAAAGCCGCTAAGAACTGTTGCGTTGGTGGAGTAAACAGCGTCTGTGCGGCTTGCGTCTGTGGACTGCGTGACAGTCGTACGTAAACCACGTACCGGCGGCGCGCAGGCAAGTCAGTTACACTAGAAACGTAGGGAGTTTGATTGACAGCCTGTCAGCTCACAGATAACGAGGCAGTGTCGTTATCTATTGGCAAATGTTTAGCCCACCACGTCCAGAGTTGATGAATTTTTATTCTCTTTTTTTTGGTCATCATAATTACAAGGCTACTGCATCTCTATAATGTTATCATTGACAACTTGAAACAAAAAAAAATCCTCCATACAACCTTTAAGGGGAAAGACGTTATTGCTCTTCTTCCTACGGGATTTGGGAAAAGCTTAATATACCAGGTAGCCCCGTTAGCGGCGCATTACATACATCACGACCAAATAGCAGAGATTAGTTAAATGAAAAAAAGTACCTGCCTACTGTTGAGTGAATAAATCCTAACACTACAAGGTCAGACGTTTTCTATGAAGTGAAACCAACTGATGAATCAGGCTAAGAAATCCATGTATATTTGGCTGTAGTTGAGCATAAAACAAATATTTATAAACTCTCAAATGAGTCCAGCTGTACATAAAATATATTGTGTGTATTTATCCATCAAAAACATGCCTGTTTTTGTATGTATTTTTGGTGGACTTACACAGTGCACCTTTAACTAAAAAATAACATACACTTTGAATACTCTAACACACATGATACAAAATAGGGATGTAACAATAACCGAAATATCGTGATATCGTATCATCAAAGTTCTCACAATAATATCATGGACCATCACAATATATTGAATTACAAGTCTTTTTGCTTAAATGAAGAGTTATGGTGCAGCAACAGCTAAAGAAAGACAGCGGGAACTACATAGACCATGATCCTTTGCTCCATTTCAGTGTACAAGAAGAAATAACACTTCTAAACACTTTTAAGTCTTAGTTCTTTGGATTAAGTCTTGTCAAGGCATTTTAAGAGGAAAATGACGCATTTTGACAGTTTTGTTTGCAGCCTCCCCTAAATATCTCAATAAATATCGTACCGTGAGATGTTTATCGTGAAAATATCGCACCGAGAACTTTGGATATTGTTACATCCCTAATCGTGAGCTTTCCCATGATATCGCAATAAATATCGTACCGTGAGGTTCATACCGCCATGATATCGTATCGTGAGACTTCGTCCGTACTTTTTACCTTCAGGGAAACCAAACCATCCACCACCAAATTTACAGGTCAGATCTGTGGAGAGGCGACCCCGCTCACAGTCAGAATGCCTGTTTTCGTACGTAATTTTAAGCTATAAAACCACTTGTAATTGAATAAATGTAAAGTAAAGCTGTTTAATGTCATACTGTGGAACATTTTAGGCAGAGCGATGGCCTCTCCAAAGAAACGAGCAAGCGACGGACTTTAACTAAAAAACAAAACACCCTTTGAATACACTAACATACGACTTGATTACAGTACAACAAATACAACAATGGTACAAAAAGTTTTACATACAGAAAAGGAGTGTTGACTAATAAACAGGAAAAAGGACAGTTGTTTGGGGAAATGTAAAGCTGGTATTGCCTGTATAGAACGGCCTTATCTTCATTACGTCTGATTGATTTGGTGAGCGGGACTGCACGCGCCCGGAGCCCTGGGTCTCCGCTCTTGTTGTTTTGCTTTATTAATTGTTTGCTTAGTTAATTTCCTGCAACGATTTCCTATAAGCCTGCCCATCACTGTTTTGGTTTCATTACGGAGGTGTGAAAAAGCCGGAGGGGGGACAGTGATGGAACGGATTCGGGGTTTTTGGAACGTCAACAGAAAGGGGAGCCAAGGCTTTGTGCTCTTGGGCAAGACACTTCACTCGTGTTGCTGTGTTTTCTGAGATTACACTCCCCTTTAAAGTACATTACAGAACTTTTACCTGTAACCAGTGGTGTAGTGGGGATTTTTTAAGTGCACGTATGCAATTCGTGATGTAGATATACACACAGGCGTCATACAGATTGTTTGTTTATTTAAAAAAAAAAAAAAAAAAAAATAACTTTCAGCACAAACATAAAGGTGTCAGTCCAGGAAAGATCAGTAATATTTGATGTTTATTTTTTACTCAAAATGAAGCGGAATCATGTTATTAACATTAACGCCGTTCATAATCACCTACAGAACATAAATCATAGGCTACAACACATGGCTACAACTAGGATTGAACCAGGACTGAAACAGGACTAAACCAGGACTAAAACAGGACTAAACCAGGATTAAAACAGGACTAAAACAGGTCTAAAACAGGTCTAAAATAGGACTAAAACAGGTCTAAAACAGGACTTTGAACCAGGACTAAAACAGGACTGAACCAGGACTAAAACAGGTCTAAAATAGGAATAAAACAGGACTAAAGCAGGTCTAAAACAGGTCAAAAAAACAGGACTAAAACAGGACTAATCTTGGACTTGAGACAGAGAGAGTGAGAACCCCGAGCCTGTGGAGCAGGGTGTCCACAAAGTGTAATCAAGCGACGCTGCGCTTAGCTTCATGGGGCGCGGAGCTCTGCACTGGTCCTTTCCATGCGTCCACATGCGCAGTAAAGGTTTTTCAACTCAATGAATCTCAAACAGTGTGAAAAAATTTGATCCGAGGCCCACTTCTGGTCATGAATGCATTTAAGTTTCTTGAGACAACTAATGTAGTACAGTTTGTGCGACAATTTACATTTTTTGCTATTGTAGGTCAAAAACTCTAGCTGCTACAGCATCTTCAAGTTCAGACCTCGTTGTTCAGGGCAGGTAAAGTCTGCACATGCGTGTTTACTCACATTTGAGCACACAACAAGTAAGTTATCTACAGAATCCCAGAAGGACAAAACTCTTGCATTTTACTTAAGAGTCTTGAGTAATCCCTTGCCAATAGCTTTGAGTAATGCCAAATATTGGATGTATTTCATAATATTTACACAAGCATGTAGTGTAGTGTAGGCGGGTACTTTTTTTATTGAAGCAATCGCTGTTGTTTCGTCATGACGTATGTAATGCGCCAAATCCTGTAGGAAGAAGGGCAAAAACATCTTTCCCCTTGATAAAATTCACCAAACATTCTCTTTGTTCTGGCTTTAAATCCTCGGGAATAGTTGCCAACACAATATGTCTGTCTTCGTCTACATCCACCGCTTTGTTTACTGTTGTGCTGTACCACAAAAGGACACAGACAGGCACTTGACTTTGACGTCATGGCTTCACAGCTCTCCTCTGATTGGCCGGTGCGCGGTCTACAACTCCCGTGGTTATCGCAAACCGTCTAGTGCACAGGTGTCAAACATGCGGCCCGGGGGCCAGATCCGGCCCTCCAAGACCTTTAATCTGGCCCTCGGCTGATTTTCTACTAAAATATTTTAATGATATTTTCTATTAAAATATTATTAATTTTCTGTGGTGTTTATCACAGCAGCGTCTCCAGTGTCTCTGTACGTGGCCCCTCCCACCAGAGCAGCACAAATGAAGACTTGTCTCTTTCCAAACGCTCTTAAAGGACGATCGTTTTGACTGTTGACCGTGACACCCTCATCAACAAAATGTCCAACATGAGAAAAGTGGAGCCGAGTGCAGGATTTTCCAAGAAAAATTTACTTATGCCTATTTACATACAAGTTAATGTTAAACAAGTTCATGTTAAAACATTGTGTTGAAATTGCATTTTTCTTAAAGTTTCAGGTTGTTCATAATATTATAATATTTTGTAAACGAATGAGTTCTTCAATTAAAAAAGATTTCTGTAATAGATTTGTGTTTCTCTGCAAAATATTTGAACTTATTGTTATTTTTGGGGTTTATATGACATGAGTTTTCTGATCCGGCCCCTTTGGGATCAAAGTCGGTTGGATACGGCCCCCGGACCAAAATGAGTTTGACACCCCTGGTCTAGTGTATTCTGATTCCTGACCTAGTCGCTGGAGAGAAATGAAATTGAGTGGAGACACTAGGTCGGACCAACCTGGCTGACTGTCTCCAATATTATTGAGAGACTTTTAACTATACGATTTCACAATATTTTGGTTATTGTTTGATCTCTAGCTCCTTCAGATTGAAAAAGATCTGAGGTTGACAGTCAGATCTATCTATGTAAGTATCCAGATGACAACCAGATAAAACCTTTTCCAACAACACGCAGCAAGCAAATGTAGATCTCTTCCTCCTCACATAACACGCTTTGTTGCTCCACAAATCAATACCATCATTACCGACGCGAAAACCCTCCTCACAGCTAAGTACGCGGCCCGTTCTAACACTAAAACTAATTGGCCCGTACGCACAATACTACTGGTCTACACGCGCAGCTTTCATTAGACTGGTGCATTCAGCGTGGTGCCAGCAGAGACACGGGGGACGAAGACGGAGAGAGCTGTTATTAAAAGAAGCCATGGCGAAGGAATGCAGCGGAGGATGACAGTTTTTGAGTTATGAAGGAGATTTAAAGCAGAGCAGAGGGAGGTGCAGACAAGAGAGGAGTTTGAATCGGATCTGATCCCGAGGCAGCTGCCGTGTTTGCATGACTAGCTCCAGCGAGAAATGCACGAAGAACAGTGGTGTTTTGAGTGCGTTAGAGACTTCAGTATGCCATCCCGTTGTCAAAAGTATAGAAAATCTGACGCTAATCGATAATAAAACTAGTATCGAAACTGGATACTCGTTTGAGCAGGTATCGATATTGAAAATTTGCATTCACAGGACAAAATTGAACCTTTCCTGAATAGTTTTAAAGTGATCTTGAGCTGTGTCAGAACAAGTATAAGAGGCCACATGGTCGTATAAAAGTAAATGCATCTTTTGTGTTTCGGCAATGATGAGTTTCAATAACAACTGTAATATATTTGTTTAATATTGTATTTTCATAGATTTTTTAATTTCATAAACGATTTTTCCAACAGCAAATCATTTCCACCTTCATGCAGCATCATTAAACATCAGCAGTCTAAACAGGTTAACTAAACAGCAGGTCTAAACCAGGACTAAAGGTAACCAGGTCTAAACCAGGTAACCAGGTCTAAACCAGGTCTAAAGCAGGACTAAACTAAACCAGGTCTAACCAGGACTAAACCAGGACTAAACCAGGACTAAACCAGGTCTAAACCAGGTCTAAACAGGTCTAAACCAGGACTCTAAACCAGGTCTAAACCAGGACTAAACCAGGACTAAACCAGGACTAAACCAAGGTCTAAACCAGGTCTAAAAACTAAACCAGGACTAAACCAGGTCTAAACCAGGTCTAAACCAGGACTAAACCAGGACTAAACCAGGACTAAACCAGGTCTAAACCAGGACTAAACCAGGACTCAACCAGGTCTAAACCAGGTCTAAACCAGGACTAAACCAGGACTAAACCAGGACTAAACCAGGTCTAAACCAGGACTAAACCAGGACTAAACCAGGACTAAACCAGGACTAACCAGGTCTAAACCAGGACTAAACCAGGACTAAACCAGGTCTAAACCAGGTCTAAACCAGGACTAAACCAGGACTAAACCAGGACTAAACCAGGTCAAAACCAGGACTAAACCAGGACTACACCAGGACTAAACTAGGTCTAAGTCAGGACTAAACTAGGACTACACCAGGCCTAGACCAGGACTAATCTTGGACTTGAGGGAGACCGAGAGTGAGAACCCTGAGCGCACAGTCACCTGACAGTCTACGTGGGTTCACCTCCGAGCCCATCCAGACACTCAGTCCTGGTTTAGTCCTGGTTTAGTCCCTGGTTTAGTCCTGGTTAGTCTTTTGGTTAGTCCTGGTTTCCTGGTTTAGTCCTGGTTTAGTCCTGGTTTAGTTTAGTCCTAGTTCAGTCCTGTTTTAGTCCTGTTTTAGTCCTGTTTAGTCCTGTTCAGTCCTGGTTTTAGTTTAGTTTAGTCCTGTTTTAGTCCTGGTTTAGTCCTAGTCCTGGTTTAGTCCTGGTTTCTTGTTTTAGTCCTGGTTTAGTTTAGTCCTGTTTTAGTCCTGTTTAGTCCTGGTTTAGTCTGGTTTAGTCCTGTTTTAGTCCTAATTCAGTCCTTTAGTCCTAGTTCCTGGTTTAGTCCTGGTTTAGTCCTAGTTCAGTCCTGGTTTAGTCCTAGTTCAGTCCTGTTTTAGTCCTGGTTTAGTCCTAGTTCAGTCCTGGTTTAGTCCTGGTTGAGTCTTGTTTTAGTCCTGGTTTAATCCTGGTTTAGTCCTGGTTTTAGTCCTGGTTTAGTTCCTGGTTTAGTCCTGTTTAGTCCTGGTTTAGTCCTGTTTGTCCTAGTCCTGTTTTAGTCCTGGTTTAAGTTTAGTCCTGTTAGTCCTTTTAGTCCTGGTTCAGTCCTGTTTAGTTCTGGTTTAGTCCTGTTTAGTCCTGGTTAGTCCTGTTTTTTAGTCCTGGTTTAATCCTGGTTTAGTCCTGGTTTAGTCCTGGTTTAGTCCTAGTTCAGTCTTGTTTTAGTCCTGTTTTAGTCCTGGTTTAGTTCTGGTTTAGTCCTGTTTTAGTCCTAGTTCAGTCCTGGTTTTAGTCCTGGTTTAGTCCGCATAAGTCGCTCGTCCCCAGTGGCTCTTTAGTGTCTCCCGGGGCAGGAGGACGACCCGTAACCTGACCTGGTGTGATGAACTTTTCTGTGGACTTAGATCAGTTTAACGTCATATTGTCGGCAGATCACCGCAGGCAAATCAATCACATCTCCATGGAGACGAGCAGGTGCCAGCAGAAAAGTTACGTAGTGCACCATGTGGAGGTCACATCTGACTCAGAGTTCAGAGTTTTGATCAGAGGAAATGTTGTCGGTAATGTTATTTTGCTTTCTCGTTCTCTCATTTGTCTATTTGATGTTGTCTCGGGCCCCTGGGTGCTGCGCCGGCGTCTGGGGCTGATGTGTGGAGAGGAGCAGAGCCGTGGAGACTCAGATAAAAGCTGTCAGCTCGTCTCTCTCTGCTCTGAGCGGGGCTGGGGACTCGTTTTACATCACATCCCCCCGCGACAAAACCCAGAGACAAAACATGAAAAGTCAGAACAAGGAAAAGCAGGTACGTTTCAACTCTTTAATTTCAACTATAAGGCAAAGATTGTGACACAAGTGATTGGAGCGTGACTGTAAAGTGAATATGACAGGTCAGATTACTCATTTTTCCTATTTTTTTTACGTCTAAAATTTGACTTTCTGGTGGGAAATTGTGACACCAAACTAGGAAATTCCACAATTGTGACCTCTGATGTAAAAATAAATTATTATCTTACAAATACAAATATTAAAAAAACACCTTTATTTAGTTTGAATCCTGTTTAAAGAGTCAAAAAAAAAAAAAGTTTCTTAAAACTCACTAGTATGTCTGAACTCTCTACTTGCTGTAATATTCAAAATATTTTTCAACTTTTCTTCACAAATTGCATCTTGATTGGTGTAAAACTGTAATATTATTTACAATAGTTAAAATCCCACCAAATGAAGTCAAAATTAGAGAATATTATTAAGAATTAGGATAGCAGTCTGACCAAAAAAAACAAAACAAAAAAAACACAGTCTAGACATTTGATATTTGGAACAGAACAAAAAATAAATTTCAAGAAATGTTATTTGCCTGGAGAGTCGTCCCTTCTTTCAGTGGTGGATGAGGTACTTTATCTGAAGGAAGAGAAATCTGTTCACAACAGAACCCACAGTCTGGACCATTTCGTAGACCTGGTTTGGTCCTGAATTTTACAATGCGGGTGGGTCAGGTCTACACCAGGACTAAACCAGGTCTAACCAGGACTAAACCAGGTAAACTAAACCAGGACTAAACCAGGACTAAACCAGGACTAAACCAGGAAACCAGGACAACCAGTAAACCAGGTCTAAACCAGGACTAAACCAGGACTAAACCAGAGACTAAACCAGGACTAAACCAGGACTAAACCAGGACTAAACCAGGACTAAACCAGGTAAACTAAACACCAGGACTAAACCAGGTCTAAACCACCAGGACTAAACCAGGACTAACCACCAGGACTAAACCAGGTCTAAACCAGGACTAAACCAGGTCTATACCAGGTCTATAACCAGGACTAAACCAAGACTAAACAGGACTAAACCAGGTCTAAACCAGGACTAAACCAGGTAAACTATACCAGGACTAAACCAGGACTAAAACCAGGTCTAAACCAGGTTAAACTAACCAGGACTAAACCAAGACTAAACCAGGACTAAAACCAGGACTAAACCAGGTCTAAACCAGGACTAAACCAGGACTAAACCAAGGACTAAACCAAGGTCTAAACCAGGACTAAACCAGGTCTATACCAGGTCTAACCAGGACTAAACCAGACTATAACCAGGACTAAACCAGGTCTATACCAGGACTAACCAGGGACTAAACCAGGTCTAAACCAGGTCTATAAACCAGGACTAAACCAGGACTAAACCAGGACTAAACCAGGACTAAACCAGTCTAAACCAGGTCTAAAACCAGGACTAAACCAGGACTAAACCAGGACTAAACCAGGTAAACCCAGGTCTATACCAGGACTAAACCAAGACTAAACCAGGACTAAACCAGGTCTAAACCAGGACTAAACCAGGTAAACTAACCAGGACTAACCAGGACTAAACCAGGGGACTAAACCAGGTAAACTAAACCAGGTAAACTATACCAGGACTAAACCAAGACTAAACCAGGACTAACCACCAGGACTAAACCAGGACTAAACCAGGACTAAACCAGGACTAAACCAGGTCTAAACCAGGACTAAACCAAGGACTAAACCAGGACTAAACCAGGTCTAAACCAGGACTAAACCAGGACTAAACCAGGGACTAAACCAGGTCTAAACCAGATATAAACCAGGACTAACCTAGGACTAAACCAGGTCTAAACCAGCTAGGACTAACCAGGACTAAACCAGGACTAAATCAGGATAAACCAGGATTAAACCATGTCTATACCAGGACTCAACCAGCACTAAACCAGGACTAAACCAAGACTAAACCAGGACTAAACCAAGACTAAATCAGGACTAAACCAGGACTAAACCAGGTCTAAACCAGGACTAAACCAGGACTAACGCCTGTGAAGTGATGAGGTATTTTTGACAGTAAAGTCGAGTCTATGAATTCGTACTCGTAATAAAGAAAGAGTAACCGTTTCATTTTATTTCGTGATTATAATTCTTGACGTCATAACTTTTCAGTTCATATTCTGATGGATAAAATACACACAACACATTTTACGCACAACTGGACTCATTCGGGAGTTTACCAATATTTATTTTATGCTCATTTACAGCCAAATATGCACAGATTTTTATCCTGTGCACACGAATATTTCTGAACGCTTTCTTAATCCATACTTTTGCCTATTCAGTCCTCATTTTGCGTCATTGATCGTTGAGAGGCGCATCGAGGCGGGTGCGGGTCTCCAAAAATGAACCCGTGCAGGACTCTGGCTGAGGTTTAATTGTATAACAGAATCATATTTTCAGCAGCACATGTGTGGCTTTCCAACTCCTACACAACAACGCTTCAAATCAACAGCTAACTACAAAGTGATAAAGCACGGGCTGGTTCTGAAGTTACTGTGCAATAAAAAAGTCCAGAAATAAGCTGTAGCACTCAGCACACGGCGAGATCTCCACGGAAACCAAACCCAATCACATTATGTCTGAGCCGAGAGCCGCCTGCGGGAGTGTGACAATGGAATTCAACACATAACAGTGAGCTCCTATGGCCAAAGACTCCAGTGTATTGCTGCGTTCAGGCTATAGGAACTTTATACTGAGGAAAGAACAACGGAAGTTAATAGAAGATATGAAATTGGGTTATAATAGTGAGTAGAAAAGTGCAGGACTTTTTAGGGATCTGTGCTTTATTTAAGTGGATTTTAAAATGGATACGTTTACTTTCACTTCACTGCATTTGAGAGCAACTATCTGTACTTTCTACTCCGGTTTGGGATCTGCTCAAAAGGCTGAGGGGTTTATTTTTAACATAATCATAGTTTTTGAACAAACACAAATATGCAAAGAGAAACAGCTGGAAAAAAAACTATTGATTTAATCATTTCTGTCCAGCACAAATCTCTCTCTGTGCATTTGAAAATCACTACATTTGAAGCTTTATTAGGCCTAAAATCATGCACAAGTACTTTTTTAAACAGGTACATTAATACTTAAAACTTAAGTAGATTTTTTCATGTGATACCTTAACTTGAGTATTTTTTGCTCTGGAATCTCACTGGATTAAGCAATATGTAGGGGAAAAGGTTTGCAAAGTCTTGTTCTCAACAGATAGACGGTAAAATGTTTGTGCAGACTGCAAATGTATGTTATATATTCATATTTATAACTTTGATACTGATACAGCCGATGTCAGTGATGCTAACCAAAGGCACTGCTCTGTCTGAAGCTCCGTTAGACTTTAATCTGACTGAGATTTGTTTTAGCAGACTTTTACTGTTGAGTCCTTCTCAAATAAATCGTTTTTCTGTTAAGTCACTCTCACCTTTTTGTATTATGTTATCTTTGTCATCACATTTTCGTCAGTGTTTGATCATGTGTACATTGTGCCACCGTGGTAACTGCTGACCATTCTGCTATAGACATGCATGTAGAACCGCCCCCAGCATGGTGTTACTGTAAAGTATCAATGCTGTGGCTGTGGCTGCTGTGCAGCACAGGCCTCGATATGTTCTGTAATGTACCTTTGAATAATTGATGTCCCAACAGTATCTGGCCCCGGTCATCATGAAAGTTTTATATAAAACCTAAATAGAAGACACCGTGGAAAAGAAAGCTGTTTTTAACAAGACAAAAACATTGTCTGCTAACGCTTCATTGGCGTCGCTAATTAAAGAGGTAATTTGAGTTAAGTCAAATTTAATGCAGATATATGGACTTTAAAACTCTAAAGAGGAGACAAATTAAATATTCAGGATTAGTGAAACAAGCATGAATGCAACAGTTCATAAATAGACCTAATCCCAGCGCTGACGTGTTCACGCGTACACAGCCTCAGCCCGACTCTGGCACAGGCACTTTAATGAGGCGTCACAATGAAGAAATACACGTGTCGCGTCTGTGAAGAGCAGGACAAAGGCTGTTATTTCATGTTTATATTACAACTTATCATCAAGAGTCTGCAACAAGTAACACAAGTCAATACCTCTACAAAGAGAACAACTTCACTAACACTGTTCTGTCTCAATCTCTGTTGAGTTATTCAGCGTTTTAACATTTTACACACACAAAAAGACCATCAACACTTGTATGGAGCAGAGTTTGGTGTTTTTTTTAGACCATTAAAATGTGTATGTTTTGGTTTAGGGCAGAAACTCATTTACTGTGTTTCCACCATAGACTGAGAAGTGAGTGTGACGTCACCCACAGTGTTTGGCTTCAGTCAAATGAAGCTCATGAGGCCAGCAGTTACAGGAGATAATTTGGAGTCAAACTATATAAAAACAATATGGTGAAATAAAAACACCAGGACCAGCACCAGGCATGTAGAGCAGGTAAAAAACATTTTAAATGAAGAAATGCACAGCGCACACAGGTGGCCGATGTCCAAAAGCTTTTTTATTTTTAAATAACATTTTGGGAAAAAAGCCTTTGTCAGATATTTTTCTTGCTTTGGACCACAAGAAAAATATCTGACAAAGGCTTTTTTTTGCCAAAACGATTTTTACTAATAAAAAAGCTTTTGGACATCGTCATCTGACTGTGCTGTGCATTTTTTCACTGTTATTTTACTGTTCCTTGCATTTGTACCTCTACAAGAACTTTGGTGTGTGTTTTCTGTTTCATTTGAAAGAACATTTTAAGACCAAACTGGAGTCAAAGGAGCCAGAAGCATGTCCATACTCACTTACTATTTGAACGCGGAGACCAGCAGGTTAGACAGTCTATAGTTTCCATCCATATATAATGTGCATATTTCTGAAATTTATATGAGAAATGTGCAAAACAAATGCACTCTCTCTATCCACGTTTCCGTCCCTGTTTTCAGAGCGTTCAAGTACATAACTGTCTGTTGGTCTTTGGTCACCTGGTGTCTCTGTGTCCTGTGCCCTAAGCCCGTGTCATGACACCACACGACACCACTAAGCCTTCAGAGGCGCACCGTGCTCACTCTGTTTGGTTTGACTTGGCCAGAGACACATTGTCTCTGTTAATCACCCATTTGCTGTACATAGTTTTGTCATGTCTAAAAGTGAGCTGGTCAGATGGGTCACAGAGACTTTTTTTTTTTTTGGGGGGGAGGGGTCACCTTGTCAGGATCTGCATGAAAGTTTGCAATATACAGTTCTGACACATGTTGAAATGTTAAGACATGTTTTGTATAATTGTATAATCTTTTTGGAATTATTTTAGGCAAGGCAAGTTTATTTGTATAGCACAATTCGTACACAAAGTAATTCAAAGTGCTTTACAGAATAAGAAATACATTAAAATCATAATAAAAACAAATCAAAACATAAATAAACATGAAGATTAAAATAAAAAAAAGAGAGACATAAATTGGAGAGAAGAGTGCGGAATGAAAACCTTTCAGTTATATGCACAGTTAAACAGAAATGTTTTGAGCCTGGATTTAAACAGCGTCACAGAAGAGTCTGTCTCACATGTTCAGACTGTTCCAGGTTTTAGCTGCATGAACCTGAAACGCTGACTCCCCTTGTTTAGTTCTGACTCTGGGCACCAGCAGGAGGCCGGTCCCTGAGCTCCTCAGAGTGCGAGATGGTTCATATGACACTAACATGTCACAGATGTACTTTGGTGCTCGGCCATGGAGAGACTTGTACAAGCAGAGCTGCTTTAAAGTCTATTCTCTGAGACACAGGAAGCCAGTCCAGAGACCTGAGCACAGGACTTATGTGCTCGCACTTCCTAGTTCGAGTCAGGACCCGAGCTGCAGCATTCTGGATGTTCTGCAGCGTCTCACAGCTCGTTTGGAGAGACCAGTGAGCAGAACATTACAGTATCTAACCTACTGGAGACAAATGCATGGATAAGTTTCTCCAAGTCTGATTTAGACAGTAAACCTTTGATTTTTGCTATGTTTTTTAGATGGTAAAAGGCTGCAGATGTTATTGATTTGATGTGGCTGTTAAAGTTCAAGTCTGAGTCCATTATTACCCCGAGATTTCTTGCCTGATTTGAAGGTTTTAGAGCGAGAGACTGGAGGTGACTGCTGACACTGTCCCTTTGTTTTTGTGGACCAAACACTATGACTTTATTATTTGTTCCAATATTTCTGATTCAATTGAATGTTGAAAAGAAAAAGAAATGGGCTAAATTTAATGTCCAAAAAGGCGACTTATGGATCCTTTTTATTGCTGGTTCAATGTTTTTCATTGTTTAAAACTTGAGTAATACTAATAGTTCAGAGAGACACGATCACTCAGTCAACAATAATCATCATTAATGTTAAAAAATGGTCAAATCCACCTCTATTTTGTGATTTAGGAATAATGTCTAAAGGTTTGTGACTTCTAAAATATGGGCCCCCAGAAAAAAAGTTTAGGAAACACAGCTTTAAACTGTAATCAAGTAGATAGAATATTACCAGAAGCTACTTTTAATGCAGGACAACCATACACTTTCCCTGAGATTACACAGCGCGTATGTGTCTCTGGTTTGAGTCGGTGTGAGATTTATATGCATTTAAATCAAAATCCACTTGAAGCATAAGAAATTTTTATGCAAATTAAAAGTTCTAGATGCAATATTTGTGAATTTACACCTCCAGTTACTTCGAATCTTCAAAATGCGCATCAAAAAACAAAGCGACGGAAACACAACTTGGACCACGTAAACTCCACAGATAAAGACGAATCTATACAACCCCGGAGTTTAACCTTTCAGCCTGGGAGACTGCTAACCACTCCGCGCTGCCATGAGACACAACATTTGGCAGGCAGCCTGACTTGGGAGAGATCTCCGCAAATCCCTTTTCACAGGTTTTTGCTACACCTGCCCCGGCCGCGTAATCCGCTCTCATCGAACTCGCTTTGATCCACTGGCCCAGAGACAATTGAGATTCAGATCCAAACAGGGGCAGCTCCCGATACTCTGACACCGTGATCGAGTATCAAGCACGAGCCGTAGAAGATAATGGACTCTGATTATGAGTTAATGAAGCTGGGATATGTACAATTATAATTTAATGGCTTGCTTTTATGAGGGGTTTAACCTTGTGAGTGTACAGGCTCAGTGTAGCTATACGTCTGCCTCTCTTAAAGGGCCCGTGTTACGCTATTTTCTGATTTTTCTGATCTGTTATAATGTTGTTTCCTTGTCAAAAACATACCTGGAGTCGTGTTTTGTTTCATTCACAAGTTTAACACAAAAATACTGCAACTTGTGATGTCATTTCAGCCCTAGAATTGCCAATCTCTCCTGAACAGAATGTAAATGGCTTCAGGCCAAAAGGCAAAAAGGATCAGAGTCCTGCACAGGTTCATTTTTGGAGACCTGCACCGACCCGCACCCGCGCAGTACAGCACCGCACCCGCTCGTTAACCCGTGATTATATCAGAGTTAAACCC
The DNA here is from genome assembly GCF_026225935.1 of Boleophthalmus pectinirostris. Classification (NCBI taxonomy): domain Eukaryota; kingdom Metazoa; phylum Chordata; class Actinopteri; order Gobiiformes; family Gobiidae; genus Boleophthalmus; species Boleophthalmus pectinirostris. The sequence continues at coordinate 27,157,866 of NW_026571115.1, read as the reverse complement.
GCACCCGCCCGGAACCGTTAATTTTCCAACCTTTACCCGCCCGAAGCCGTGATAAATTGGGGTGAGCCCATGATTTTGACAGCCCAATAATCCAGGACTAAACCAGGACTAAACTAGTTATAAACCAGGACTGAACCAGGTCGAAACCAGGACTAAACCAGTTTCATTAGCATAAATATATACACTACATGCCGCAATCGCCGAGCCGATCGCCAGGACTACACCAGGACTGGACCAGGATTGACTCAAGACTAAACCAGGACTGAACCAGGTCTAAACAAGAACTAAACCAGGAGCGAAGCCGTCGAGTCGATCACCTTCGCTGATGGGTTTTGAGTAATAAAAACACTAAAGTCTCTCTCAGCCTGGTCCATCCTTCCAGGAAAACACCAGGAAATGGCACTTATTTCCAGGGCAACAAAGGTCCTGTTCGTCATTAACACGGACCCTGTTACCCGCCCATGCCCATGATAAATCACACAAAGATTGAAAGCTTCAAAAATTACAATCACGAAATGAAACGGTTACACTTTCTTCAGCACGATTTCAAATTCACAGACGTGACTTGACTGTCATCACTTCACAGACATTATTTACTGAGCAGAAGAAACACGCCACGGACTGAAGCAGGACTAAATCAGGACTAAACCAGGTCCGTAGGTGCGGGCGCGCAGTCCGTCCAGTGACCGCAGGAACAAGGACCGGCGAAGAGCTCCACAATGCACCAAGGTAAGTGCAGCTGTCGCTGGATCACGCTTTGCCGACACCCTGCTCCACGGGGTCGGGGTTCTCTCTCTCTCTTAACCCCAAGATTAGTCTTGGTGTGGTCCTGGTTTAGTCCTGATTTAGTCCTGACCCGCCTGTGGGCCCGGTTAAGCAGAAGTAAACAGCAAGGCCAAAAATTCAAGTTAATGCATCTGACATAAAGATGTATTCAACAGATATGTACTCTAGTTTATGAAACTGTTGACCTTTTTTCTGAACCATTTTTGGTTCTAAAGTTACATATGTTTTAAACAGACCATGTATGAAACATGGAACAAAAATTATTTCCTAAATTTCAAAGATCTGAAAATCATGTAAATAAATGGATGTATTTCATCATATCTTGTGTTATTCGATCTTTGAACTGTTGATGAAGGTACATGATTTTTCAAAAAAAAAAAAAATTAATTAAATGATAAAAATTAGCTTGGAAGGACTGACATATTTTATAGAAATAGTTTCCTTTCATTTTGAAGTAATATTAAAGTATTTGGAAGAAAAAAGCTGACAAATTATGCAAAATCATGCACCTTCTACTTGCTTGCACAATTTTCCCTCCGTTACTTTTCCCTCCGTTACCATGACCTTTCTTAATAAAAAATCTCATTACTCAAAAAGTAAGAGGTTTTTCAACCTAATCTTGTACCATATGGTAGAAAACTATATGAAGCAAATATTCAAACCAGTTTGTTAAGGATATGTAAGTGAGAACCGGCAGTTATCACTGTTTATATTTATTGCCCAAAAAGTGCTGCATATTTCATTCCCTCCGTTACCGACCTGAGTTTTTTAATTTTTTGTCAACAACTTGAAGGAATATCACAGGTTTAACTTTACCCTGTTGGAGTGTAACTCTTTCCTACATTCTGATACTTTACTTATTTCAATAGTCCCTCTTGTTTCTGAATAAGAGACATTTGAATGTAAAAAATCTGCCCCTGTTTCCCTCCGTTACCGCTTGACTGGACCCATGTGTGTAATTACTACTTGCCCACATACCCGCCCTTAAAAATTCCACAACATTAAAATCTGCCCATTTCAGCAACTAATAGTTAATAAAAGATAGTTGGTACCCGACCCGGTGCAGGACTCTGAACAGGACATGACGCTTTATTGTCCGGTGATCAGGAAGTGTGTTGTTAGCATGTCTTTGAAAGTTATAATTTTGTGGGCACTTTGCCAAAGTTTAATAACACAAAACACAAAATATAACACAAAACTATATTAAGTAAAATGTCCCAAAGGTTAGTATTAACTTTTTATCACCATGGAAACAGGCAGGTGGCTCATCTCCCATCAGGAATCTCTCTGCTGCTTTAATGTTCAATTAGATGTGATGTCTGAGCTCGTGACTAATGCAGTTTAATGAGTATTTTAAATACACCTCGAGTGTGTGAACTTTTTCGTAGACGGTACAATAATAAAAAATATATGAAGCAGACGACCGCACGCTGAGAGTCACGAGTCACGACTGCTGCTCCAGTGAATCATTCAATCACTGCACTTGCACTACATAATATTCAGGCTGAGGACGAGGAGTATTTTTGTTATATACTTTTATTATTTTGAAATATATTCACATTTTTTGCAGTTATAATATTGTAATGTGTCTGAGTCATTTCCCTTGTGGAAGTTTTGTATTAGGTTTTTTTTTTCTTTTTAGGGTTGCTTGAGTAAACAAAAAAGTTATTTCCACACTCTGCAAAATTATAGCAAATTAATTAGCACATTTTATAAGATTAAGACATTAAAATTATAAAGTGTAGTAGCATATTAGGATAATACTAAAAAATAAATAAATATTGCGGGGTAAATAGTAAAAAAATATGTATTTATGTATTATTTTTATTTTTACTACACAATAAGATAAACGAAAAAATAAATAAAATAAATACAATGCAGAAAAAAAAATCTAGTAAATAAAAAAACATTAAATCCAGAAAAAAAAAATAATAATAAAATAAAATAATGCAGAATTAAATCAAAATCAGTACAAAAATAAAGTATAACACCAATAAAAAATAAATAAATAAATAAATAAAAGGAACATTTTATAAGATTAAAACATTAATATTATAAAGTGTAGTAGCATATTAGGATAATAAAAAAATAATAAATAAAAAATATTGTGGGGTAAATAGTAAAAAAAAATAATAATATATATATTTTTTTATTAAATACATAAGGAAGACATTGGCCACAACATAACATAATAATATAAAATATAAACTACTACACAGTAAGATAAATCAAAAAATACAATGCAAAAAAAATATAAAAAAATAAAAAATCAAGTAAATAAAAAACATTAAATGCTGAAAAAATTAAATAAAAAATAATGCAGAAATAACTCAAAATGGATACAAAAATAAAATAATAAAGTACAATTCCAGTATAACAGCAGTCCAAAAAATAAAATAAAATAAAATAAAATAAGATAAGATAAAATCACAAAGTAGCTGTAGTTAATTGGTGAGCTCTTGCAGTGTCCATTCAAGTGATACTAAAAGCTCATCATGATGTCAAGGTCATCTGAGTCATTTTATACAAACAAATCATCGCCGACAATAAGAGTATTTATTCATTCACTCATTCATACACCACATATTCACTGAGCGTAGCCATAGCAACAAGACGAGGAAAAAAATGCAGGCCCATTCTCACAAACTTTCCGAGGAGGACAGAGATCTAAAGGTGCACACATCAGGATCTGTGCAGAGTCACTCAACCAGCTGCAGCTCTGAAAGAAATATATGTATAAAAATAAAAAAAAAAAAAAAACAGACAATCCTACTACTGATACTTTGGAGCAGATGTGATGATAACTGTAGGTACTGCTTTGTCTGATGCTTTGTTAGACTTTAATGAGATTTATTTTAAAACAGTCTGACAATCTAAATAACTGACTACAACAGAAGAGTTAAACAAGTCTCTCTAAACAAGTCTCTCACATAAAATTACAGTCACAAGTTTTAAAAAATCACAAAATCAAACTCCTAAACAGGACCATGAACACTTGTATTGATCACAGGCTCCTGAAAATGTGATGTTTAAATCTATTTTGTATTTTTTCTTGAGTTGTTAGACAATCTGAAAACTTTTTGTCTGTGTTTTCATGGTAATTGATGAATAGACCTTTTTCACAATGGCCGAAAGTGCAGCGACTTAGGGTAAACGTGACTTCAGGTTAATGCTTTTCTATGGTTAATATCTGTGGAAATGTCTTGTGTATTTTCCACCAGCTTCATAAATCTGCCCCGTCACCAAAACTTCATCCAACAAGGTCGACAAAGGACAAATTCTGTCCATGAAGAATTTATCCACAACTATCAAGGTAAGAAAAGACAAACTACTCCCGAGGAAGACGAACATTATGGTCATTATAAATCTGCAATTGAAAACAGTAATCGAGCAGCAGAAAGAAACTTTGAAGTGAGCGAGAAAATTGTGACACTGGGATGATGCGTCATACAACTTTCCTGGAAGTCACTGGATGGATCCACAAAGCCTGGACTTCAGTTACACTGAAACTATCCTGTCGGGATTCAGAAAGGCCGGAATAATTCTAACTGGAACTGATGCTGAGTCTGACGACTACTACACAGAAGAGGAAGCAGCGCTCCGTTTACCTCCGGAGTAGCTATGGGCATGATTAGTCGACTAATCAATAATTGATCATTAAGAATTTAGTCGATTACTTAATTTTTAATTCGGCAATCCGAATGTAGGCTTCTGTGCGTAGATACGAAGCTGTGTCTGACCGTGCAAACACTGCAGTTGTGGACTCAGTCCCACGTTTGGGCTCTGGCACCTCCTTGGAGATCACTGTACCACTCAATGAGTGCATTTATATGCACATCAGTGTCCCGGTTTCATCATGGTGCATGTATACGCAGTATCCCCGTTACTGCAACATAAAGAGCTGCACTAAATCTGCACACGTATGATCTCTGAAAACATCATGACACACAGAACAAACTCACCTTCAGCATCAACAACCTCTATCACAGAGAGAAGAACACTCATATTCCACTGAGTCATGTCCTTTAGTACGACAGAAGCTGAACTGCATCTGCACACAAGAGCAGTTTTTTTTCTCTCTCTCTCTTTGTTTATGCAAATGAGCCATGCGGTTTTAAGTTTCGTTTCTGTGGGACTTGCACAAAGCTGCAGTAAACACATTATAATCTCAAATGGGCTGATGTGGCTCTATAGTGATTATGGTTTATATGTTGTAAAGTTGAATTTATTTAGGCAGATTAGTAACAGTAAAAATAATGATGATACTTTTAATATAAAAATGTTAATGATTAATGGATAATCTATCGTTAATTCTACTAACGATCGATTAATAAAATTTCATCAAATGTCCATCCCTACTCCAGAGGTTGCAAAGTTGCTCAGAAGTGACACCGAGGATGAAGAATTCAATGGATTTCGTGATTTGGAGTGAGATGGAGAGTTTGTTAAACTCGTTCTGTTCTGTTGTTTATGTTATAGTTTATCTGAAGAACTGTTCATATGTGACGTTAACAATCTGTTGTTCTCTCTTCTATTGTTTTTACTATAACTTGCATTTCAACATGAAATATCAGTTCCTGGTCTCTGATTTTATAAAATAAATTTCCCCCAAAAGTGCGACTTATATATGTTTTTTTCTTCTTCATTACGCATTTTCTGGCTGGTGCGACTTATACTCCAGGGCGATTTATAGTCCAAAAAATACAGTAATTATTTTTATGTTTTTTTTTTTTTTTTACATCAGAATTTACATTTCAAGCATCTAAATAAAAACTCTATCTTCAGTTGAACACACTTCAGCTCGACTCGCCTGTACTGCAGTGTCTCTTCATGTAGCGCAGTAAAACACATATAAATACAAGTACACTTACAGCCGGGAAGCTTTTCACGTGCTTTTACACAAGGTCACGTTTACAGCCGCGTTCACTGGTCTCGTAAAAAGGATCCGTGGGCACGCAGCAGATGGAACGGGAGCTTGAGGTCCACGCGCCTGTAAAGTCAGACCCCAACACGAGCCGCGGAGACGAACCAAGGATGGAGCGGGTCATAAAGACGAGGAGATGAATATTAGCATGTCTGAGCTGGGGACTCAAAGGACTTTACGGGGTTACAGCAAAGCAAGGTGACGCTTTTACACAATGTGCTTGAAAATACTGTTTCTTAGTGGAATGTTGTTGGAGGATAAGGATGGAGCTGTTCAGTGCCGTTTCTCCACTTTATGATGTGGTAATACAGGAAATGCTCCACTGTGTTTTTAAACTCATGTGTGAGCAAAACAAAACACAACTCCAGGTCTGTTTTTGTGCAGGTAACAACATTTTATCACGGCTTAACCCTCGCAAGAGACAATTTTGCCTAACCCTATAAAGTCATTTGTATCATATTTGATACACAACATTCTGAGACCTCTGCTCACCCACATAATCAATATTTTTCATGAAAAACCTGTTGTATACAATCACATGCTTGTCAACTGGTTGTCAGTAAATAACAGGCTCAGAAGAGGCATTTTCAAAATGGCCGCATTGGTGGGCGTGAGTGTTTTTGGAGGAACAAAAAAGGTTAATGAAAAAATTGGCTAAATATTCTTCGTGATTCTCCAATATGAACATTTACTTTACTTTATTTATCTATGAAGTCTTCAAATTGGTGTTAAAATTGTATGTATCAAATTTGATACAGCAGGTCTTTGTGATTATGTACCTCATCCATCACTATATTGTATTTTATGATGCAATCTTCATAGTTCATGCAATTCCATGCAAATTTAACACCACACAATTTTTAGGATTTCATAACTAAGATATCACCTTAAAAAAATATGTTTTCAGTTATTATTATTATTATTATTATTGCATAATGGTGGAATTTTTATCTTTACATGACTTGTATATAAATGAAAGGTGTAATGGTCTGTTTGGTCATAACTGTCCTGCCTCTTCAATTTTCATACACAAAAACACTAATAATTTATATTTTACTGGTTTAGAGGATATAGAGGATTCACTCTTTTTTTTTTTTTTTTTTTTTAACATATGTTTATAATCATTTCACACACATGTACGGTGGGACATGTAATGTACATCTGTGTTTGACTCAAACTGTTTTGTCTCCTCCACATGGCAAAATAAAAATCATCCTGTTCAGACATTTAAAAACATAAAAGGAAATGTTCAGAAAGGGTTAGGTTCTATAAAATTACCATAAAGGCCTAAAGTATCAAATATGATACATTTTTATTTTTTGTTCAAAGGTCCAATAATGAGTTAAATATAAAAAAATCTGAATTTTCTGTCAATTATTTCATGTGTCAGGCTTTATAGGGTAATATAGGACCTTTCATCATTTGGTATTGATTATACAGCAACAGACAAACCACAGTACCACAGTAAAAAGTATTTTGCTTCGTTCACACGTGTTTGATGAATCTTGTCCAGTAATTAAGTATTCTCCCCCTGAGCTGTCACAAAATGCTCTGTTGAATATTCCCAGGATTGTTATGTCGGATGTAGAAACCTTATGCGGTTTTTAACCCTCCCAGACCTAAGGGCAATTTTAGTACATTTTTCCTAGCCTGGATTTTTTTTTATTTTATTTGCAATTAAAACTTCCCCTTTTACCCACTAATGAAATATTTTACATCATTTTTTCAGTACAGCCTGTTATTTCACAATCTGCATGCTTTAGTTGTCATATGGCTGCAATAAAAGCTACAGAACCAGAAATACAAATGGAAAAAAAAAAGAGCAGAAAATAAAATTCACACTCTTTCATACAAAACAGCAAACATGTATAAACAACTTTTTGGACATAAAAATACTTAACTTAGGGCCTTATCTACAAAAGTGCAAAATATCAAGTCTGTAAGTAAATTAAAAAATATCCTTACTGCCTCAAAACATCTTGTGTCAGGTCCAGGGCACAGAGCCACATGACTTCCTGCATTTCCATGGTGTTTATTACCTTTGGATTTGTACATTTTGAGTGAAATAAACCTTTCAAATAAAAACAGTAAGGGATGCGCAATTACACAGACCAAGATGCATAATTTGGCATTTATTTGTGAAATAACTGCACTGAGAGATGCTTTTTCAAGTGTTATGAACACAGACGCATGACCATCTTGACTCACTACACTCTTTGGCAAAGTTTGGCCCAATCAGAATGGCTGGAGCGCGTGAGTTTGGTGGAAAACAAAGTTCCTATTGGACACTCATTTTCTCACCCACACGTGATGACACTGGACAATGCCGGAAATATGCTCGGAAAGCCACAACTGAATAGCCAGGCAGGTGTCACCTAGTGCCTCCGCTCAGTTTCATTTCTCTCCAGCGACTAGGTCAGGAATCAGAATACACTAGACAATTTGCAAAAACCCCAGAAGTGCAAGTTCGAGCATCAGCCAATCGGCAAAGAGCCATACATTCTGTGTTGGCAACGATTCCAGAAATTGAGGATTTAAAGCTGGAACAAAGAGAATGTTTGGTGAATTTTATCAAGGGGAAAGACGTTATTGTCCTTCTTCCTACGGGATTTGGGAAAAGCTTGATATACCAGTTAGTCCCATTAACGGCGCATTAAATACGTCACAACCAAATAGCAGTGATTGGTTAAATTAAAAAAAGCATGCGTCTACCATCAAGTGAACAAATCCTAATGCTGCGAGGTCAGACGGTTTCCGCAAAGTGAAACCAGCTGATGAATCAGGCTTATAACTGTCTGCCTTTCAAGGGGGAAAAGTAAGTTTCTGTCTTTTATGTTTGGAAAGTTATGTGCGGTTATATAAAACATATTCCCAGATTTCGTATACAATACCATCGGTCTGGAAAGGTTTAAGTCAGTAAATCATCATCAGACTCGTTTTAAGTCTTTCTGAGGTCAGATCACGTTCATTACATCTGTGTGCGTACTTAAAACTTTTATCACAGTTTTTCTAAAGCGTGCATTGTGTCTCCATGGTAACTCCTGAACATTCCACCATACAAATACATGTATAACACACCCAGCGAGGTATCATTGCGAAGTATGAACAGGCAGTCTAGGCTAAAATTAATTGTATGTATTTATTTATAAGCGATACCAGTTGCTGTGAACTTGTCATTCAAAAATAAAATTGCATGTTGCAAAAGAGCCAATCTGATCCAATGTGGACGCCAGTGTCAAAGTTGTCAAATTTTGAAACTTCAGCTCTGGTTTGGAGGAAATCTGTCCTAATTTGTGCATATTGTGTCACAGAACAACAAAAGTTAAATATATGGCTTGTGGCACAGCTGGTTCACCACAATAAATCTGTATATTACGAAGAGTATTTTTAATAAAACTTGACTATAATTTGTTAAATTAGCCTACCCAGCTGGGACATCCAAAAGCCCACCAGTTGAAATGGGGTTTGTTGTTTAACCCTTCTGCTCCCCTTGGGTAGCCTGATTTATCAGCTGGTTTCACTTTGTGGAAACCATCTGACCTTGCAGCATTAGGATTTGTTCGCTCGGCTAACTAGGAAGAAGGGCAATAACGTCTTTCCCCTTGATAAAATTCACGAAACATTCTCTTTGTTCCAGCTTTAAATCCTAAATCTTGGGAATCGTTGCCCACACAGAATGTATGGCTTTGTCTATATCCACCTCGACCGCTTTGTTTACTGTTGTGCTGCACCACAAAAAGGGACCCTTTAACTGCACTTCTAATTCTCCAGGCTCGACTCCTCCATTTGCACAATGCACTGTGACATTCAGTTTTTTACTAACTTAATTTAATAAATAATAAGTAAATAAATAATTATTTAATAAATACATTAATTTATTATTAAATAATACATTTAATAATAAATACAATTTTAGTCAAATAAAAGTCTTGATCAAATCTCTTTAAGAAGGGGTTTGGGGATCAAATGTTCATCCTAAGATGTTCTGGACTGTGGATTTATTTATTTAAAACGTGTGAATAATAAAGGATAAGTGAGTTATCTGTTATCAAGTTATTTAAGATGATCATTCATGAATGTTGACACATAATTTGCAGTAATTTTAAATGCCACAGCGGTCACAGATTGGTTCAGATGCCGTCACCATATATGTACTTGTACTGTCCCACTCCAGCCCCACCTGGACACGCCCACTCCTTAATGCTACACTAGAGCTAAAATTGGGGGCAAGATCGGGCCCACAGAGTCTGGGCAGGTCCAAAATAAGTGAGAGGTGGTTTAATTTTTCAGTCTGCAAAATGTACAGTTTGTGTCCATTGTTCTTCTAAGATGATTCTTTAGCACATAACGGCAATATAGAAGTTTGTAGCAGATTTCCCTTTTGCTTGTTGGTGATGAGATATTTGTGAGGTCATGTCTGCACATTTTTCCATGGAATATTGTCAGTAGAGTCCGACTGCTCACAGCGCATGAGAAGGGCTCCGTTTGGGAGGTGAATTTATGGTGATAGTCGCTCTTTTTCCGCGGCAACTCATTATAAGGCAAGTTTAACTGAAGATGAAGCCAAGTAAGTTCCTTTTGAAAAGTTTTTCAGAGTTTGGTGCAGCGTCTTCACTCACGCCTGCTTAAGCCGACATCTTCGGGTGCAGCCCTGTCCTGCCGCTTCCCCAGTTTAGGCTCATGGCTCCACTAATGACATCACATGTTAAATTAATACTATTAAGTTTAGAAAAATATCTGAATAAATTTATATTTTTTGTATTAAAATAAAATAGCAAATATTGGTAGGGGCTATTTTCCCTTCCCCAAATCTTGGTTCTGACATTTCCCCACTGTCCCTATGCAAACCTACACCTTGTTCTGACTAGAACTGAAGAAGCAGCTTGGACCTTCAGGATTAGCTCGGCCCACACTGTAAACTGTTTTAAATCCACACTTTAAAGCTCCTACACAAAACTGATTCTTGTGAGATTTAAACCATGTTAAAATGCTGTTACCTCCTCAAAAACAGACCTGGAGTTGTGTTTTGTTTCACACACAGATGTTAATTGAGTAATCCTTTATTATTAATCTGTCTGTTAAACATGTGAATGAAACAAAACACAACTCCAGGTCTATTTGAGATGAAGAAACATTATAACATAGATCAGAAAATAGCGTAATATGGGCCGTTTAAATGTCACCTGGCTTTTAAATGGAGGTTGAGCTGTTTTTTTAGTTTTAATGCATTTCTATTTTTACTCTCTGACATTTAGTATTGCTATTTTGCGTGTTTTATCAAGGTGAGATGGCGGTACGTCGAAGAGAAGCAGGTCTGCAGATGGATTTGTCCTGGGAGGGAGATGAACACACAGCAGCTCCGACAGGTAAAGAGGGGCCAGTCCATTCAGACATTTAAAAACAATCAAGAGCATCGTAAAATGAATCCTGCAGCGGACGGGGAGCCAGAGCAGCCGAGCCAGCGCAGGTGTGATGTGCTCCTGTCTCCCGGTCCCTGTCAGCGTACGGGCAGGTGCATTCTGGACCATCTGGAGCCTGTTAATAAACGACTGCTCCAGCTCAGTGTCTCGATACATGATAAATGCATGGACTGTTTTCCCAGCTCAATAAAGGTGTGCCAAGTAACTTTTTGGTTGGCGGTCCGTCACCTGCTACTCTGGAATGTTCCACAGTATGACATTAAACAGCTCTACCTTACATTTATTCAATTAGAGGTGGTTTTATAGCTCAAAAATGCCTAAAAAACAAGCATTCTCACTATGTTATGTTATTAGGTTCCTTTTTTTTTTGGAACAAGAGTTTGTTTTCATACCTGACAGTTTCGACTGCTCTCTAGCGCTCTTCCTCAGAGTCGTCACGTGATGTTGCTGTGACGTGTCCATTCAGTTGATTTATACAGGTTTTGGTGCTGTTTTCCTAGGACATTAGAGGCATAACAGAAAGTGCAGAGGGCAATGCGAAAACACAATATCAACACATCAGTAAAACCGTGCAGAAAACTCAAGCAACTACTCGTCCACCCACAAGACAAAATAGAACCGGAGCATAAATGTAATGTCATATATGAAATACCCTGCATGTCCTGCAATGAAACATACATCGGGGAAACAGGGAGGGCGTTCAGTACACAAAAAAAGGAACGTAGGACAGAATGCGAGAAGGAAACAGCGAAGACAAAACACAAAGCTAAACAGGAACAATGCAACTCTGAGCACTGTAAAAGAAAGAACCACATTATGGACCGGGACAGAGCAAACATCACTGGGACAGAGGAAAACAAACATCGTTGCTGGATTAAAGAGGCAATCGGAATACGGAAAGGTGCCTGGGATACTGTCCTGAGGAAGTTGGACTGCAGATGGCGCTGTCGTCCTGCCTCCACCGGAAGGAAGACAGCTCCAAAACCTGTATAAATCAGCTGAGCAGACACATCACAGTAACATCACATGACCACGCTGAGGAAGACCGCAGGGATCAGTCAAAACTGTCAGGCATGAAAAACAACCTCTTGATCTGAAAAAAAGAACCTCATAACATAAATTATTGGATGACCAAATGAACCTCATTGGACTATTAGGCATTCTGACTGTGAGTGGGGTCGCCTCTCCACAGATCAGACCTGTAACTTGGTCTGGTTTGGTCTCTGTGAAGATAGAAAGGTTTAAAACCACACTGATTTGACACACCCTCCACAAAAAAAAGTTACACAATGCACCTTTAAAGGGATCAGGCTGTATTTTTACACAAACATTATAATGATATTATTTGTGCAAAAGTGAAAAGTTAATTTGCGATTTCTACTTTAAATTAAGATACATTTGTGGACCTCTGTAATGTAGCCAGTCCATTACTTGGGCCTTGGGCTAGTTAAAAGGTAAAATGAGGAACTGAAACAAAGTTTAAGAAATGTTTATTGAAAATTTATGTGCAGATTGAAGTTACCTGTAAAAGAAAAGGGAAAAAGTAAAAGTGCATTTAAATTGAAGTAATTGTACTTACCCTCTGGTGTAGTTTGCCTCAGGTGCTCCGGCCAAAAGAGTCCCCGGGGAGCCAGAGCACCTTAAGAAGGTTCCGGGGCAGCCAACCATGTGTTTGGAGGAGGGGAGCACACATTTTTTAACTGGTTCTATTTAGAATTTTAGGGCATTGAACACTGCCAATTTAAATAAAGATATATATATTTTTGTAATGTATGTAATTGGATGTTGTTTGGGCACTGTTGGATAGTTAGTTTTTAGATATTAAATGTACAAATGATTGGTGCTTACCTGATCGTTAAAGTGGGCTCACCCAATTAGTACAGGGCCTTTAAAAGAAGCCAGCCTCACCTTGTTCAGGGAGAGGTGCTGTGTGAGCGCAGGTAACTGCTATGCCTGTTCTAACCTTTTTTTTTTTGAACTTTTGTAAATAGTTTTTTTGTCTTGTTGGGAATAAATGCACTGGGATCTGCACAGAAAACTGGCTCAACTTGACTCTGTTCCTCTTCAAACCGCTAAGGTTGCCACCAGGCTATTACAACCTCACTATGGACTTTTGTCACGTTGTGTTGTGTCATGTTTGTATTAATTATTCTATTTCAAGCTGACTGCATCGGGCCCCAGTGCATCCAGCCGCCTCTAAAAAGGACTCGCCTCTTACACCCATGGCTGCTCCTCTGACTCAACTCCACCTGGCCACAATATCAGCCAGTTTCCACCACACACTTTAGCACTGTTTGCACATATTTATTGTAACTTATTAATAAATGGTCTAGCAGAGCCTAAAATGTCACTGTTGCTGTGTCCTCCTTCCTTTGTTGCCATATCAGTTATCGGAAACACAACAGCAGCAAACTAAACATCAGATATCGGTATTGGCTCAAAAAATCTATATCTGACCATCCCGAACTACATGTCCCACTTCTTACTGCAACATTTTAAGTATTACCCATTTTTGTAGAAGGTAAGAAAGAAGAAAGTTGAAACAGAAATCATACTTTTCAGATTTAAGGTCAGATCAGTCATTCAGGACTGACTACACAGAGACAGATAAATGACAGTAGGAATCAATACAGCACAATAAAACTGTAATGTTTTAGAGAATATGAAAACTTCTATTCAGCAGGAAAACATAATCAAATCTTTTCGGAAATTGTAGAGAATCTTACAACAATATTATTCAAGTTTTAAAGGTCTTATATTACATAAAATGGACCCTTGTGCTGAGGTGGTGTTTGCAAGTTGTAACTTGGACTTGAGTCATTATTTTTAGGCCTTGAGACTTGACTTGATAAAACGGACTAAGACTCGGGACTCGACTTGGACTTGAAGGTCAATGACTTGGGACTTGAATCTGACTTGAGGTCTGTGACTTGAGAAGACTTGATGCTTCTCCTAAAAGATATACGTTTTAAGAAGAAATTTTCTCTTTACAGTTGATAAATCCCTGCTCTGGTCCTGCTCTGGTCTCGGTCTGGTCCTGGACCTGGATCAGTCCTGGTTCAGTCCATACGTGGTGCAAAAGTCCGGCATCGCAGTCACAGACGTCATGTAAACGGGAAACGGGTCATTGTCCTTTTTTTTCCATTCTTCATTTAAACACAAAATCGAAAACTGAAAAAACGAATCATTATCCAGTTTTTTCAGTTTGGTTTTGGAGACAAATAATGAAGAAAACCGTTGTTTTTTCATTTTCTTTTTTTTTGGTTTTATATTGAAAAATGAATGAATGATACACGGATTTTGATACATGTGGTGCTTAATTTTACAGGAACAAACTGGAACATGTCCATCCTACTTCTCTGTTTGTTACTTTGGATGTAACTGAAGTACATCATGTGGTATCCTTAAATGTACTACAGTAATATATAGTACAATACAGTAAAACAGAGGGAACTACAGAGAACTACATGACAAAATAAATATCTTAATTCTTTCTTTTCTGACCATAATGATTCACACAAAAATTTTGTCAAGACTATTCTGCCTCCACTAGTGTTTTGGAACTAGCTTTACAGATAGTGAACAGTGTCCTCAATAAGCACCCAGGAAGCCTCTTGCTGTTGTGGACATTTACTGAAGGGTTGATTGTAAAACTGTAACATACAAAAAAAAAAAAAAAAAATGCATATTACAATTATGTCTTCACATTTAAATGAACAAAGAACAAGCAGAGCTACATAAAACAGCGTAGAGCAACTCAACATTTCAAAATATGCACAACAATAACAACAACATCACAAAAAACGTCTATAAAACAAGCGATTAGCATCATGCTTACATCAATGGAAATCTCCATAGACATGCATCTTCAGTTTTATCAAGAATCTCAACTATAAAACAACCCAAAGTGCCCCACAGAGTGAGTTAGCATGTAATAATATTACAATACTCACAGACAGATATTTCGATGGGCCCAAAAAAAAAAACAGTTCGCAGGAATCAAACACTGATAAGAACAGTTGAAAAGTCAAGAACAATATGGAGGCTAAGGTAGCTCAGAGTGGACAAAATAGATCAACTCAAAACAGAAATATTCTCCACTGGGGGCAGAACAAAGACATTTAAAAATGAAGTAAAAATTGCATTTCTACAACTCTTATATAAATATACCATGATTTTTTAAGTACAATTTATCTTAAAAGTCATATAAACTGCTAAAATCTAAGCTGTATTTGGAACTTTGGTTTAAAGACTTGAAATGACTTGAAGCTCAAAGCAGACGACTTGGACTTGACTTGGACTTATAGGCCAGTGACTCGAGACTCAGCTTGGACTTGCTTGCATTTGACTTGGAACTTGACTTGGACTTGAGGTCAAAGACTTGAGACTTACTTTAGACTCACAAAACAACGACTTGGTCCCACCTCTGCTCTTGAGCACTTTTAGTCATGTTATAAAACCTTCACCTCCTCAAAAACAGACCTGGAGTTGTGTTTTGTTTCATTCACACGTCTGAGTAATCCTTTATTATCAGTCTGTCTGCATCTCCAAAGCTCAGAATGCTCTGTTCCACTTCGTTATACTACGTTTTACCTTTAAAAGTTCCGGGAGATGTCGGGTTTTTAGTTTTAAATGAGTAACTCCACTGTAAGTCCATTGTAATCCCAGCAGCTGTTTGTTTTCGAGAGCCAGTCGAGCATGCACACACGAGTTATAAAATTGAGTGAGGCTAGCATGTAAATTGGTGTCAGTTTCCTCTTTGAAATGCTAATATCCCAAAGACGGCTACAAAGTAAGTGACACAAATTGGGCCTAGACTTGCTTGTATGTCTCACGCAACATGTAATAGGCTTAACAGATCACAGCGGGCGAGGACCCATGTTCCTGACGCCGGAGCCAGTTTTAAAGTCATTATAAGTAAGAATGAGATCGGTTTCAGGATCGGTAAATGTGATATTTTGAGGTAGTTTGAGATACGGCAAAGTTATGATATTATTTTGCAAATGTAGCCGATGTTTGGCACCAGTATTTTTTCTGTGTTGTCCCAGGCTTTGTGTGGCCATGTGTCATTCCAGTTTACCCTGGTGGTTCCAGATTTGTCTAATGGGTAAAAATTAAAATAAAGAAGCAAAAACCATGCAATTTTATATTCCAGATCATTAAATTTTGTTATTATTTTTACAAAAGTGAAGTAAATTTGTTAACTGAAAGAGTGAGTGTTATGCAAAAATTGATTTTTTTGGTGTCAGTTTCCTCTTTGAAATGCTAATATCCCAAAGACGGCTCAGCTCGTTACCAAGCTGAGTCTCGAGTCACTGGCCTATAAGTCCAAGTCAAGTCCAAGTCGTCTGCTTTGAGCTTCAAGTCATTTCAAGTCTTTAAACCAAAGTTCCAAATACAGCTTAGATTTTAGCAGTTTATATGACTTTTAAGATAAATTGTACTTAAAAAATCATGGTATATTTATATAAGAGTTGTAGAAATGCAATTTTTACTTCATTTTTAAATGTCTTTGTTCTGCCCCCAGTGGAGAATATTTCTGTTTTGAGTTTATCTATTTTGTCCACTCTGAGCTCAATTTGGATTTTTTGTGAATTCTGATTTTTTTTTGCGAGGTTGGTCACATTTCCAGTTGATTGTGACTTATATGTGATCTCCAGTGTGAACTTTAAACGCCCCGAAAGTGTCCCACATGTGTTACGGAAGTCGCTTAAACATGGACGCGAGAAATGAGCACCTGGAGATTTCAAAGTTTCTGTCGTACCAGAGCCAGAACATGTTTATTTGATTTTAAGGAGGAGATTGAGAAGGAGAAGGACGAGGTTTTTGGCCGTGCTGTTTTGTAACGTCCGTAGAAAGGAACGTGAAGGTGCGGAGTCACAGCCAAGAGTGGTGGGATTGCTCTGTGCTTCGCTGCTTCACTGACACGGAGTTCAGACACAATTTTCACATGACGATAAGAACGTTTGTGTGCATTTGTGAGCGTCTACTTATTTCACTCTCATGGGAGGAAACTATTTCAGTGAGCAAATGCGTCGGCGTTGGGCTGTATTGGCTCACAACACGTGCTCGTTAACGTGCTGTTATGACGTGTAGGTGGGATGAATGTGACCTGGCCGTTCAGACTGAAGACTCATGTCAAAAGATCGGATATGCATCGGTTTTAGGAGCTTATATCTAAGTGTCCTGGGTCGCATTTGAAAAATCGGATCTGTGTCATTCATTAAAAGATCAGATACAGGTCACATAGGAGCGAAAAATCTGATTTGGGTCACTTCAGGCTGCAGTCTTTGTTGTTTATTTCAGTAACACCTGTGAAATGAAGGAGCTCATTGGTAACCATCATTTTACAAACAAAATGACAATTCTCTTCAGATTAACAGAGCTGTGCTTCGCTCATTGATTCTGCAGAAATTCCTTATGTTTTCCAGCCTCCTGTGACTTTTTTTTCCCCACCATACATTTTTTTTTTTAAAGCAAATAGATTATGCATGTCCCTAATTGGATAATCCACCTGTCAATCAAGGCTATTTGAATTTGGGGAGAATCACCGATGACCAGACTCACATCTTCGTTAAGTATTCGAGAAGTGAATATTTTGAATCCCAGGCAAAAGGTCCCTGCCCTCCATCTCAAATTATGACATCTGTCCATTCTTATTACTAATCCAATCCCAAATCAAAACAGTAGCATGAATAAAATCAAATAAATAAAAGACACAATATTGTTTGGTAAATGGCAACTAACTTACCAACACACAACTTCTTCTACAAAAGGTTTTATATTAGCCATGTTGCCCGCGAGACCTGATGCAAAACAGTGCGGTGCAGGACACATTTCGACACATTACGGGAGATGATAAACTGCAGTCTCGCAAACTAAATATGAGTGTAAAGTAAAATATATAGATGATTAATGTTTGCCTATCATAAATAATTTGTGTGCTGTATATTTTATTTGGCATTAATAAAAACATTTTAAGCAGCCTAAACTTGCAGACGTGGTTTAATCTCGCGCACATTTTAGACAATTCATTTTCACTTCTCCATGTTTGACAGAGCTTTGAAGAGCCAATAAAAAGACCTTTCTAGAGAAGGAAAGAAAACGTCCCCATCCTGCGGGATTTGCGGGCGAGAGCGGTACAAAATATTGCAGATGCAGGCGGGAGCAGGACTGAAAATTCTGTCTATCTACATCTCCAAAGCTCAAAATGCTCTGTTCCACCTGTCATAAAGCAGTAGTTTTCAAGTTAACAGCTACTTTTTAGCTTTAGTTCAGTAAAAATTGACAATTCAAGTACTGAAATCATCTAAATGATTCTACAGTCCCTGACAAAAGTCTTGTCGTTTATCCATTTTGTAGAAACAAAAGCTTATAACTTGACTTTAAATTAATCGATTGGTTTTAGAAATGTCTCATATGAAAGCTAAAACCCTCCCAAATTATGCTCAATAAACTAAAATAAATTTGCTTCACTGAAAAAAGATTGATCATTTAATGAACACAGAAAGGTCAGATTTTGGCAAGACAAAAGTTTTGTCGCCTACAGAAAATTGAACAAATAATTTACTTCAAATACAAAAATATGTTGCATAACGTCAGTGAATGAAGTAGTGGTGCTGTGAGATCCATATTTAATATCTTGTATGACTCCATGAGCTTGAAGGACTGCATCCATGCGGTTCGACAATGATTCATACAATTTGTTGATGAAGTCATCAGGAATAGCAAAGAAAGCGTCTTACATGCCTCCCAGAGTTCATCAAGATTCTTTGGTTTTGCCTTCATGCTTCCTCTTTCATTCTACCCCAGACTTGCTCAATGATGTTCATGTCTGGTGACTGGGCTGGCCAGTCCTGGAGCACCTTGATCTTCTTCGCCTTGAGAAACTTTGATGTAGAGATAGAAGTATGCGATGGAGCACCATCCTGCTGCAAAATTTGACCCCTTTTATGGTTGGGAATGTAAGAGGAGCTAATATGTCTTGATATTTTAGGCTATTGATATTGCCTTCCACCCTGCAAATGTCTCGCACACCCCCATACTGGATGTAACCCAGACCATGCGGCTCCAGTAGGTCTCCTGCAATATTTGTGGCAGCTGTTATGTAATTCAACTGAGGATTCATCAGAGAAATCCACCTTCTGCCACTTTTCCAGTGTCCATCCTTTTAGCAGGCTGTGGGCCTTGGCAAATGCCACACGGTTTTTTAATTGCCTTTTGTTTAGTGCTGGTTTCTGTGCACTGATTCGACCATGGAGGCCATTTCGAGACAGAATTCTACAAACTGTTGTGGTTGACACAGGGACTTGAGGTGACCAGGCCTGGTGGAGTCTGCTGCAGTGGAAAAGGGGCTGGCCTTGGATTTTTTGAATCAACAAACGGTCCTCCCGAGCAGTTGTCTTGCGGGGTCTGCCGGACCTAGGGTTTGTCAAAAACATCTCCAGTCATTTCAGATCTTTTTCTTATTCTTTGTACTTGACGCTGAGACACATTGAAGGTGTCACCACCTCAGCAGTGGATCTGGTCTTCAGCCTCTTGATAATTAACGCTTTGGTCTCAGGGTGGATCTTAGGCATGTTGTCAGAGGTCAAGTTGCAGTTGATGTGAAGGTCTGGTGTGCTGGGGTTCTTTTTATACACACCCACTAATTGATTGATCAGTAACTGATCACAGGTGAGGCTGTAATCTAGGATTGGGTGCATCATATGACAAGGCGACAAGACTTTTGTCTTGCCAAAATCTGACCTTTCTGTGTTCATTAAATGATCAATCTTTCTTTCAGTGAAGCAAATTTATTTTAGTATATTGAGCATAATTTGGGAGGGTTTTAGCTTTCATATGAGACATTTCTAAAACCAATCGATTAATTTTAAGTCAAGTTATAAGCTTTTGTTTCTACAAAATGGATAAGCGACAAGACTTTTGTCAGGGACTGTAGTTGTAGTAGTCGTTCTGTTTATCTGTGCATATGACTGAAAGGTTTTTATTTTTCATTCTGCACTCTTCTCTCTAATTTAATGTCTCTCTTCTTTTTTTTAATGATTATTTATGTTTTGATTTGTTTTTATTGTGATTTAATGTATTTCTTATTCTGTAAAGCACTTTGAATTACTTTGTGTACAAATTGTGCTATACAAATAAATTTGCCTTGCCTTGCCTAGTAGTAGTAGTTTATTCGGTTTTACAGCATTAAGAAAACAAAACAAAACAAAACATAGACTACAAGACCATGGATCATGACCGAAAGGGTTTAAACTGAAGTAAAAAGTACTTAGAATGCCAAAACCTGTTAAACAATGACAGAATTTGAAGAAAGAAAGGCAGCGTATGAACAATTTGCAATTTCTCTTCTGACTTACTGTATTTATAAGAGCAAAATATAAATTAAAACAAACAAAACTCAATGCATAAGTCAACTAATTAGTGTAGTTCAAAAGTGGAACAGTTTTTAGGTTGAGAGAAGAACTCAAAACACAACTCCGGGTCTGTTTGTGATGAGAAAACAACATTATAACACAGATCATAAAATAGTACAGGGCCTTTAAACTGTCTATATTCCTGACGGGGCTTTGGATAACCAGCGTGGGAATCCTGTCTCACTTTGTCAGGTTGTGGCGGTGACTGCGCGGGGGCCTGACACTTCATCGTACAGGAGCGCCAACGTCAACAAACATGGCCGCCGCTGGGAGCCCGGTGATTTCAGGCCTGACAGGTGAAGACTTATCCTCACACGCGTACAATGGAGAGACCTGCCAAACTCCATATCTCACCCCACAGGCCTGTCCAACTCTCTATTCCGCTCGGAGAGAAAAAAATATTCGCTACACCGGTGTCTCGCTCAAACCTGTCCCCCGGAGTTAATTGAAAATGGCCAGAAAGACTCGGCTGCCGCGCTGGGAGATAGAGACGGGAGATAGAAGTGTGAAATGTGAAATGTCGAGCAGTCGATTTCATGGGAGAGTAAAGGAAAAGATGGTGAAGTTTGAAAATATTTTTGTAACATGACATCTGGATTAAATCAATGCATATAATGTAGAAGTAGGGCTGCACGATTATGGAAAAAATCATTATCACGATTATTTTGGTCAATATTGAAATCACGATTATTCAAACGATTGTTTTTTTTTTGTTACACTATGTATTTATTCAGCATTTTCTCTCTCAAAAAAACCACTTTGTTATTGATAATTTACACAAAACTTCATTCAATTCCATCCAAAAATCCAAATAAAAATAAATACAGGCTACAAATATTTACCTTTTGTAGATGCAGTTTTGCGATGTATAAAAACATAAAATGAATAAAATATGCTTTGAATATGAAATAAGGCATAGAAAAACATAACTGTATCCAAAATAAACGATATATCCAGCTGTTCTACAATTTCTATGTTTAAAAAATAAAATAAATATACTTATTTATATATCACACCTGCACAACTGTTTGTTTACATGCCATGCAGCAGAGCTAACAATTTAGTGGAGAAAATGAGTCCAGCGGTAGAAAAATCTATTAAATGGTGACGCAGATATGAGTCCTGCTGCGATACACGCTTCTCTGAGTTTATGGATATAATAAGAGCACAAAGGAGCGAGGACAGGAGGAGATGAAGATAGGAAGAGGAGACAAGGACAGGAAGAGACAAGGACAGGAGGAGCGATGAGAACAGGAGGAGATGAGGACAGGAAGAGATCAGGACAGGAGAAGGAGTGAGGATAAGAGAAGGAGAGAGGACAAGAAGAAGAGAGAGGACAGGAGAAGTGAGGACAAGAGGAAGTGAGGACAGAGGAGATGAGGACAGGAAGGAGTGAGGACAAGAGGAGATGAGGACAGGAGAAGTGAGGACAAGAGGAGAGAGAGGACAGGAGGAGTGAGGACAAGAGGAGATGAGGACAGGAAAAGGAGTGAGGACAAGAGGAGGAGGACAGGAGAGGACAGGAGAGGAGTGAGGACAGGAGAAGTGAGGACAAGAGGAGGAGAGGACAAGAAGAAGAGAGAGGACAGGAGGAGTGAGGACAGGAGAAGGAGTGAGGACAAGAGGAGGAGAGAGGACAAGGACAGGAGATGAGGACAAGAGGAGACGAGGACAGGAAAAGGAGTGAGGACAAGAGGAGGAGAGAGGACAAGAAGAAGAGAGAGGACAGGAGAAGTGAGGACAAGAGAGATGAGGACAGGAGAAGGAGTGAGGACAAGAGAGTGAGGACAGGAGAGAGGAGAGAGACAAGAGAGAGAGGAGGACAAGGAGAAGTGAGGACAAGATGAGGACAGGAGAGGAGGAGAGGAGATGAGGACAGGAGGAGTGAGGACAAGAGGAGATGAGGACAGGAGAGTGAGGACAAGAGGAGAGAGACAGGAGTGAGGACAAAGGAGTGAGGAACAAGAGGAGATGAGGACAGGAGGAGTGAGGACAAGAGGAGAAGGACAGGAGGAGGAGTGAGGACAGGAGGAGTGAGGACAGTGAGGACAGGAGATGAGGACAGCCAGAGACAATGTTGCAAAACTTTAGTCTCTGTCACAGTCCTTATTGAAGGTCAGCGCAGATTCACTGTGTGTTTTAGAGCAACTTTATTCAATGTGTTTATTGTATGAGTGACATCAGCGCTTACACAGGGCTTGTATAGTAAAGTCATGTGTGTGTGTGTACAAGAGTAACCGTGGCCCATCTCCTCCAACCGGACTACGTCTCAGTCGTGCTGTGCCTGGGCCCGGTGTGATTGTGCTCACACAGGACAGACGTACTGCGCTTTAGGGGCGATCCGTGCTTGGGAACGGTTTTAAAGTCCTAGTGTGAGCGCATTCTAAATTGTTTCAACTCAGTTATATGAGTTTGGAGATCGTTTGACACACAAATCAAAATCACGATCAAAATTCAAGTAATTGCACGGCCTTATGTCGGGGTACCTGATTCTTTTTGATTATAGAATATAATATGTGCACTATTCAGCTTTTTTGGTTTGTTTCTATGAAGATGTTATTGATTTGTTTTGAATGTTCCACTGAAAGGTGCACGTTGTAACTTTTCGGTTGAGGGTCTGTTGCTTTCTTGTTTCTATGGACATGTCATTGCTCTGCCTGGAATGTTCCACAGTATAACATTAAACAGATCTCACACATTTATTCAATTACAAATGGTTTTATAGCTCATAAATACCTAGAAAAACAGGAATTCTGACTGCGTGCAGGGTTGCCTCTCCACAGATCTGACCTGTAACTTGGTGTGGTTTGTATGTTATTAGGTTCTTTTTTTCAGACCTAGAGTGTTATTTCATACCTGACAGTTTCGACTGCTCACTGGCGTCTTCCTCAGAGTCACGTGATGTTGCTGTGACGTGTCTGGTCAGCTGATTTAAACAGGTTAAACAGGAAATACGGAAACGTGCCCACAGGACTGTAAACCGGGACGAGGGGGCTTTTTTACTCTCGCACACCTGGGATGCTGTCCTGAGGAAGTCGGACTGCAGGCGGCGCTGTCGTCCTGCCTCCACCGGAAGGAAGACAGCGCCAAAACCTGTTTAAATCAGCTGACCAGACACGACACAGCAACATCACGTGACTCTGAGGAAATCGAAACTGTCAGGTATGAAATAACACTCTAGGTCTGAAAAAAAGAACCTAATAACATAGAATATCAGAAGACCAAATGCATCTCGTTGGACTATTGGTGTGGTTTGGTCTCCATGAAGATAGAAAGGTTTAATACCATACTGCGAAACATTCCAGACAAAGCAATAATATCTCCACGGAGGAAAGCGTTTGACAGTCCCTCCACCAGAAAAAAAAAAAAAGTTGAGTGTTGAATTCTTAAAGTCTCACCTGGGCTTGTGACGTTTATACGGCTGTTTGAAAATTGAGTATTGCTATTTTATTTAAAACTTACTCCCTTCTGTATCGTCTTCAGGCCATGTCCAGTTCACGAACAAGAGGAGACCAGGACAGCGTGGCATTCTGGGTAATACGAAGCCGGCCGCTCACAGTTCCATCATCGCACTTATTCACACACACTTACTCATGTGCTCAGTGTCAGTGAAAGCTCTGCATGTACATCTGGGGTTTTCATTTTTACTTCCAGTGAATCACTTTTACAACTTTTTATTCTTCTACAAAATAACCAAAAACCCTCAGTGTGTGATCTCGTAATAGTCCACTCAGTTTTCTTCTCTTTTTAATTGTTTTTTTCTTCAAATACATTTAGAATTTCAAAATGTACAACAATAGTGATACAGTAGACTACAGTGTGAGGGTCTATCACATGCTTGTCACCATGGAGATGTTATTGCTTTGCCTGGAATGTCCCACAGTATGGTATTAAAACATATCCATCTTCATGACTCCAATGACTAGAATCATTTGTATTAATTCAGCCCAGGAATTGCCAATCTCTGCTGAACTAAAAGGTAAAAGGTAAACTTGAAAACTACCACTTCATGACATCACAAGGTGGAACAGAGCATTTTGAGCTTTGGAAATGTAGACAGACTGATAATAAAGGATTACTCAAACACATGAATGAGATCAAACACAAGTCCAGCTTTGTTTTTGAGGAGGTAACTACATTATAACATGGCTATAAGTCAATTGTTGTAGTCGAGACCGCAATAATCAAGACCAAGACCAGTCCAAGACCACAGGGTCCCGAGGCCGAGACAAGACCAAGACCTCTGAGGGTCGAGGCCAAGACAAGACCAAGACCACGGCCCATCGAGACTAAAATGAAACAATCTTTGTCATTTTCTACATTTATTTGTATTTTACTGTTATTTTGCCACAAATATATCAATGTTTTTGTAAATACATCTCCACGTGATCTGGTTCATGTTCCTTTAGGCTTTAAAAGGTCAATCAAACTGTGCACCTCTTTTTTGGGCCCTCACCCACAGTTTGAGAACCCCTTCTTTAATCCCACTTCCACTGGCACTTTACAGAAAATAACTTAATCGAGTGAGTTTTAAAAAGTTCATAACATTTACATTATCTTACTGGTTTTGCAATGATATTTAGCAGCCTCTACAAATTTACCGACCGTCGTGAAATATGATCAAGTGTCAGACCTCGAGTCCGAGACAAGACCGAGACCAAGCGGCGTAAAGACCGACACAAGACCGAGTCCAAAAGTGGTCGAAGTTCAAGACGAAACCAAGACCGTAAAAAAGCGGTCTGCAGGCTGATCTCGAGACCAAGACCTGTCTCAAGTACTATGGCACTAATAGGACCTTTAACTGATGTAAGTTCGGGGTCTTTCTTTGGATATGTCATTGCTATGCTTGGAAAGTTCCACAGTATGACATTAAACAGCTCTACCTTACATTTATTCAATTACAGGTGGTTCTGTGGCTCAAAAATACAGAGAAAAACAAGCATTCTGACTGCGAAATGCCTCTCCACAGATCGGACCTGTAACTTGGTCTGGTTTAATCTCTTTTGAAGATAGAAAGGTTTAATACTGTACTGAGAAACAATCCAGACAAAGCAATAGCACAACCATGGAGAAAAGAATTTGATGCACCCTCCACCAGAAAAGTTGCACAATGCAGCTTTAAGTCACAAAAAGCGTTCACCAGTCCAGGGGTCTTTGTTTCAATAAGAAGCAGGTCTGAGCTGTAAGAGGGAAAATGAAACAGTACATTTTAATGATCAGCTCCTCAGCGGTGTGTCTGCGCCGTACAGAGTCTGTGCTCTGAGTCTGGCCCATGGGGGAGTGATAAAGAGTAATGAGCACTGTGGTTATGCAGATTCTGCCAATAGAATTAAAGAGGAGATATTACACAAAGCTCACTTTTTTGGAGTTTTCTACCATGTTATAATGTTCTCTCGTCACAGAACATGCCTGAAGTACTCAAACATGCATGGACGATGATGATAATGATGATGTCTAAACCCTTGATGTTTATCTCTTTAGAAATCTGTGAGGTCAAAAATTTAGAGGCATTTTTAAATTATGAATGTACAATTGTAGTGAAATAAGTAGTGAAGATGGTACAATGTGTGAAGTGTGTTCTGGTCTGGTGCGGGAGAGTTGGAAAGCTCCCTCGTCTTGACTCACAGTTTGTGCCTCGTTCCCTGGACTCTTGGTTGATGCTTGGCGATTCGCTGACCCAGCTTTTTCTGATTCGATACTGATACGGTTTGGATGGAAAGTGGCACTTATTTCCGTAAAACACACTTACTAAACAAGAGATCCAATAGTGTTATTTTTCCTTCAAGTAACTACTGAAAAACCTTTGTATGAATAAAAGTTCAACTATTATGAGTCATTCTAGGCCAAAATCAGACTGTAAATAATAAGGGTGTAATGGTACATGTTTTTGTGTGGAACCGTTTCAGTACGGGGCGTTTGGTTCGGTGCAGGGCTGAGCACGAGTGAGTTCATGCAATTTGTCTTTGCATGTGTGTTTACATTTCACCACTACATGTGCAGCTACACGGAAGTCTCAGCTCTTTAATATTTATGAGGGAACTCGTCCGTGATTGCGGTGGCAGTGTGGCAGCGCTTTATAGTTAGGGCGGCCGCCTTGACAACATTTGCCTCCCACCTTGACTATGTCCCTCCGAATCCTTGCAAAACTATGATCAGTCGTTGTGCCCCGGACGTCACTTTCGCGTTTCGCCAGCACCCCCCCTCCCGTCCCGTAACTGCGACCTGTGTCCCTCATGGAAGTGTATTTTCAACCTCTGGGACATTGTACCTGCAGCAGATTTGCACTTACTGCAGACAATGTGGACAAGTTGGTTTTTCAGGCCAAAAATATGAAGATTGAGTAAAACTTCATGCTGGAATTGTTTACCGTTTACAAGGAATACATTTTTTAATTCCTTGTAAAAATTCAAATTTTAGGGTTCTTTATTTCTCTTTCTCTTCACTAGTTCAGAAACAGAACCAACGGGCGTTATTACAGCGTTATCACTAAAATAACGATACACAAAACATCCACACAAAAACGGCAGTGGCACCTCGATATGGTCGAGTATGAACTTTTGTGGCCTAAACAGATCTTTCTCCAGCAAAACATAGAACCCTTCTGATGCTTTCTCAACCGCAAGTCATCTTTCAACGTTCGCGCAAAGCCATACAGCACCCTCGTGCGGGAAAAACACAATGACACAAACAAAAAATTAACAGGATTTACATTACAATCTACAATTATGATTATATCTATTATTATTTAACTGATTAGTATTACCAAGCAGCACTTTGCATTTATTTAATTTTCCCGTTTGTATAATGTTAACACTAATTGTTGGTTTAATAAACACAAATAAACAACAAGCATTTTGTTCCCATACTGTACCGAAAATGAACCAAACCGTGACCTCAAAACCGAGATACATATCGAACCGTGACTTTTGTGTAACATTATACCCACAGTAAATAGTCTAATAATATCGAACTGAAGGCCCAACCAACCAATCTGCTGACCTAATATTATGGAACCAATACCCGATCGAGCTAATTTTCCAGTATCCGCGCTGATATCCAATACAAGAATTAGTATCGGTGCGTCCGTGGTTACTGCAGTATCAGAGCCTCTCAAAGCGCTCCACTTTAGTTATTGCTTCTTCTACTTTTACAAGGACTAGTACACCAAGGACTAGTCATAACGGGGCTCATTACACGCTATATTCTTGACCAGTTTCTCGTTACCGTAGAAACATATTAAACCCATTCTACTAATAAACTACCACATGACCTCTCCAGAAGGCTTAGGGGTGTGTGGACAGTAAATTGGTATCTCGGGACGTCATTAGAAAAGCCGTAATTCGGGCCATACTCTGTTGTTGCTTTCTAACGTTGTTCCAGTAGGTTGCCAGATTGTTGATTTTGTCAGCCTCGGGGACTACAATACAGTTATAGGATAAGGAGCGCGGAGCCAGTTTGCCCAGACGAGGAAACAAAGGAATACATGGGGAAATTCAATAAAGATGTAGCTGGGAGCATCTGATAAGTTTACACAGAATTAAAGTTTTATGTAAATTTCTTTCTGGTCGTGCCACATTACAGAAGACAGCGCGATATTGCTTTCACATTAGCAGCTTGTTAAAATGCGAACGCTGGGCCCAAAGAGTCAAGAAATGAATTATGAGAGATTTGGTGTGTTATTGCTTATTTTTGGCAATATTTATTCGGTCGACACACTGCAAGAGTTTTGATCAAGGTTTTTCAAATAATTAAATGTTCATTGTGTTGCTTTTCTGGTGGGGAGTTGGCCACCAGCTGGTCGCCATGGAGATGTTATTGCTTTGTGTCGCCACAGATCTGACCTGTAACCTGGCCTGGTGGTGTCACCTGCTTTTCTACAGAGAAGATTAAAGAGCTCATATTACTGTATTTTTTGGACTATAAAGTCACATTTTTTTCATGGTTTGGGTGGGACTGCGACTTATGCTCCAGTCTGACTTATATATTAAAATTTTCACACTGACAACCATGAGGGCGCTCTAGTCTTGTGTGTCAGTATCTGTTACTCCTATTACTAGTGTGTCACTGTCACTTCACTCTACTGCACATGTCTCCTACAGAAAGAGCCTCTGTCCTGTCTGTATCGTGTCAGTCGATCGCACCATTTCTTTTGAACCACTTTTGAACTTCAGTGACACCGAAACCATCCAGTCAGGATTCAGAAAGGCCGGAATAATTCTAACTGAAACTGATGCTGAGTTTGACGACAGCTACACAGAAGAGGAAGCGGCGCTCCGTTTGCCTCCGGAGGTCGAGGAGTTGCTCAGAAGTAACACAGAGGATGAAGAATTCAATGGATTTAGTGATCTGGAGTGAGATGGAGACTTTGGTCAACTTGGTCTGTTATGTGGTTTATGGTCTAGTTATAGTCCAGTGTTGTTGTTGTATGTTTTTTTCTTATGGTTGATAGGAATTCGAAAACTGGTATCTAAGATTTACAACTAGGAAGTAAATTTTGAAACCTAAAAATATTACCAAACTGGGAAAAATGCTGACATTTTTAGCACAATTTTAATGGTCTTAAGTGTGTTTTAGTTTTCTTTTTTCACTGACAAAATTTCAAAACTCCATGACTTTTTCATGACCTGAAGTGAATTTTCCATCACTTTACGGCACCTACATGTGTAGAATTGATCAGACTTTTAGGGTTAAATATGAAACTTTAACACTTTCCACTCACCTTATGGTTTGGTTTTATAGTTTTTTAACATTCAAAATCCTGTCAGTGCATTTGTTGTCGTCTCTTTTTAAACAAAAGGCGCATATGCTCGGAAATAATCATAATAGCCTAATGAAAACTTAACAGAACGCTGTAGTGGTGTGAAAGACATACTAAAATTCCATAACTTTCCAAAACTTTAATTGAATTTACAAAATTCCATGACTTTCCCAGGCCTGGAAAATTCGTTTTTTTTTTTTCCATGACTTTTCCAGGATTTCCATGACCGAGGGAATCCTGAAAATGAGAAGTCTAAGGAACATAAAATTGGCGCTCAAGGACAAATAAAGTGATATTGCTTGATAAGAACTGCTTGTAACATCACTCGGTTTCCATGGTGACCAGACAGAAGCACCTTTGCGTTTACAGTAAAACTTTTTTATTCAGTCACATTATAAAAAACATGTACAGAAAAAAAAGAAAAGACATGTACTATCATTATATTATTAAACTTCCCATATTTCATAATTCAAAACTCTAAATCAAAAAGGCCTCAGATGGCTCATGATCCTGCAGAACTTTATGTAATTAAAGGTGCACTGCGCAACTTTTCTTTTTCTGGTGGAAGGTCCGCTACCAAATTGTCTCCATGGAGATGTTAGTGCTTAGCCAGGAATGTTCCATGGTGTGGCATTAAGCAAATCCATGTCGCATTTATTCATTAGGAGAGATTCTGTTACTTAAAAATACAGCAATTCCTTCCGTGAATAGGGGGCGACTCTCCACAGATCTGACCTGTAATTTAATCTAGTTCAGTAACCTGCTTGTCTTTCTTATGATTAATATGTTTAAGTGGATCCTCGATTAGAAATGTTTTGCAGTGCACCTTTAATTTACAGTCCAATTACAGTCTAATCATGATTTATTTAAGAGAAACCGCAATTAAAGTTTTCTACACACAAAGACTTCATATTATTCAAGGTTATACTCATATTTATTAATTTATAGAATTTTTAAAAACTAAATGCACCCGAGGAGTAAGAGCATTTCTGTGAGCAGCTAACATTTTCAGAAGACAATACTGACATCTAGTGGACAACAACATTAACTACTGTAACAAGTCTAAACACATAAATATAAAATTCTGAATTATAAAAACATTAGGTTTAAGTCAACAATATGAAGTAAGAGCAATTAAAGGGCCTAGATTACACTGTTTTTAATCTACGCTATAATGTTGATACAAACATAACCTGGAGTTGTGTTTTGTTTCATTCACACACGTTTAAAAAAACACCTTGTGACTTCATGTGGTGATACAGAAAGTGCTCCATTGTTTATTTAAAGTTCATACACCTTCACTATAATCGTTTAAAGTTAATAGTTATCTTGAATGTTAACTTGAAAACTATCACCAGAGACTTAGAAGTCGCGGCATGGACTCGAGTCAGACTTGAGTCACTCTTCAGGGTTTCCCCAGGTTTGACTACCCTGAATTTAAGACTTTTTAAAGACCTATTTAAGACCACTTAAATGAACATTAAGACCAACATCGCACCCATTATGCAGGCGAAAAACACCAGATCCAGACTTGGACAACATAATGTAAGACTTTTTAAGACTTTTAAGACCCCGCGGCTACCCTGCTATTTTAAGGACTTGAGTCTTGACTTGATAAAATGGGTCCTCTGACTTGAGAAGACTTGAGGCTTCTTCTAAAAAAATATATGTTTTTTTAAAAATACTTTTCTTGTTACAGTTGATAAATGTGCTGCTTTTACAGGAACAAACTGGAACATGTCCCTCCCACTTCTGTTTGTTACTTTGGATGGAACTGAAGGAATTGAGACGGTATCTTCAAATGTACTACAGTAATATACAATAACATACAATACATTAAAACAGAGGGAACTACACAGAACAGACATGTCAAACTCAGACCCAGGGGCCAAATTTGGTCCGCAATATAATTATATTTGGTCCACGAGATCATATCAAATAAGTATTAGAGCTGGCCCGCCAGCTACAGGCTACAGTTAGACTATAGAGACATTAATTATTTAAAATGTTGTTATTATTTTATATTATGCTTGTTCTGGATTCAATGTTTAAGCAAAACTATGATTAAACATTTATTTTAAGAAAAGGTTTAACATTACATATCTCGAAAAGAAAAACATGCAGATGTTATTGAAATTTTTCAATAAATATTTAGTTTGGTTCACGACTTAGTCCCAGTTTTTAATTTTGGCCTCTGTGAATTTGAGTTTGACTCCCCTGACAGACCATGGTCCTTCCATTTCAGTGCAGACTACATGACAATATAACTGTTATTGAGCACTTTTAAATCTTAATTCTTTCTGTTCTGAGTGCAGTGAGTCACACTAAGATCTTGTCAAGACATTTAAAAAGGAAAAATGTTTTTTTTAAGTATAATTTAGTTTAAAATCCATATAAATTGGAAAAAATCTAAGTACTTTGGTTTAAAGACTTGAAATGACTTGAAGCTCAAAGCAGATGACTTGGACTTGGATTTATGGGCCAATGACTCGAGACTCGAGCTTGGACTTTCCTGTATTTGACTACTCACTACATCACAAGGTGGAACAGAGCATTTTGAGCTTCGGAGATGTAAACAGTCTAATATTACCAATGATTACTCAAACTCAAGTTACTCAAACATGTGTGAATGAAACAACACAACTCCAAGGTGTGTTTTTGAGGAGGAAACAACATCACAACACGACTTAAAGCTCACAAGAGTCACTTTTGTGTAATATAGGACCTTTAAGTCTTTTACACCACATTTCTGTTGGTCCCTTGGAGAAGACACGAGGCACAGCTTGGTCCAGATGTTTCAAAGTCATTCTAGGCTCTTGAGTCCCGCTGAGTGGATGTTACCTGGAGAGGTTAGAGCTGGCGTGTGATTGGCTGGAGCAGGTAGAGCTGGCGTTTGATTGGCCGGAGGAGGTGGTCATGGCGCTGAGCTGGGAGAAGCCGCTGTGACTGGAGGCCAGGCTGGTCATGGAGCCCCTGGAGCCAAAGAGAAGGTCAAATATGAGAACAACATAATGAGAAGAAGATGGGTTTTTGCAGATGACATGTTAACTATGTTTTAGTGAAATGAGTAGTATATGTTTTAGACTGTAAGTCGCTATGTTTTTCATGGTTTGAGTGGTCCTACGACTTATACTCCAGTACAACTTATATATTAAAATGTTCACACTGACAGACTCGAGAGGCTCTAGTCTTGTGTGTCAGTATCTCCTGCTCCTATTACTCCTGTACCACTGTCACTTGGCTCTACTGTGCATGAAAGAGCCTCTGTCCTGTCTGTATCATGTCAGTCGATCTCACCATTACTTCTGTACCACTGAAAATTTAAAATTTAAGTGACTTCAGTGACAATCAAAATCATCCTGTCGGGATTCAGAAAGGCCGGAATAATTCTAACTGGAACTGATGCCGAGTCTGGCGACAGCTACACAGAAAAGGAAGTAGTGCTCTGTTTACCTCCGGAGGTCACGGAGTTGCTCAGAAGTGACACCGAGAATGAAGAATTCAATGGGTTTAGTGATTTGGAGTGAGATGGAGAGTTTGGTAAACTTGTTCTGTTCTTTTGTTTATGTTATAGTTTATCTGAAGAACTGTTCATATGTGACGTTAACAGTCTGTTGTTCTCTCTTCTGTTGTTATTACTAGAACTTGACTTTCAAGTTGAAATGTCGGCTCCTGGTCTCTGATTTTATAAAATACATTTCCCCCAAAAAGTGCAACTTATAGTCCAGTGCAACTTATATATTTTTTTTCTTCTTCGTTGCGCTTTTTTTGGCTGGTGTAACTTATACTCCGGAAAAAAAATACGGTACTCTAACCTAAATCTTTCATATATATATAGAAACATATAAACGATTTGTGTTCCCAGATACGAGGTGAACATGTTCAAATCAAATATAGCTTTTACTGATAACAATTCCAATGTGTATTTATTCTTAATTACAAAAAACCCTGGACATAATGAACAAGCTGCTATTTTGTTTCCCGAGACGCTTATCCTTTCAGAAAGCACAATGCATCTCACGTACCGGATGCAATTTAAAATGTTATTGTTTTCAAATGTTTACCCTCTATGGATCTAGTCTATTTGAGGGAGTTACTGCCGCCCTGTACTCCGCCCAGAGCCCTGAGATCAGCCGACCTGCTCCTGTCGTGACCAAAACTAGACTCAAGACGAGAGGTGACAGAGTCTTTTCTGTGACAGCGCCCAGACTGTGGAACAGCCTTCCTCTTCCTGTCACATCCTCTCAGTCTGTAACACAGTTTAAGACTAGACTGAAAACTCACCTCTTCTCCCTGGCATTTAATACGAGCCAGTCAGGTTATTTTGGTGTTTGGATTGGAGTTTTCACATGTTATTTGTGCATGTGTATGTGTATGTGTATATGTAATTTGTTTCTTCTGTTTTTGTTGACTTTTATGTGAAGCACTTTGGTCAGCTGAAGTTGTTTTAATTGTGCTATATAAATAAACTTGAATTGAATGAGTCTTACATTTGCGTTGCCAGTTTCGATGCTGAAATCCAGTTGGTTCAAACCTAAAATCACTCTCTCTGATCTAAATCGTCGCTACCTAAACCCCAGAAGCTGCAGTCAAGTACGTTCATCATCAAAGATTCTTCTGTTCTGACAGGGCTAGTGACTCTTCAGAGGATCACTCCAGACAAATAGTCGAAATATATCAAGGTAAACAAACTGGCAAGATGAAACAAGTGTTCAGAACTAAGAACCTTGTCAGAACTGAAGAAGCTACCAGAATAAGTGAGCAAAATGGATTCACGCTTTAAAACTTTAGTCCAGTTGAAAGAAATCAGCTCTCTTTTGCGGCAATGATGAGAAATAAACGTACCTGAAATCATGTGACGCCAGGACCTCTGTGTAGTACATGATTTTACACTTGTGGGTGGAGACCTGCAGAGAGGCCAGAACGTCGTCCACTCGGGGCAGGCTGGAGGCTGTGCAGGCCGCAGAGCTGTGGAAACGCCACTGGAGGATGTAGAAGCCCGGCCAGCGCGTGATGTGGGAGCCCTGAGGTGGAGGAAAAACAATAGTTATGACACGGGATGATGTGAAGATGAAGGATTTTAAAGACACAACGTGAGGACATGGGGTACTTAATTGGAACTAGATTATTTGATTTTTCACATATCAATATTGGAAAAAATTCTAATAAACAGGACAAAATAGGACCTTTCTGGGTTAGATTTAAATAATAATAATAACAGGGTTCCTACTGTTTATCACTGACAAAATTTCAAAACTTTTCCACGACTTTTTCATGACCTAAAGTGAATTTTCCTTGACTTTACGGCACCTACATGTGGAGAATTGATCAGACTTTTAGAGCTAAATATGAAATGTTAACTCTTTCCACTCACCTTATGGTTTGGTATTATAGTTTTGAACATTTAAAATACGTCAGTGCATTTATTGTTGTCTCTTTTAAACAAAAGCGCATACGTTCAGAAATAATCGTAATAGCCTAATGAGAACTTAACAGAACGCTGTAGTTGCGTGAAAGAGAAACTAAAATTCCATGACTTTTCCAGGCCTAGAAAAAGACATTTTTAATTTCCATGACTTTTCCAGGATTTACATGACCCTGTAATAGTAATAATATATTTTATTTATATACCGCTTTTCAGGACACTCAAAGACGCTTTACAGAACACATATTAAAACAGTCAAAAGAGCAATAAA
Organism: Boleophthalmus pectinirostris; assembly: GCF_026225935.1. Classification (NCBI taxonomy): domain Eukaryota; kingdom Metazoa; phylum Chordata; class Actinopteri; order Gobiiformes; family Gobiidae; genus Boleophthalmus; species Boleophthalmus pectinirostris. Next base: position 27,122,863 of record NW_026571115.1, on the reverse strand, counting down.
CAAATTGTTATTTGTAACTGTACAACTGTAACTATATATCTACTGCATGTAAAACATTTTTTCAATGTAAATATGGAATCAAAATTTGTATTAGAAGTATTAGAATCAAAACTGAGTCACGGCAACACTAAAGCAGGTTTACGACCAATGGAGATTAAATACATTTACCTTATTTTTCAGATAACAAGGCAGAGTTAAAATCCTTTAACTTTATCAAAAATCAACAGTGCGCTTTATGTATTAATTCTGGTTGTGCTTACTGACATCAAAGTGATTTTATGTGGTACACAGCGCTCAATAATTCATCATAATATTTTAGTACTACTTTGGTAAACTATGAAGCCGCACCGCTTGATGGATTGGCGGCACGGTGGCACTCATGCCTCACAGCAAGAAGGTTCTGGGTTCGATCCCCAGGTCGCCCAGGGCCTTTCTGTGTGGAGTTTGCATGTTTCTCCCCGTGTCTGGATGGGTTTCCTCCAGGTGCTCCGGTTTCCCCCATCAACCCAAAACATGCTGCAGGTCTCCAGAACAGTTGATAGTCAAGGTCAGTTAAATACAATCAATCAATGAACCTGTCCAGGGACGACAGGTGGAAATTAGCACTGATGCTACAACCTGATGTACAATGCGTCTCTCCTGTCAAGGTTAATGCGAAAATTGTGCGCTGTCCCTGTCTCAAATAAATAAATAAATAAATAAATAAAGATTGTCGGAGCATTACAGCAATCGTAGTCAGGAGCTTTGCAGAGTAAGACATGTCCTTAAGTTTGACAGAAGCTGAACCGCATCAGTGCACAAGGAGTGAGCTGTTTTTTTCAGCGCTTATAATTTATGCAAATTAGCCATGTGGTTTTAAGTTACATTTCTGTAAAACCTAAACAAATGTGCGCAAAGCTGCATTAAACACATTATTACTCAATGTATATTTGAGTCCTTCTTGTAGGAAATAAAAAAACAAACTTATATTATCCACCCACATTCACATTCATAATCCACATTCACCAAGACAGGGAGGCAACAAAGTTCAAATTATGCCACGATCTGCCAGTGGATCGTGGACACCTGAGCCATTGAAATAGTCTCAAGTGTTGTCCATTTGTTTTGCTTAATGCGCCTTATGGTCAGAAAAATACCAAAATCATGCTTGGTTAGTACTTAAAATGAAAAATGAAAGACCCTTTGGAAATACAAGGTGCCACGGTGAGGGAGCAGTGACTAGTGGAAAATGTTGTTGTCCTAAGGCAAGACACGCACACACCACATTCATACTCAAGCAATGTGGGTGAAGTGATCAGAGGGGCAGATGGTGTAGACTGGCAGCTTCGCTTTTGTTAGAATAGTGCAATGAAAAGCTTCCTGAGTGTCCAAAAAAGCCCTATATAAATCCAATACGTTATTATTATGTTATTAATCCAACCAGAGCCATGCAAATCTTTCCTGGTAAAGTTTAAAAGACCTAAATAAAACTTGTAAAGCCTCACCTGCACGCTCTCCCCCTCTCTGCAGACCAGGGCTTTCTCCACCATGCTGTAGTCCTTCCCCAGCACCCAGCTCTTGTCTATGAGCGGAGCGTTGACGGCCCCCAGGGAGGTGATGCCGTGGGCCCCCAGAGTGTCCCTCTTCTGTGGCTGAGGGGCCCGTCTGGAGTGGTACAGGTGGAAGAGCACGTCGCCTTTGGACACGTCGAAATCCCACGTGATTACGGAGGACGCTTCTGAGATCTCGATCAGCATCTGAGAAGAGAGGAGGGTTAGGTTAAAGGAAAAATGAAGAGTAAATGAAAAAAATACTTAAATTATTCTTATTGACGGGGACATTTCTTGAATACAGTTGCTCAAAAATACAACATAATGAAAAGAGAAAGTAGAACAACAGAGAGAAAGTAGTATTTTTGTTTATTTTTGTTATTTGTTTAGGTACAGTGTAACTTTCTGGAGGTGGCATGTTACCTGCATGATGTCACATAAATACAGGGTAGCTGCAGGTTTGACTTCCCCAAATTTAAGACTTTTTAAGACCACTTAAATGAAAATTAAGACCAACATCGCACCTATGATGCGGGTGAAAAACACCAGATCAAATTCTAATAATGCCCATTACTCACTGCTTTAAATAACAAAAAAATACTTTAATTATAAAATCTCATTCAGAACTCATTTATAGTAGTACACATTGCTTGTAAAATGGCCAAAAAAAATCATTTATAACATTCTAACAAGACAAACTAAATATTGTTTGCACATACTCCAAATTAGACTTTTTTGTTTTGTTTTGTTTTGTTTTTTTCCTCCGTTTAAAATTGCACTGCAGTCCAGTTGAGTAAACAAAAAAATAGGCTAATGAAATTTAAGACCTTTGTGAACAAAAACAAGACATGGACAACATAATTTAAGACTTTTAAGGCCTTAATTTAGGAGCATGAAATTTAAGACCTTTTTAAGACTACCAGCTACCCTGAAATAATAAATTAAAGATTATAGTCAAAAGAACAACATTTCCGTGAAGACTCAGGTTTGTGGAGATGCAAGTCCACTCTCAGAATGCGTGATTTTTTATTGGATGGGAAAAAAAAAACGGAAAAAAAATAAAATAAAATAAAAGTACCATAATAATAATAATTTAAGGTACAAAGAACGTGGGTATTTTTTTTTTTAAATAAATAACCAAATGCATGATTTTTTATTGGATGGAAAAAAAAAAAACGTAAAAAAAATAAAATAAAATAAAAGTACCATAATAATAATAATTTAAGGTACAAAGAACGTGGGTATTATTATTTTTTTTTATAAATAACCAAATGCATGATTTTTTATTGGATGGAAAAAAAAAAAACGTAAAAAAAATAAAATAAAATAAAAGTACCATAATAATAATAATTTAAGGTACAAAGAACGTGGGTATTTTTTTTTTTTTTTAATAAATAACCAAATGTCTCTTGTATTATAAAGTTTTGGAGAAGTCTCAGTTTATAAGAGTCAAGTGGTATTAGCAGTATCCAAAACCAAAACAAAAGACTAAAGTTTGTGAACCACTGCAATATAGTATGAAGAACCTGGCTGCAATACATATTTTCTCCAGCAGGGGGCAGCCAAAGCCAGCACTATGACACTACTCCACTGTACCTCATAAGGAGCTCCTTTGAAGATGGAGGCACTTTTGTAAATAGAGTCTGTCAACAGTCTGTACTCTTCACTCTCCAGCTCCTCCGCCGTCCGGTACAGAGATTTAGGCACCAACCCTCCCTCAGGAATGTCACACTAGAAGAAAAAAGATTTAATTTAGGTAGGAAATATAAAATTTAAATGTGAAAAAAGAGAGTATTTTAGTTTACCATTGAATCTCCTCCTAAAAAGTCTGGGATATATTCCTTGTTGATGTAGTCCACCAGTCCCCCGGCTCCTTGGTAGTCGTTTCCAGCGTAGACGAGAAACTTCTTTCGTGTATTTTCATCAATCAGAGGACTTACCTAAAAAAACAGAGAATACATGCAGGATTAATCTTTATATTTATTTATATTGTATTATTTTATATTTATATTCATATTTCATAAATCGTACCCATGTGTGTCCTCAGATATATTCAAATTAAATATTGATTTTACTTTATTTTATCATCTAGCATGAACTGTATTTTAAACTAATCAAAACTGATCCCATCAAAACAGGATGAGCTACTCAATTTTCTTTTGAGTTTCCCAATCAAATGACTATAAACAAGGTGGTAAAAAGTCCTCTAGTATATGTAGTAAATTGGTACAGATCATAGAGCCTTTTACTTAGTCTTGAAATCAGATTTGAAATTTTAGTAACATGACAACAGCATTTGTTGTTAATGACACACCAGGTTCAGTTCTGTATGCATTCTATACTTTATGGTGTTGTAAGGTCCTGATCATTATTATTATTATTATTATTATTTTTTTTTTTTTTAATGGTTTGCAGTGGTCCAAAGCTATTTATATGGAGTAAGAAAGCTCCGTCACCCGACTTGCACTTTGTGGACACCCTGCTCCAAGGGCTCAGGGTTCTCCCTCAGTCTCAAGTCCAAGATTAATCCTGATTCAGTCCAGGTTCAGTCCTGGTTTAATCCTGATTCAGTCCAGGTTCAGTCCTGGTTTAATCCTGATTCAGTCCTGGTTCAGTAATGTTTCAGTTCTGGTTCAGTCCTGGTTTAATCCTGGTTCAGTCCTGGTTTAGCTCTAGTGTAGTCCTGATTCAGTCCTGGTTCAGGCCTGGTGTAGTCCTGGAATCAGTTCTGGTTCAGTTCTAATTCAGTCCTGGTGTAGTTCTAATTTAGCCCTGATTCAGTCCTGGTTCAGTCCTGGTTCAGTCCTGGTTCAGTCCTGGTTCAGTCCTGGTTCAGTCCTGGTTCAGTCCTGGTTCAGTCCTGGTTCAGTCCTGGTTCAGTGTCCTGGTTCAGTCCTGGTTCAGTCAGTCTGGTTCAGTCAGGTATTCAGTCCTGAGCATCTCAGTTTTGCCTGGTTCAGTCCTGGTTCAGTCCTGGTTCAGTCCTGGTTCAGTCCGTATGCGGCACAAAAGTAGAGCATCTCGTTTGATGTTTCTTTTGCCTGTGAAGTGATGACATATTTTTTTCATTTGCCAGTCGAGTCCCGTCTGTGAACTCGTATTAGGACTGAATAAAGCATAATCATAAATTTTAATTTCGTGACTGTAATTCTTGATGTCATAACTTTTCAATTCGTTTTCCGATGGATAAAATACAAACACATTTTATGTACGACTGGACTCATTCAAGAGTTCGCGAATATTTATTTTATGCTCAACTACAGCCAAATATAGCTTTCTTTCTTCATAAATTTCTCACTTACCTCATGCATTCAGAATATCCTACTGCTCAAAGCCAAATTTCTTCACGAGGAAATAAAATAAAACCTAAACCTATTCACCGCTGAGTTCATACACAACTTTCAGAGACCACAGAAGAGTTTTACTGTCACATTAAAGCAAAAATCAATACTAATGTTTTATATTTATGCATAGGATTTTAATTTGAAACTTGCCAATAGTAGTCTGCATCATTTCCACTTTTGTTTTTTTACACTCAGTCTCTATGGTACGCTCAAATTAGTTTTTTAATTGTTTGTCTCTGAGCGCTTATCTCCGCCGCTGTTTATTGCTGAATTCATCAAAACTCCCCCATAGGGTTAAGATTTAGATTGTTTTGCCTTTTTCTTTTTAGTGAATAACTCCATTTTAAAGTTACGACTTGTCTTGGAGCTTTCAGGATTAAATGCAAATGAAACTAATAAAATGTGTTGCCCCAGACAGATATACCGATATAGGCTGTATCTAATTATTACAAAGCATTTTATTGCTCAAGACTCATGAAGTGTGCGCTTTGCATGCTAGTTGTTCTTGGGTTTACAGTGATGACAAAAGTCTGCTGTGGTTTCTGAAAGTTGTCAAAAGCTCTTATAAACTCTTGCAGTGAATAATTAGGATGCTCAAGATGCAAAAGGTGAGGAAAAACTTTAGATCACTACAAATGAGCTTTAAAATAAACTGTTTATGTTTTTAAGACTGTAAAAAAATCTGGTATAGCACTTTTAAATATTATTCTAAAATTACTTCAGTTCTAAAATCGTAAAGTTCTAAAGTTAAGATTCGTTTCACACATTTAAAAAACCTCGGGGACGTCAGGATTAAGTAGGTTAATGCTTAAAACTTGTCTCTGATCTTTCGGGATCAGATGCAAACGAAAACAAAAACAAAAGCCTCATCAGTACCAGAGTCCAGAGAACGGGGAAGACCCTAGGCGCGCGCACGATCAGCAGTCTGCCCAGTGTCTCGGGGTAGTTAGCCTCCACCACCTCGATGATGCGGAGCAGGGCTTTGATGCCAGGTCTCCACAGATGGCGCATGTTCAAGCCCTCCAGGTCCACCAGGCAGGTCCAGCAACTACAGGAGAAATAAAAGAGAATGGATTCAAGTGGGATTTGTGAATTTGCAACGTAAAACAGCAGGAAGATGACATGTTATTCATTACTTTGTGGTATTTAGTAATGAACTACAACATCTGTAGATGATAATTTTATTGTGTTCATTGTAAACTGCAATATTGATTGAAAACAGCTTCATAATCGAAACAGCTTTTAAATCCCTGTTCAAAACCACAGAACTGATCGACCCCACACTGTTTGTGGTGTTTCACTATAGCAACGTACGTACTATATGTGTTGTATTGTGGAAAAATTACCATGTGACATTTTTTTTATCCAGAGTCAGAGTTTGTTTTTTTTTGTTTTTTTAATTAAAGTGATAATGTGTGTCAAATCCCTCACTTGTCCAAGTAGAATCCTAGCCAGCGGAGCCATCTAGTGCCTCTGCTCAATTTTATTTCTCTCCAGCGACTAGGTCAAGAATCGGAATACACTACACGGTTCGCAAAAATCCCGGAAATGCGAGTTCGGGCACCAGCCAATCAGGGAAGAGCCATATATTCTGTGTTGGCAACGATTCCCGAGATCGAATTTTATCAAGGGGAAAGACGTTATTGCCCTTCTTCCTACAGGATTTGGGAAAAGCTTAATATACCAGTTAGCCCCGTTAGCGGTACATTACATACGTCATGACCAAATAGCAGAGATTGGTTAAATAAAAAAAAGTACCCGCCTACCATCGAGCGAACGAATTCTAACGCTGTGAGGCTGGTAGAATCCACGCCAGAAAGAGAAATTCAATATGTCAACTGGACAGAAATTTTATTTGGTCAAATACATTTTGCAGCTCAAATACATTTTTGTCCAGTTGACAAATTTAACTTCTCTTTTTGCCTTAAAGTGATAATATGGGACTTTCTGGAGCTGGAAAGTCAACTGTTTGATTCCATGGAAACAGGAAGTTAAAAAATAATATTCTCCATATAGATAGATAAGTTCTGTTTCATCCCTACTGATCACTGGATGATCATCCTTGTGCATACGCAGGGATGATCAATTAGTCAAACTAGTTGGACTGGACTACTCGCTCAGACCGAGTAAGAGTCAGGTTTATGGAGCAGCAAGCTCATTCACAATAAGGACACATAAAATAATAAAAATATCCATAATGAAAAAACTGTTTTTATTTTAGACTGTTTCTTGGCAAAGGTTTCTGTAGCTTTAAAGTGGATTTCAAGTAATATGTTTCCTTTAATGTTTGTACCTGACAGGCCGACCAAAAACTCTGGTGTTCTCCTCACAGCGCCTCAGCCCTTCTTCATTGAGAGACAGCACCTGTAATAGAAACACACAGCAAACTAGTGTACACAATACTTACATCTGCATACTGTATACATTACATATTTTTCTGAATGGTATTTGTTTAAAAGTGCACTGCATAACTTTTCTGGTGAAAGGTCTGCAACCTGCTTGTCTCATAAGTATTTTTGAGGAATAGAAACAACTGGAATTGAACAAATGCAAGTTAATGAACATTTAATGTCATACTCAACACTGTATCAAAGCAAGAACATTTGAGTGGCTGCAGTGACACTAGTATGTGACCTCTAAATCTGATTATTGTCACATTGTTGCAGTTACAAGATTATAAAAATGAAATGTAAAGAGCAAAAATCAACCAACTTCTTCCTGATCATGGTCTTTCACGTTACTCACAGCAAATTCAGTTGTTTCCATGTCTCTTTAAATTCCAGAAATCAGGAAGGCGGATCTTTATCAGAAAAAAGTTATGCAACACACTTCTTCGAATTGTTTTTGTTGGCAGGCTGTATGCAAAATGAGCGCAATGTTTCCCCCCACATGTTTGGCCAGTGACTTAATTAACTCTCAAATATGGGTCAGTAGCGAGAAAATGTAATCACAGTTCGTAAAACACATTCAACGCACCTTTCAGTTCAAAGTAATTGTTTAGATTTGAATGTGAATTTGAATGTGACTTCTCAGAAATTGATAGAAAGTGATTGAATTGGTGCATTGTCAAGTCTGATGTTTGGCAAGTTTGTCACTTCTGAAATTAAATCTCAGGTCTCCTCAGAAAGCACCGCACCGTGTTTGGTTTGCAATCAAATGTGTCTTTGTTTTTATGTGATGTAATGTATGTACAACCGCTCTGTGTGCCTTGTAAATTGCTCCTGTGGGGATAAATAAAGTGAATTATTGAACTGAAATTATTTATTTCATTATGTAAAAGGGACCAAAGCAGAAAAGAAAAAAAAACAAAACAAAACAGGAAAGGAAACAAAGCAAAACCAAAAGAGCACTCACATAAATGGACATGCTATTCAGTGTTGCTTTGGTTCAATATCTAACTGCTGCGGTCAGGCTCCTCATTTTGGTCTCTAAGGCTGTGTTCAGACTCGAGGGCTTAATGCTCAATTCTGATTTTTTTGTGAAATGAGATTTTTTTATGAGATCATTCACATTTCCAGTTAAATGTGCTTGTATGTGAGCTCCAGTGTGAACTTTAAACGCCCCAAAAGTGTCCCGCATGTGCACTAGATGACACAACAACGTCACACGCAGCGAGTGTGCTCAGTGTTTACGGAAGTCGCCTAAATATGGGATGTTAACGTTGAGCACCTGGTGATTTTAAAGTTGCTGTCGTACCAGAGCCAGAACATGTACAACTTATTTGTTTTAAAGGAGGAGATTGAGAAGGACGAGGTTTTTGGCCGTGGCGTTTTGTGGGGTAGTAGCAGCAACGTCCGTGGAAAGGAACGTGTGGGTGCAGAGTCGCAGCCAAGGGTGGAGGGCTTCACTGCTTTACTGACACGGAGTTCATACACAATTTTCGGATGACGAGAAGAATGTTTGTGTACATTTGTGAGGGTGTAGGTGGGATGAATGTGACCTGGCCGTTCAGACTGAAGTTGCATGTCAAAAGATCGGATATGTATCGGTTTTAGGGGCACATATCCAAGTGTCCTGGGTCACATTTGAAAAAATCGGATCTGTGTCGTTCAGACTGTCATTAAAAGATCAAATAAATGGGGCATAGCGGTGAAAAAAATCGGTTTTGGTTTCACTTCAGGCTGCAGTCTGAACGTACCCAAAATGAGGAGCCTGACCCACTTTACATGATCCTGGTGTTTTTATTTCACAATTTTGTCCATAAATCTATTTATGTCACACTCCTTCTTTATACAGTCTATGGTTTGACCTAAATATACTTTGATATGGAGGCACACTGCGTAATGGAAAACTTGTATTTTATTATCAGTATAACAAAAGTACTTTACCTGTTTGAGCAGCACTTCCTCTCCCAAAGCTCGCACCAGTCCCTTTGTGTCCATTTGTCCCAGACGCAAGACATACAGAGGGCGCCCATCTTGAAAATCACAGTCATAACAAGCACGTAATTACTTTAAGTTTAAGCGAAGAGTCTTACAATTCGCTATATTGTGATCCATCTTATTGTGAGAGCTTTGACAATACGATATTTTGCTTATTGTTACGTCTCTAGTGACTCGTGTATCAAGTATCAAACCGTGAGGAACTCCGCGAATCCCAGCCCTACTTCAAATCATTTAATATTCTTAACAAAAACTCTTGTTAGATTTGCTCTCAGCGGAAACCAAAACACTGTTAAATATATTACTCAAGTAGGAGAAAAAGTATGGCATCTGAAAAGTACTCTGAGAAGTTACAAGTGGCCCATAGCAAAAAAAAAAAAGAAGAAAAAAAAAGAATTCCGTCAACTAGACAAAAGTTTTAAGGGTGAATATGTTTCGCTGCTCACCCAAGTAGCTCCACTGACAGGTTTGTGGTAAGTCACTGCCTCTGGACAGACAGAAGGAACCCCGTCAGAACTGAGTGCTGAAACTTGGATGAGTGGTGAAATATTAAGATATTCACTCTTAAAACTTCTGTCCAGTTGACAGTCTTTTTTTTTTTGCGAGAGTTACTCAGATAACTGCAGATAGGGCTGGGTGATATGGCGATACAAATCATAAGTGTTTTCTCATCCCTGTGATGATTTTCTGATCTGTTATAATGTTGTTTCCTCATCATAAACATTTTCATTTATTAGAGCTCTTCCCTCAAACAGAAAACACTCTGTTCCACCTTGTGATGACGTGAAGTGATGCAGGAAGTGCTCCACTGTGTTTTTAAACTCAAAATACCTTCACTAGAAACATGTGGATAATTTCAGCTCTGAAATCGCCAATCTCTACTAAATAAAAGTTAAAAGAAAGTTTGTTCATTTGAAAATTACCGATTCATGACACCACAAGGTGAACCAGACTATTTTGAGCTGTGGAGATGTAAACAAATTAATAATAAAGGATTACTCAAACATGTGTGAATGAAACAAAACACAACTCCAGGTCTGTTTTTGATGAGGCAACAACATTCAACATGGCTAAAAGCTCACCAGAGTCAATTTTGAGCAAAATAGGATCTTTAATGGAAATCTATAATTAAAAACAGACACTTCCTATTGGTCAGCGCTCTGTGTGACAGCTGGATATAAGCAATCACAGCCAAGACTGACCCTTCAGATACAGCAAATAGCTTTAGTTGCAAAAAAGATACAGCAAAAAAGATACTAAAAAACATGAATGTAAAAAATGAAATGGCAATCTGGCTCTTAAAAAATTTGGAAAATATTTGGATTTTTTTTTTGTCATATCAAACATCTCTATCTAATTTTTTCTAATAAATCTATCTTTCTACACTCTCTACATGTCGAGGTCAAAGCACCAAAGTTTGTGATTGTGTGAGTACCTTTGTCGTGGTGGTGCCAGGCCCCGGTGAAGTAGTCGTGGAGGGTCTGCGGGCGCTGCCAGGTGTCTAACAGGAAGTCCACCTGGTGCTGCTTCCTCCAGGTGAGAGACTGGCACAGGAACTCTCGCGCTTTGTCCAAGTTAAAGTCCCGAGCGCGGAGGAAGCGAAGAACGTGCTGGTCTTTGGGGATCTGTGAAGAAGAAGAGTAAGCCACTATATGAGAATGTAAAGCCCTGAAGGATGTTATAATGAACTTTATAAATGTGTTTTAGAAGTTACAACATGATAGAATAAAACAAGATACAATTCACACAAGGCAAGACATTTTATCTCTTGTGAGCTTGTGGGATGAGATCTTATAAACCCATTTACCAATCACATTTTAGGGTAAATAAAATACACGGAACACTGAAGCACCACTTCCTCTTCTTTGCAGCTGTCGTCAGACTCAGCATCAGTTCCAGTTAGAATTATTATAGCTTTTCTGAATCCCGACAGGATGGTTTTGGTTGTTACTGAAGTCCAGGCTTTGTCGATGAATCCAATGACTTCCAGGAAAGTTGCATGGTGCACCCTCCTGGTTTCTCATTCACTCCAAACTTTCTTTCTGCTGCTCGATTACCGTTTTCGGCTGCATATTTCACTACTTGCAGCTTGTAATCTACAAAATATGATTTTCTTTTGGAGGCATTTGTGTTCAGTCTTCTCAGTTGTCTTTAAGTTTGTTTAAATTTTACATTTTCAGTGGTACAAAAGTAATGGTGTGACCGACTGACAGGACAGAGGCTCTTACTACAGGAGACATGCGCAGTAGAGTGAAGTGACAGCTGTACAGGAGTGATAGGAGCAGCAGGTACTGAGACACACAAGCTTAGAGCCTCTCGAGGCTGTCAGTGTGAAAATTTTAATATACAAGTCGCACCGGAGTATAAGTCGTAGGACCACCCAAACAATGAAAAAAAGTGTGATTTATAGTCCGAAAAATATGGTAGTAAGATGCCTTTCAAGTGATGTCATGAATATTTACATGAACATCGACTTTAAACTGAACTTTTCTTTAACACAATCTGACGATTACAATAACATTAAAGTCAGAAGTGAGCATTAACTCAAGTATTAACCATCCTTGTGTCCTTTATTAAGACGCTTCACTCGCCCATTGCTTATTACTGTCATAGTGTGTTAGCGAGGGCACCCATCATAAAAATATTAAAACTTCATACATAAATAAAGAATTTAGCATATTTTTTTCAGTGTTTTACTTTACATGTTTTTGGGCTATTCTTCTACTTTCATTTTCATAATTAAAATAAATGAAGGACAAAACTACACGTCTTTTCATCACATTTCATCAGTCAGGTACAGTGCGTTGAATACATACAAGTATAGATTAATATAAACTCACTTCATTTCCATTACACATGAATTTTAATGAACAAAGCAGATGTAAATGTACTGACCTTCCCCTTGTGTCCGTCCTGGAGCCACTGGCGCAGTCGGATGAGACAGCTCTCCTGCATGGGGGTTAAATCGCCCAGGTAACGCCTGATGTAGTCTGCATCCAACTTATCTGCAAGTCATACATAAATATACATAATCAGTCTTAGGCCGGGCACAGACAGACACTGGTTTAAATAAGATCCTACAATGGGAAATACTTGTTAAAATACATTTGCATTACAAGGTTTAAACAGATGTACAAATATTAAATTCATACAACTTTTGAGTCACACTTCAGGAGTTTTCAGAATCTTACACCTTGACTTAAAGGTACACTGTGTAACTTTTTTGGTTGGAGGTCCGTCATCTGCTTGTTTCTTTGGATATGTCATTGCTCTGCCTGGAATGTTCCACAGTATGACATTAAACACCTCTACCTTACATTTATTCAATTACAGATGGTTTTATAGCTCAAAAATACATAATAAAAAACAGGCATTCTGACTGTGAGTGGGGTCCCATCTCCACAGATCTGACCTGTAACTTGGTCTGGTTTCGGTCTCCATGAAGATAGAAAGGTTTAATACTGTGAAACATTCTAGACAAAGTAAAAACAGCTCTATAGAGCAGGGGTCTCCAACCTTTTTTCTCCAGTGAGCTACCTTTACGAAACAAAAATGCCAGAGAGCTGCCAATTTCAGAAGTCGCAAAGAAACAGCAAGTCTTAGATGGGGAACAGTTTGGTGCTTATAAAACATAAACAATTATCCATTTATCAGTGCACGAAGTTGGGCATCAAAATGATACATTATACACATAATTAATCAAATTTTACTTTTATTATTATGCACAATAGATAAAATTCAGAAATCCCTTGACGAGCTACTGTATTTTTCGTACTAAAAGTCGCACTTTTTTCATGATTTGGGTGGTCCCTTATAATCCAGGGCAACTTATATATTAAAATTTTCACACTGACAGCTGCAAGAGGGCGCTCTAGGCTCCTACTCCTGTACCACTGTCACTTCGCTCTACTGCACATGTCTCCTGCAGAAAGAGCCTCTGTCCTGTCTGGGATTATGTCATTCGATCACACCTTTACTTCTGTACCAATGACATTTTTTAATTCAAATAAACATGTAGACAACCGAAACCATCCTGTCGGGATTCAGAAAGGCCAGAATAATTCTAACTAGAACTGAGGCTGAGTCTGACAACAGCTACACAGAAGAGGAAGCGGCGCTCTGTTTACCTCCAGAGGTCACGGAGTTGCTCAGAAGTGACACAGAGGATGAAGAATTCAATGGATTTAGTGATTTGGAGTGAGATGGAGAGTTTGGTAAACTTGTTCTCTTCTGTTGTTTATGCTATAATTATCTGAAGAACTGTTCGTATGTCTTCAAAATCAGTTCCTGGTCTCTAATTTTATAAAATAAATTTCCCCCAAAAAGTGCAACTTATAATCCAGTTCGATTTATATATGTTTTTTTTCTTCTTCATTACACACTTTTTGGCTGGTGAGACTTATACTCCGGTGTAATTTATAGTCCAAAAAATACAGTACTTGGAAGGGGGTTGTGAAAAACTCTTAAAAACTCATTGCCCTGAATGCATAAAGTAAGTGAGTTATAATGTTGGACCACTGCAAACTGTTATTAAGAAATTGTTCTTTTTTTTAATGCTTTTAAGACAGTAAAAATCTGGCACAAAAGCTTCGTCTTAGTCTAGATATTTAGGAGATCCACTGCAATAATGAAGAGATTTGAAAATGTTTAAAATCAAAATTCGCTTCATTCACATTATCACATTTTGAGCACCTCAGGGTCGTCAAGATTAACTGGCTCATTCCTAACTATGATTATAGACGTAATAAAATGATCTGAAGACATTTTTAATAGATAATTATGAAAATTTAGAACCAAATGTATGTGATTAAATTTTCGAAATGTGAAGTGCTATAATCTTTTTTCGTTTACGAGGTCATATTCACTTTCATTTTGGTCAAGTCACTAACTACAGGGACGAGAGAGAGAGATCTATTAGACACAGTGAAGTAAAGCAAATAAGATCCAAATTTTGGTCTTCACTATCACTACACTGTCAAACTATCACTTCATGACATCACAAGGTGGAACAGAGCACGTTGAGCTGTGGAGATGCAGACAGACTAATAATACCTAAAGATTGCTCAAACATGCATGAATGAAACAAAACAAAACTCCAGGTATGTTTCTGAGGAAGTACCGACATTCTAAAACGGACACAAGCTCAGAACAGTACATTTTACAGAATATAGAAGCTTCAAAAGTGCACTGTGTAACTTTTCTGAAGTACAGTACGCCACCTGCTTGTTTCCATGACAATGTTTTTTGCCCTGCCTGAAATATTCCACAGTATGGCATTATATTTATCTATTTAGCATTTCAATTAGAGCTGCTCGATTATGGTAAAAATCATTATCACGATTATTTTGGTCAATACTGAAATCATGATTATGCAAATGATTATTTTTTAGTTACACGATGCATTTATGCAGTATTTCTCTTTAAAAAAAAACACTTTGTTATTGATAATTTACACAAACTTTCAAATTGAAAGGCTACATATATGTACCTTAGAGCAATTTTGCGATGTATAAAACATAAAATGAACAAGAAAAGCACTCAGAGAGCGCAGACCTCCGCCAAGGACTACCCCCATTTTTTATATAAATTGCGATAAAATCAGTCTTCTGGATCAGATCCGGATCAGCCTTTGGAATATGAAAGAGGATCCCATTGTCCATCCCTGAGTCAAATTTCATGGGGTTTGGTCAATAATTAACCGAGATATTGAGAAACAAAATTTTTGGCCCCATTTACCACAATGTTAACTAAAATTTCAAAGTGATCCAGAATCCAGGATTTCTTCCGGATCACCCCCAAAATGAAATCAGTTCTTCCATTTCACATTTCCAACAAATCCTGAAAATTTCATCAAAATCGGTCCATAACTTTTTGAGTTATGTTGCTAACAGACAAACAAACAAACAAACAAACAGACAAACGCCGGCAAAAACATAACCTCCTTGGCGGAGGTAATAAAATATGCTTTGAACATGAAATAAGGCATAGAAAAACATAAATGTATCCAAAATAAACTATATATCCAGCTGTTCTACAATCTCTATATTTAAAAACTAAAATAAATATACTTATTTATATAAAAAATATCCCAAAATAAACTTTTTAACCGTTGAGTTTAAATGGTTTCAACTCAATTATATGAATTTGGAGATCGTTTGACAAACAAATCGAAATCGCGATCAAAATTCCATTAATAGCACAGTTTTAATTTCAGTACTAAAGAATAGACTCGATACTTAATAATGACTCCATGACAACGATGACTTAGACAGTAGAGTGTGATTTTTAACATTAAATCATAGTACTTACTTTTATATTACCATGTGGCCTTATATCTGTGTAATCCTTCAGTCGCCCAGGTAAGTTCCATAGTGGTCCGTGGGCGTACACTAGTCTATGTGCTCTTATACTTGTTCTGATACAGTTCAAGATCATTCTAAACCTATTCAAAAAGGTTAATAACTGTGCTGTGAATGTGACTTTTTTTAGTATCGATACCTGCTCAAATGAGTCTAGTTTTGATACTAGTTATAGTATCGATTAGCATTTAATTTTTGATCTTTTACAACTCTGTTCCTCATAAATACTTTACAGGACAACTCAGCAACATTTCCATGGAGACAAGAACATGGTAAAATGGTACACTGTGAACATTTAAATTATTATGTTCAAGTGTTTTATAATTGCTAATTATAGGTGAGGTTAATAAGGCTGTTTTATTCATTTAGATTTAAAAATAAGAGAAGTGTCTCTTAGTGTTTAGCCACCGCACGCATTTTTGTGTTGGATTAATGTGGTCTAATGGAAATCTTGACATCTCCACCTCAAATTAACCTGAACTGAATAACCTGGTAATAATGTAAGACAGGCATGGTAATGTGGTTAACTGACCATCGGGGGAGCCGGCGAGCTCGCTGGGGCCGGACAGGGCTGCGTCTCTGGGGGTGGACACTGGGATGGCCGTGGAGGAGGAGGAGGAAGAGAGAGGAGGAGTCCAGCGCGGTATAAAGCTGATGCCCTCCCGCTCCATCTCTGCCAGGTAATACTCGATGATCTCTTTCCCCTGCACAGGAGGAGAGGAAATGGGTCTAATTGGATTTCACAGGTGGAAACCAGGTGTCAGTGTGAGACAGACTGTATGACGGAATGAGGGAACCCGATTTGAATGACCTGAAAAAGAGCTGACGCTTTCAAACTAAGTGAAAAGTCATATTTATGCACTTTTGTGGTATACTTTCTCTTACGACAGAAGACATTTATGCAAAATAGGGCGCCCCATATGTTTTGCCCTGTTCACAGCAATACGCACTGATTACATTGACGAAAATTAAGCTTTCACCTAAGGATGGGCATGATTAGTCCACTAATCGATAATAGATCTTTAAGAATTTCATTGATCATGTACATTTTTAATCAACAAACTAAATTTAGGTTGTAGGTTGTGTAGCGTAAGGAGACGAGGCTGCGTCTGACAGCACAAACATTGGAGTTATGGCCTCACAGTCTCATGTTTGGGCTCTGGCACCTCCTTGGAGATTACTGTACCACTCAGTGATGCATTTACATGCACATCAGTGTCCCGGGTATGATCGGGTTTTTTGAGTATCCTGGTTTCTTCATGGTGCATGTATACATAGTATCCTGGTTACTGAACATAAAGTTGAGTGCACATGCGTCCAAAAGATAAAAACTTCAGTCTTTTCATCACAACTGTAGCCAAAATAAATAAAGTGACCAACATAAATAAAGTGAGTGAAATAATGCGCTAAATTTGCACCTGTATGATCTCTGAAAACATGAACCATCTCCAACGTGACGCACACACAGAGCAGACTCACCATCATCATCAACATCCCTCTGTCACAGAAAGAACTTATAGTTTATGCAAATTAGCCATGTGGTTTTAAGTTTTGTTTCTGTAAAACGTAAACAAATGTCAAAACTCCATTAAACACATTATAATCTCAAACGGGCTGATGTGGCTGATGTAGTTATGGTTTATATGTTGTAAAGTTGAGTTTATTTATGCAGATTTGTAATAATAATTATGATAATTTTAACATAAACATTTTAATGATTAATAAACATTTTAATGATTAATCAAAAATCTATTGTTAATTGTCCCGACGATTGATTAAGAAAATTTTATCTCTACTTTGGCCTACTCCATCCATCTCTAAATTATACAGAGATGGTGGAGCAGTCAAACGATGAATTCAGTTAAGAGTGTAGTTACTTTGATTATATCTGAAGGAGTGGTGCACACACAAGAAACTCAAATAATTATTTAATACTGTCGACGTAAAGCTTTTGTCACTTGTAGATTTAGGCCTATCCCAACACTACTGTGCACTTGCTCAAGAGGAGCTCAAGTGCACATTCTGTACAGCGTTTTGATCCACACTCCACCACCCCGCTCTCTCCGTACTCTCAGCGAGTGTGGAGCGATGCAGACTTCCCCACGACGCTCTTCACTGGAAAGTTTTCAAGTGGTGCAGCGCCTGTACCTTTGCAACTTATGAGCAACTTAGCAGAGAGAGCGTCAAGTGGGTGCAATAAAAAAGGAATGCCTCAGTAGTTAAACTGATCATACTGATAAATATGACGACAGGTAACTAAAGGTTAAAGCACTGCTCTTATATTTGACACACTAATACCATGTTCACTAAGAGAGTGATCTGAAGAGGACTGTCCCAATTCTCACTCTTCACAGCCCTGCACCCTGAGCACTCACACACTTCAGGCGCTTTCAGAAACTGTGTGGGGATTGGGACAGGAGCTTACTCACAGTGAGAAGAGCAGCCAACACTTAAAAAGTAAGAGCACTGCAGTTCTGTAAAATAGACCACTCAAGTAAAAGTATGATTTGATTACCATATTTTTCGGATTATAAGGTGCAATATCAATAATGTTGAATTCTCTTGTCTATATTCATACATAAGGTGCATCGGATTATAATGCGCAATAAGCAAAACAAACGGATGACACTTGAGACTGATCCCTTAGCCCAGGCGTCCATGATCCATTGGCAGATCCTGGCATAATTGTTGGTGAATGTGTATTATGAATGTGAATGTGGATGGATAATTTAAATTTGTTTTATTATTTCCTACAAAGGGAACTCAAATATACATCGAGTAATAATGTGTGTAATGCAGCTTTGCGCACATTTGTTTACATTTACAGAAACAAAACTTAAAACCACATGGACAATTTGCATAAACTATAAGAGCTGAAAAAATGCTCTACGAGGCTCCTGACTACTGTAGCCGTAATGCTCCGACAATCCATCAAGCGGCGCGGCTTCGTAGTTTACCAAAGTCATACTAAAACATTTTGACAGATTTTTGAGCGCCGTGTGCCACATGAAATCAGTTCGAGGTCAGTAAGCACAACTAGAATTACTACATAAGGTGCAACGGATTATAAAGCACACTAAAGTCGATTTTTGAGAAAATTAAAGGATTTTAAGTGCGCCTTATAGTCCAAAAAATACAATAAATAATTACTCAAGCAAAAGTGATGTAATGATCTTTGTGTTTGTTCAGGGTTGACCCCTTTCATTGTTCCTGTAACTGTTCATGTGTTTTTGATAATGTTTACTTTTGTATGTGACACTTTCGGTTGCTGTGCAGACAAATGTCAAAGTCCCATTGGTCTGTTACTGGTGAGGTTTTAGACTGGCTCTGCTGAGTTGAGACTGCTGTTATTTTGTTGTTTTGGTGTGAGTTCCAGCCTACAGTATCCCTCGTGTTCAGAAAATAAACAAGAAGAATTTTGGCATGTTTCCTCACACCAGAATGCTACAGTATCACTAGGGCTGGGTATCATTGAGAAGTTGCCAATATGATACACATCTCGATACAGTGAGCTTTTGTTTCAATACGATATATTTCAAATCAATTCGATACGGTCACTGTTGGCGAGTAACAGATTACATGTACCAGAGTTACGTAATCAGAGTACAAATTATGAGTAACTGTATTTTGTTACAGTTACTGTTTCAGTGAGTGGTAATTGGATTACAGTTACTTTGTTGAAATAAATGGATTACATGGCGGTATTTTCCTGTTTTCACATTTGGGGCTTTTTTTTTCCCCTCTGTAATTCCACTCACTAAACCAGGACACTAAACCAGATCTAAACCCAGGTCTAAAACCAGATCTAAACCCAGGTCTAAAACCAGATCTAATCCCAGGTCTAAAACCAGGTCTAAACCAGGACTAAACAAGGACTAAAACCAGGACTAAACCAGGATTTAACAGGACTAAACCATGATGCTGTGTCTCCTCATCTTCTATCAATAATATTTTTAAAGAATCTGCCTTTTCATTTATTTTAGCAAACAAAACATCTTATGTGAAGAGTTCCTTATCTTTGCTACTCTACAATAAATCAAGTAATCAAAAGTATTCAGATTACATTACTCACTTTAAGTAACTTAATGGATTCCGTTACAAACTACATTTTGGGGTATGTAAACTGTAATCTGTAGGGGAATACATTTTAAAAGTAACCTTCCCAACATTGGATACGGTTCAATAAAAATAAAGTCTAAATCATGGCTGTGATACTAAAAGTCTTTGTTAAACCACTTCTTGTAAAAAGTTAAGATGAAACACAAACTTTTTAATCATCAAAACAGTGAAAATGTTAAATGTGTTGGATAAACGAGTTTCCTTCATCCAAACAAGCAACAAAACTGCAGTTGTAACAAAATAATTAGGTAAAATATACCAAAAAATACTCTTGGAGACATATCGATACAGCAGCCCATGATATCAATACTATATCATTACATTAAATGATACGATATATCAATATTTCAGTATTTTTGCACACCCCTAAGTATTACCCACCTATTATTTCCCTAATTATAAAAAATACACACCTTTTTAATGTTACTAGCGTATTGTTTTCCGACTATCTTCTCCGCAGTGCTCTCAAAGCCAAAAAAAGACTTGATGTCCATACTGGCAGTCTGCTCGTAGCATGTCCAGTTTTCATTTTCTGGATGAACCTAGAAAAACAAACATTGAAAAGGAAAAAAAAAAGATTGCCATAAGTAAATACATGTGTGTAGAAAGATTAAATGTTTTCAAATCTCAAGTGAATTATAGCAAAATGGCAAAGTCTGCAGTTATGTAGGTCATATGATGTTCTTTGCAGTGGGCTGAAAGTCCTGGTGCTTCCACTGGGTCTTATCTGCAAAAGCTGCTAACCTTGTAGTTTAGACGTCTACAAACATGTTCTGAAATGCATGGGATTCTTGCGCCAGTTTATCAGTTTAGATTTCAGTCCTCTCTGTGCGCCGTGCCAGAATTTTACTGTTTTAAAAAGATGAAAAGCAGAACTAGTTCATTTAAAAATTATTCCTCACTTACCTTATGTATCTCAAGCATTTTAATTATTCACTGCAATTAGTTTATAAGAGTTTTTCACTACTTTCAGAGGTTATAGCTGCATGTGTCATCATGGTAACAAAAACTAACATGCTAACCACGCACTTCCTTGTTATCACTTATAAACCACTTGCTAAATTGATGCAGACATTACACATACGATCCATTCTGACCTCAAAAACTATACAATATTCTGCAACGGAGCAAGACAAAAGTTGCTTAAAGGTGCACTGTGTAACTTTTCTGGTGAAGGGTCCATCAGATGCTGGAATGTTTCACAGTGCACTGGTATTAAACCAGGGGTGTCAAACATACGGCCCAGGGGCCAGATACGGCCCACCAAGACCTTTAATCTGGCCCTCAGCTGATGTTCGACTAAAATATTTTAATTATATTTTAAAACCTGAAGACAGAATTTGCAATTTTTCGCACACCATTCACAGTCAAAATCTCTGATGTGCCTGCAGACATGCAACTAGAAATAATAGACTTACAGTTACTAAAAGATGCCAAGTTTCAGGAGCAAAAAGAAAGCATGATTAAATTCTATGAAATGCATACAGGTTCATGTTAAAACATTGTGTTGAAATGGCATTTTTCTTAAAATTTCAGGTTGTTCATAATATTATAATATTTTGTAAAAGAAAAGAGTTCATCAATTAAAAAAGATTTCTGTAATAGATTTGTGTTTCTCTGCACAAATATTTGAAGTTATTGCTATTTTTGGGGTAGTTTTCTGATCCGGCCCCTTTGGGATCAAAGTAGGTTGGATACAGCCTCCGGACAAAAATGAGTTTGACACCCCTGTATTAAACCTTTCCATCTTCACGGAGACCGAACTAGACCAAGTTACAGGTCAGATCTGTGGAGAGGCAACCCCGCTCTCAGTCAGAATACCTGATTTTCTATGTATTTGTGACCAACTAAACCACCTGTAATTGAATAAACGTAAAGTAGAACTGTTTAATGTCATACTGTGGAACATTCCATAAAAACAAGAAGGACACGCCCCCCCCCCAGTCAAAAAGTTACATAGTGCATCTTTAAATACAAGGGGAAAAAATGGGTATTTAAATGTCAGTGCTCCTGGAGTTGTTTATATGTGAACTAAAACCTACTTTTTAAACATATATCTCAAATATAATAAGAACACAAATTTTAACCTACACTACCAGTAGGGCTGGGTATTATTCAGAAGTTGCCAATACGATACATATCTCGATACACGGGTCACGATACGATATACATCTTGATACAATGACCTTTCAATTCAATACGATTCAATTCAATATATTTAAAATCGATTAAATATGGTTCAATAAAAAATAAAGGTTAAATCATGGTTATGATACTAAAAGTCTTTGTTAAACCAGTTCTTGTGCAAAGTGAAAATGAAACACACCAACTTCACACACTAAAACTGTGAAAATGTCAAATGTGTAAAATGTGTTGCATAAACAAGTTTTCTTCCTCTGAATAAGCAACAGAACTGCAGCAATGAAACAAAATACTTTAGTAAAATATACCAAACACACTCTTGGCGATATATCGGTACCTCAGCCCATGATATTAAGACTGTATCATCACATTAAACGATACGATATATCGAAATTTCAATATTTTTGCACACTCCTAACTACTAGTCACTTCCTCATTTTGTTTTTCTTTATGTTTACTACTTTCAACATTTTATATACATACTACTAATGAAGCAAGAATATGGAGTTATGTAGTAAAGAAAATAAAAATGAAATAACTCAACTACATTTTTTTATATTCATATCCTCAGAGTTTTCACCCTTTGCTTCGTTGACAGCGCTGCAAATCCCTTGGCCTTCTCTCAGTCAGCTTCTTGACAAAGTCTCCTAAAATGGTTTTCACTTCACAGTTGTGCCGGGTCAGGGTCAAGAAATGCCAAGACTGAATACCGGGGTTCAAAGCAAAGGGCAAGGGCTTTTTTTTTTATCTCAAACAAGTTGCGTGACTTTGAGTTTATTTTTTCTATGGCTGCACATATCTAGCTTTTTCAGTTGCAGTACTGATTTGGACTATGTTGATATTAACTGATACCAATGCAGAGACTGAAAACACCATTTATTTTCTTCAAACAAAAATAAAAGTGATCCAAATGTGTCTAGATGTTATTTATCCTCAAGTAGCTACAGAACAACTAACTAACTAAACTAAATTAAAGTTCAAACATCATGAGACTTTCTGGGCTGACTACTGACGGCTGGAGCAGTACTTGAAGCAGATATCCGATCCAGTATCCAATATTTCACCAACTACGGAAATACAAAGGAAACAAAAGTGGAAAAGTGTGTCCAAACTTTTGACAGCTAGTGTATACAGTCGTCCCTCACTATAACGCGGTTCTCCTTTTGCGGCCTCGCTGTTTCACGGATTTTTAAAACATTTTTTTTGTAGACCAGAGTCCTGCACTGGGTCAGGCAAATAGTTGCTGAAACGGGCGGGTTTTAACGTTGTGGAATTTTACGGGCGAGTATGCAGGCAGGTAGTGATTACACAAGGGCAGGTCAGGACTAAACAAGCGCAATCAAAGACAGCAACCTGGTCCCCCATGAGGCATCGGTGGGGGCAGTTCATCACTACAGAAGCAGCTTATGAGGAGCCCAGCCCACACCCCGGTTATGTGTGTGCCAACTTGTGTAATGATTGGGTGAATATTTTAGCCCGCAGATGGTTCAGAAATTGCCGAAATTGCCTATCCTTTATAACGGCGTGACCTTTGAATTGACCCGTGTGAACTCAAATGACCTCGGATCGTCACCAAACTTTTTGGGGGGCATCAGGCACGGGGGCTTGACCCACGTATCAAATTTGGTGACAATCAGTTCATACATGGCGGAATTATCGCGGGTGGACAGACACACACACAGACACACTGGGTGAATACAAAACCCGGTCAACACTTCGGGGACCAGGTAATCAGGACTAAACCAGGGCTACACCAGGACTAATCTTGGACTTAAGAGAGAGAACCCCGAGTCTGCAATCGGGTGACGGCTGTGCTTACTCTACCTCCGTGGGGTGTTCTGTGTGCCGATCCGACAGTGAGTCCTGAGTTCAGTTCTGGTTTAGTCCTGGTTTTGTTCTGGTTTAGTCCAGTTTTAGTCCTGAGTTCAGTCCTGGTTTAATCCTGGAATCAGTCCTGATTAGTCCTGAGTTAGTCCTGGTTCAGTCCGTGGCGTGTTTCTTCTGCTCATTAAATAAAACCTGTGAAGTGAAGACAGTCGAGTCGCGTCTGTGAATTTGTATTCGTACTGAAGAAAGAGTAACAGTTTCATTTCATTTTATGATTGTAATTCTTGAAGTCGTAACTTTTCAATTCATATTCTGATGGATGCTTGAGTTAGAGTGCTCTTAATTTGTGTATGATTTAAAAATGGACCCGTGCAGGACTGTGCGCTGTAGGGCTCCATAACGGAATAAATTAATCTTTGGTTCGTTACATAAAGAAGGAGGAAAATAACATAAAGATGACAGCAGCAATAAGTATTAAGAAGGATGCAAAAAGAGTAAAGAGTAAAGAGTTGTAACTGTCCTGTCTGAGAAAAGTGTATAAAGTGTGTGGTGAGGGGTTTCACAGCCTTAAAACATATGTAATAATTGTAAAATATAAAGTTGACTACTTCTACTATTTTTAGAACATAACTCCCACGATAAACGAGGGACCACTGTACAGTATTTCATGACCTGGTACTTTGTATGGACTTACAAACTGTCTTCCACGGTGTTATGGAAAGGGCCTGTATGTAAAAGAGTTATGTAAAAACCATAAACCGAGCAGAGGACACGTTGCATAACTCACCGAGTACCTGCAGTGCTCCCGGACCAGGACTCTGCTGGAGAAGGTCTCGTTGTGGATCCTGATGTCCAAAGTCCTCTCCCTGCGGTTCAGTGTGTTTTTCTGAATGAAGTACAAGTAGTCCAGACCAGCAATCTGAAACGGTAAAAAAACAAACATGAAAACTTTCACAAGGATTTTCCACAGACTCGTATTTCTTGGGGCTGCACAAAATGTTACAAATTTATTAGCCTGTGATCCACTAAGAGAAGTAGACACATCGCAAGAAACTGAACAAATTTGAAAAAGAAAATAATTTCAGTTTGAGCCTGATCCTAGGTCTGGTTCAGTAATAATTAATTTGGTCAGTCTGACTAGAGTGAATTAGAATGATATCTCTCTGTATTTTTTATACAGGGGGACATGTATAAAAAATACAGACTCACATCTTCGTAAAGTATTGAAGAAGTGTATTCTGGATCCCAAATAATGGTATAATACTATAAATATATATAGTATAGAAAATTGGAGTTGGATTGAATATGATATGAACAAAAATTTATTCTTTTTTTTTTCATTTGATTAATTATGATTTGTGATTTAATTGTATTTATGTATACATATTTATTAATTATTTTTGATGTATATATATTTTTACATAAATAAGGTGGTTTATATTAAGCTTCATTAAAGGTACAGTATGTAACTTTCTGGAGGTGAAACATCATCTGTATTATTCCATGGAAATACAAATTAAAAGCACACTTCAGCACAGACATGTCAGACTCAGGTCCGGGGTCCAAATTTGGCCCGCAATATAATTATATTTGGCCCGCGAGAAAATATCAAATATGTATTAGAGCTGGCTACAGTAAGGCTATAGAGACTTTATTTTTATTTTATATTTTGCTTTTTCTGGATTCAATGTTTAAGCAAAACTATTATTAAACATTTATATAATAAGAAAAGGTTTAACATATCTCGAAAGAAGAGAAAACATGCAGGTGTTGTTGAAATTATTTCAGTAAATATTTAGTTTGGCCCATGACTTCGTCCCAGTTTTTAATTTTGGCCCTCTGTTAAGTTTGACACTCCTGCTTCAGCACATTCTTCATGGAGATAGATGCGTTTTATACCATACCGTGGATCTTAACGAAGTAAAAGTACTACAATACTCTACTTAAGTATAAGTATTTAGGTATATGTTCTTTACTTAAGTAGATTTTAAAGTGCATACTTTTCATATTTGATACATTTCAGATCAAGTATCTTTGCTTTCTACTCCACTGTATTTTTTTCACAGGACTGAAAAAGTAAAAGTATTGATTTACTATAGTTTGAGATCTGCTGAAAATCCTGGGGGTTTATTTTTAACATGCTCACAGCTTGAGCAAACAAGAACATACAAATAAAAACAGAAAGGAAAAAAAACGATCGATTCAGTTGTTTCTGTTGAACAAAATTCAGCACAAATCTTTACCAAAATCACTACATTTGAAGCTTTATCTTAAAATCTGTGCTAAAAACTTTAACTTTAATACTTTTACTTACGCAAATTTTTCAAGTGAGTATTTTTTCCTCCAATATCTGTACTTTCACTTAAGTAACAAACTTGAGTACTTCTTCCATCACTGATTATACCCAAAGGAACAAGTATATTTTTGGTTAAAAAGTTACATACTGTGGCTTTAACACAACACATTGCTATTAAGCAGTGATGGATGAAGTTCTCAATTTTATTACTTCAGTAAAAGTACAGATGCAGAGGCAAAACAGCTACTCCAGTAAAAGTATTTAAGGCAAAAATTACCCCTCAAATCATATGAAAATTACGTTTTACTTTTCAGTCCAGCTCAAAAATGTTGTGGAGAAAGTAGTAGCTACTTAGTTTTAAATTTTAGTGAATTCAAAGTAAAAAGTATCCAGAGTAAAATTGACATAAATAAAGTAGATACCTACAAATTCTACATTACTACTACAGTATTTTACTACTTGTACTTCTTTCCCTCCAATCCAGCCCTTTATTTTGCTCGGCCGGTTTTGTTTACCCTTTTGAGGAGTCTGGGGATCTCGATATCAATAGTGCAGCGTCTCTCGGTCACGACCACAGAGCCGTCCTCACTGTGAGTCTCACTCAGGACCTGACAGTCCACCAGCACCGGGATCAGAGGACACTTTGGGAACCTGCGCACATACGCCTGTACAAGACAATAACACAAACATTAGAGTGATACAACACAACACAAATAAAGAGATCACATGAAAATTTCTGTTTATTATTATAGTAGTAGTAGTAGTAGTAGTAGTAGTAGTAGTAGTAGTAGTAGTAGTAGTGATTGTAGTAGTAATTAGGGCTGGGTATCATTAAGAAGTTGCAGATACAATGCATATCTTGACACATAGGCCACGATACAATACATATCTGGATACAGTGCACTTTCGGTTCGATATATTTCATATCGATTTGATATAGTTCAATCAAAAATAAATGTTAAATCTTGGCAGTGACACTAAAAGTCTTTGTTAAACTTTAAAAATTTTACTTATAAAAACAGTGAAAATGTCAAACACGTATAACAAAATAATTTTGTCAAATATACCAAAAAATACTTTTGGTGATATCAATACAGCAGTCCACAATATCAATACTGAATCATCACATTAAACGATACGATATATATCAATATTTTAATTTTTTTGCACTCCCCTAGTAGTAACTGTAGACAAGACAATAACACAAACATTATAATAACAATATAGTAATAAAACAGAACACAAATAAAGATATCACATGGAAATCTCTGTAGTAATGATAGTAGCAGTAGTAGTAGCTGTTGTAGTTGTTGTAATTGTAGTTGTTGTTGTAGTAGTGGTAACTGTAGCTGTAGTTGTAGTAGTAACTATAGTTGTAGTTGTAGTTGTTGTAGTAGTAGTAATTGTAGTTGTAGTAGTAGGAGTAGTAATTGTAGTTGTTGTAGTAGTAGTAGTACTAGTTGTAGTAGTAGTAGTAGTAGTAGTAGTAGTTGTTGTTGTACTTGTTGTAGTAGTAGCAGTTGTTGTAGTAGTAATAATTGTAGTTGCAATTGTGGTTGTTGTTGTTGTAGTTGTAGCTGTTGTAGTAGTAGTAGTAATTGTAGTAGTAGTAGTAGTAGTAGTAGTAGTAGTAGTAGTAGTAGTAGTAGTAGTATTAATAGTAGTTGTAGTTGTAGTAGTAGTAGCAGTAGACAATACAATAACACAAACATTATAGTAACAATACAGTAATAAAACAGAACACAAATAAAGTTATCACATTGAAATCTCTGTAATAATTATAATAGTAGTAGTAGTAAATAATTGTAGTAGTAGTAGTACTAGTAGTAGTAGTCTCTATAGATATGTGATGCATTTAAAAGCTTTATGTTAACATGGTTTAGTCGTGGTATCACTGGCAGACATGTTTTTGAAATGTTTGCTTAGCCCAAAAATGATTATGTCAAAACTAATTCCTGAACACAAATAGATGATGAGATTTGGGAGCAAAAACTATTTGCAAAGAGAGACATTTGAGAATTAGAGATGATAGAAAAAAAAAAATACTTAAACTTTACTTGCATGCTGTGTCTTTCCTTAAACACAAATTGCATAAGAATAAGAATCTGTTTTATATGTGGGATTATGTAAGTGCTTTTATAAACAGTTTTTTGCTTCACTGACAACTTTTAATTGCACCTGTCACCAGTGATCAGGCTGCAGACAGGACACACCGGGACACCTGGACTTTGAACTGTCTCTCTCTGTCTTCTTCTATTTGTCTCTCTCTTTCTCTCTCTCTTTTTGTCATTCTCTCTGTCTGTCTGTCTTTTTTTGTGTCTCTCTGTCCCCCTCTCTGTTTCTCACTCTCTCTGCGTTTCTTTCTTTCTGTCTCCCTCTCCCTTATTTGTCTCTGTCTCTCTTCCTGTCTCTGTTTCCCTCTCTCTCTCTCTTTATTTTTGTCTCTCAGCCACTCTCCGTCTCTTTCTATCAGTCTATTTCTCTCGCCTCTCTCTTTCTCTCAGTCTCTTTCTCACTCTCTTAGTCTCTCTATGTCTCACTTTCTCTCTTTACCCTATAATCTCACTCTCTAGCTCTCTCTCTCAGCTACTCTTCATCTCTCTTTCTCACAGTCTCTTTCCCTCTTTGTTAGTCTCTCTATTTCTCAGTTTCTCTCTCTATCCTATACTCTCAGCCTTTATCTCTCTCTCTCTCTCAGTCACGCTTCGTCTCTCTTTCTCTCAGTCTCTTTCTCTCAGTCTCTTTCTCACTCTCTTTTTCCCTCTTTGTTAGTCTCTCTATGTCTCACTCTCTCTCTATCCTACATTCTCTTTC
Source organism: Boleophthalmus pectinirostris (assembly GCF_026225935.1). Classification (NCBI taxonomy): domain Eukaryota; kingdom Metazoa; phylum Chordata; class Actinopteri; order Gobiiformes; family Gobiidae; genus Boleophthalmus; species Boleophthalmus pectinirostris. The sequence continues at coordinate 27,094,051 of NW_026571115.1, read as the reverse complement.
TTTGGCTCTCTATTTCTCTCCATATGTCTTTCTCTCTGTTTCTCTCTTATCCTCCCTCCCTCTCCCTCTCTCCATCTCTCTCTCCATGTCTCACATTCTCTCTCTGTCCTATACTCTCTCTCTTTATCTCCATGTCTGTCCATGTTTCTCCCTGTATGTCTCCATCCCTCTCTCCCTCTCTCTCTCTCTCTCTCATATTCCCTCTTTCGGCGAGGCAGCAGTTCTCCGTCTCTTTCTCTCAGTCTCTTTCTCTCGCCTCTCTCTTTCTCTCAGATACTCTCTCTTTCTCTTTGTCTCTTTCTTTCACTCTCTCTGTTCCTTCTTTGTTACTCTCTCTATGTCTCACGGTCTCTCTCTATCCTAGACTGTCACCCTCTATCTCTCTCTCAACCACTCTTCGTCTCTCTTTCTCAGTCTCTTTCTCACTCTCTTTTTCCCTCTTTGTTAGTCCTTCTATGCCTCACTTTCTCTCTCAATCCTATATTCTCTTTCTGTCTCTCTCTCCTAGCCTCTTTCTCTCATATATGTCTTTCTCTCTGTTTCTCTCTTATCCTCTCTGTCTCTTCCTCTCTCCATCTCTCTCTCCATGTCTCACATTCTCTCTCTGTCCCTCTCCTAGCAACTCTCTCTCTCTTTCTCTCCATGTCTGTCCATGTTTCTCCTTATATGTCTCTCTCTCTTTCTCTCTCTCTCTCTCTCTTATCCTCCATCACTCTCTCATCTCACTCGCTCTCTCTCTCATATTCCCTCTTTCGGTGTAGGAGCAATTCTCTGTCTTTCTCTGGCCTCTCTTTCTCTGGCCTCTCTTTTCTCTCAAATGTTCTCTTTTGCTTTCTCTGTGTCTCTCTCACTCTCTCTTTCCCTTTTTGTTAGTCTCTCTGTTTCACTTTCTCTCTCTATCTTATACTCTCTTTCTGTCTCTCTCTCCTAGCCTCTCTCTCTTTCTCTCTTATCCTCCCTCTCTCCATCTATCTCTCCATGTCTCACATTCTCTCTCTGTCCCTCTCCTAGCCACTCTTTTTTTCTCTTCATATCTGTCCATGTTTCTCCCTATATGTCTCTCTCTTTCTCTCTTACCCTCCGTCCCTCTCTCCATCTCTCCCTCTCTCTTTCATATTCCCTCTTTCGGCGTGGGAGCAGTTCAAACGCAGCCGAGCAGATGGCCGGAGACGAGCCTAGACGAGCAGCCTTCAAACCTCCCTCTTAGACGATCAACAAACAGAGAGAATAAAGCTCCACATGAAATGCACTGACGGCAGGAGTGGACTCATTCTACCAGTGTTTGAGAGGGACTGTCAAAACGCCTCTAATAGTCTTTTCACTGTCTTGGCACGTACAAGAAGCCCCCGTCTATTACGAGTATACGCTTTATATACGACATACAGTATGTGGTAATATTGGCAACAGATACTAGGGATTCTGCTCACAGTCCACAATGTAAACAACTCATTAAGCGAAGACTGAAATATGAACCGATAAACTAATACTAACATTTCACACTTTCAAACCTAACAATATTTAAGAATACACTTGATACTCAACACCGATTTTGACACCTAAGTGATCATTTTAAAAGCTCTTTTTTAGATAATATTGTAATTTTCAACACAAAATAATAGCGTTTATTAGGGGTGTAATGATATCCAAGTGTCACGGTACGATATCGTCACGGTATGAACCTCGCGGTACGATATTTATTGCGATAAAGTGGGAAAGTTCGCGATTAGGGATGTAACAATATCCAAATCTCTCGGTACGATGTTTTCACGATAAATATCTCACGGTATATTTATTGTGATGTTTTGTGGAGGTTAACAAAACTGAATATGTTACTTTATTCTCGTAAAATGCCTTGACAAGACTTAATCCAAAGAACTAGAAGTGACTCAGAGCTGTTATTACCTCCGCCAAGGAGGTTATGTTTTTGCCGGCGTTTGTCTGTTTGTTTGTTTGTTTGTTTGTTGTTTTTGTTTGTTTGTTTGTCTGTTTAGCAACATAACTCAAAAAGTTATGGACCGATTTTGATGACATTTTCAGGATTTGTTGGAAATGTGAAAAGGAAGAACTGACTTCATTTTGGGGGTGATCCGGAAGAAATCCTGGATTCTGGATCACTTTGAAATTTTAGTTAACATTGTGGTAAATGGGGCCAAAAATTTTGTTTCTCAATATCTCGGTTAATTATTGACCAAACCCCATGAAATTTGACTCAGGGATGGACAATGGGATCCTCTTTCATATTCCAAAGGCTGATCCGGATCTGATCCAGAAGACTGATTTTATCGCAATTTATATAAAAAATGGGGGTAGTCCTTGGCGGAGGTCTGCGCTCTCTGAGTGCTTTTCTAGTTTCTTCATGTAGTCTGCACTGAAATGGAGCAAAGGATCATGGTCTATGTAGTTCCCTCTGTTTTTTTAGCTATACATGCATCATGAATTTCAGACTTACGATCATCGCGCAATGCACACTGGGAAGGATTTTCTGAAAAGGTGAGGATCAAACCACCATGTTTGATTTCCCAGTCTGATGCATCTATTGACAAAGCCAGTCTTTTCAAGTCTTTTGAACCATATCGCTTTTGTTTCTGGTTCTGATATTGTCATATTTTAGTTATGGGATTCGGACATCGTAATTGTGCGGTTGTTGGATGTCCTAACAGCGGAAAACGGCTGGGGCTTCAGAAGTTTGTGAACTCCATAAATGCAAAAGGGAATCAGATTTTTGTGACTCCAAACCTCTGTTCAACCTGTTTCTCTTCACAACGGAATTCGAAAATAGTGAAAGGTGAAGGCGATGGGCAGGATTGATCCACAGGAAGAACCAAAAAGGAAACATTTGGATACGTAAGAAATTGTTCATTACACCATGTGGTCTTACATAGAGCTGTACGATACATACCTCGATACATAGGCCACGATATGATACATATCTTGATACAGTGCACTTGCAGTTTGGTACGATATATTTCAAATCAATTCAATACGGTTCATTAAATAATAATGGCTAAATCATGGCTGTGATACTGAAAGTCTTTGTTAAACCACTTCTTGTGTAAAATTAATGAGAAACACGCCGTGAAACAGTCAGTGAAATGTCATACAAGTTTCCTTCCACTAAACAAGCGATAAAACTGTAGCGCTCTAACAAAATAATTTTGCAAAATATACCAAAAAATACCTTGGAGATATATTAATACAGCAGCCCACAATATTGATACTGTATCATCACATTAAACAATACAATATATTGATATTTAGATATTTTTGAACACCCCTAGTCTTACAAGGATGAAACTCAAGATAAAACAGTTCAGGAAAGGTCTAATTTTATCCAATTATGTGATTCTTTTCAGTATCAGTACTTGTTAAATGAGTATCACAAACTGTATTAAACTGGACAAAGCTAATATGCTAGTCATGTTCCAATTAGGAAGAGATCAAGGGTGCAGAGTGTTTTTTTCGAGCACTGGTTGGAATAGACTTTTATTAAAAACAACATCACCCCCTCGCTGTGAGCCTCATCATTTTTGGTCTTAAAATGTTTGTATTAACCTGCTCTACATCATGCTGGGGTTTATTTCACTATTCTGTCTCTAAATTAAGATATGAACATTAATAACTAACTACTTTCCCTGGAGGTGCGAGTGGGAGGGGGCATGTACCTTCAACAGCCTCACTCCTCATTTGGCTGATTTGGCTGAGATTTCCAAATATGGTCCCTGTTTGCAGCCGCTATCAGTTATAGCGGCTAATCGGCGACCTTCATTTGGTTGCAACCAAATGCTATGAGGGTCATCACACTCCCTTAGTCAATCATTTGTTGAGTATTTAGTTTCAATACTAGTTTAAGTATCGGTTAATATTTGATTTTCAACAAACGAATGGTGGTGGGGGTTCATTGGTATGAGCACCTGGACTATTTTGAACGTCGGCCATCTGAGTGTGCTATGCATTTTTTTCACTCTTAAATTGCTGTTCGTTGCATTTGCACTTCTACAAGAACTTTGATGTGCGTTGTCTGTTTTATTTTGACCCTGTACAAGAACCCATGCATTTCAGAACATGTTTGCAGAGGTCTAAACTACAGCTACAACAAGATTTGTCTATAAAAACAGAACACTTTGTTTACAGAGGACATGGTGCTTTCTAAATAAGTTCAGCCTTTATGATACTCGCTAGTGATAATTATGTCTACTCAAATTGCAATTTTGATTTGATTGTAATGTATATAGTGCACTGTGCAGCCCTAACTAATCAATACAAAATGTAATTATTCTTCCAGGCATATTTTTAGAATGTTTGAATCTATTAAAACTAGTATAAGACCACAAGATAATATTAAAGAAACTTACATTCTATTGTCTAAACTGTCTTTTTTATCACTGCAGGATCAAACTGGTATCGAGTATCGAGTCTTGAGGATGGAAATAAAATCTGAAATCAACCATAGTTGTTACTATTGTGATGTAGCAAAATTAAGTCTCACTAAGTAGGCTAAATATGAATGTTCACTGTTTGATCAAATGCAAGATGGTGACATGCCCACTACCAGGTGAAGTTACAAGGCAGGTCTGTGGAGAGGCATGCCCACTCACAGTAAAAATGCATGTTTTTTTTTTTTTTTTTTAATAGCTTTCTGAGCATTAAAAGCACTTATAACCAAATGGATGCTTTTATATTACCGTATTATTCAGACTATAAGTTGCACTTTTTTCATGGTTCGGGTGGTTCCTGCTACTTATACTACGGTGCAACTTATATATTAAAATTTTCACACTGACAGCCTCAAGAGGGCGCTCTAGGCGAGTGTCAGTATCTGCTCCTCCTATTACTCCTGTACCACTGTCACTTGGCTCTACTGCACGTCTCCTGCAGAAAGAGCAGCTGTCCTGCTGTAAGTAGTGAAATATTATAATAGGGACTGGCGAAAGGCGGGGATGGAAAACACAGCTTCACGGTATCCGGGAGGACGTACCATGCAACTTTCCTGGAAGTCATTGAATGGATCGACAAAGCCTGGACTTTAGTGACAACTGAAACATCCTGTCGGGATTCAGAAAGACCGGAATAATTCTAACTGGAACTGATGCTGAGTCTGACGACAGCTACGCAGAAGAGGAAGTGGTGCTCTGTTTACCTCGCAGTCACAGAGTTGCTCAGAAGTGACACAGAGGATGACGAATTCAATGGATTTAGTGGTTTGGAGTGAGATGAAGAGTTTGGTAAACTTGTTATGTTGTTTGTGCTACAGTTATCTCAATAACTCTTAATATGTGACGTTAACAGTTTGTTGTTCTCTACTCTATTGTTATTACTAAAACTTGCCTTTCAAGACAAAATATTGGCTCCTGGTCTCTGATTTTATAAAATAAATTTCCCCAAAATGTGCGATGTTTCTTTCTTCTTCATTATGCATTTTTTGGCTGGTGTGACTTATACTCCAGAGCAACTTATAGTCCTAATGTACAGTAGTATGTCTAAGGACTGACATGTTACTTAGAGGGGCTATAACTTAGGACAGTTTCTTGTTATATGTGACAAACAGAACCACACATAACAACAACATTCTTGTCTGTTAATCATATAAATGAAAGTATTATGATTTAATGTCAGAAATTACATTCTACTGTGTAAATAAATGTGTTTTTTTCCAATGATCAGAATCGGTATCGAGTCTATTCCTTAGTATATTCCTTCCTTAGAATCATCAAGACATTCAAGTATCATGAGAACAAATTCTTTCCAAATCCTAACATCTAAAAATACATGAACTCACTGCAATGATAGTAGCGCTGATAAAGACATGACTAGTTAAGACATCCAGCCAGAGCTAATATCCTGGAGACTATTAGCAGCTTTAATTGCTGTCAGCGGACCATCAGCGGCCAGAACATAACAGGAAACTGCAGATTGGATTTTCTCTTTGCCTTTTTTCGATCCACTGGGCTTAAAGCATTTGATTTGACTGTGTTATGTTAGAATTCATGCTTTACAGATTAAGCTTAAATTAGAATTTGTCTTTAAAAATGCCCACATTACGCTATTTTCTGATCTTTGTTTCCTCATTACAAACCCACCTGGAGTTGTGTTTTGTTTCATTCACACATGTTTAACACAGAAAACCTGCATATTTAGGCTGAGTTCTTCTCTCAAACTGAAAATAACACAGGAAGCGCTCCACTGTGTTTTTTAGGGACGCACCTATCCAATACTGGTATCAGATATTGGCACTAGGGATGCAAAAAATATTGTATCGAGGGATTTGGATATCGTTACTTTCCTAATCGGCACTTATATGGAAAACTTTACTGTGTTGGATATTGGCTTCCAAATATGGGTTCAGTCGATATCCTGGTTTTACATATGAACTGATGTGATAAGACTATTTCCTGGTCATATTTGCTGAGAGAAAGAGGCCACAGAGCTGTTCTGCGGATACTTAAGTGACACATAACAACGAAGCTACATAAAACACATTTGGATCAGTTCTGTCTTATTTTATTTTTGTTTAAAGGAAATAAATACTGTTTTTAGTCTCTGTATTTGTATTGGATGATATCGGGTATCAGCAGATACTTAAAGCCATAGTAAATTGAAAAACTTGCTGTGTGTGTTTTACGTTTAAATTTTTTTTATTTGGTAACTCTTGTTGTTATTATTTGGCTATTTTATTAACATGTGTTTTTGTTATGTAAGTCATAGAATTAAAATTAACTATTATTATTATTATTATTATTTTTATTATTATTATTATTTATTATTATTTATTTATTTTTATTTTTTTACTCTTACAGTGTGTTTTAATGATTATCTGGCACCAACAGTGAGCTCGTCCTTGTGAGTTTTTTTTTTTTTTTTTTTTTTTGTGGAGTGTTTGTTCTAAACTCAAAATGTTGATAAGTTCTGTTTAGCTGTGCTTATGACTGAAAGGTTTTCATTCCGCACTCTTCTCTCAAATTTATGTAATTAATGTCTCTCTCTTTTTTTAATTTTATGATTATTAAAGTTTTGATTTGTTTTTATTGGGATTTTAATCTATTTATTATTCTGTAAAGGACTTTAAAGGATGCCACTTAATGACATCACAAGGTGGAAGAGGGCATTTTGAACTTGGGAGATGTAGACAGAGTAATAATGCAGGATTACTCAAACATGTGTGAATGAAACAAAACACAACTCCAGGTCTGTTTTTGAGGAGGTAACAACATTTTAACATGACTTAAATCTCATAAGAACTGCTGCAACAGTTCACTGAAATAATCACGAGTAGTTGACTATTAAAATAATCGTATTTTGAACATCTTTGTTATCACTATGGACCGTTTAGCCTCTTAAATACATGCCGAAAGACATTTTTAGCAAAGATAAAGTGGAATCTACAATAGAAATAATTGCTTGACTAATCAGCTACTAAAATAATAATTAGTTGAAGCCATAGTCAAAATGCTGTCCTTATTTATATCTCTGTAATTAATTCAGGAAACAAAAACTGGCATAAAGTTAAGTGCCGTTTTAAGTGCAAATGAACTAAAATTAATTTGCTCACTTAAGCTTTAAATTGACAAAAGCACAAGACAAACAAAACAAGACTTCTGTGGTGCCCGATGGGAGCTGACGTCGTCGTAAACGTCAACACAATCACATAACATTTTGATTTCTACCAAAATGACAATCCAGAAATAAAATAAAAGGTACAATTTGAAAGCGAAATAAGTATAGAGCAGTGGGCGCATGCTGGTGGCGGTGAAAACGGGAGCTGATCGACAAAATTATGTGTTGAAAATAAGAGATTAAAGATTACTCATGCACAAATCACTCCAAATACAACACAATATAACATGGTGAAAAGCTCTGAAAAGTCCAGTTTGCATTATAGGTCTGCTTTAAACATACAAGGATTTTTTTGTTTAGTTTTGTTAAGTTTAAATAATTATTTCTTTACAGTGAACTTCTGTGCTATTATGAACAGAACCTATTAAATAATCTGTAATCTATATAAAAAAACACGTAACTCCAATCAGATTAAAGTGTATTACATGACCACTCTGGACTATGGAACAGTATGGAAATAAAATGTTTAGTGCTTCGATGTACAGACTGACTTTTGCCTGTGCTGGTGACACAAGTAGGTGGTTTAATATGTAACTAAAGAGAGAGGGATTTGAATGAGTTTAATCAAAACATGGAAAATTGTGTTGTTCTTGCGGCACATCTGACTCTGTAATTCCCTGATTTTTAACCACTGTGCCTCGAGGGCCCGCTGGGTGTGCTCTGAAAGAAAAAATCCAATTTGACTTCACAAAGTTGTTTAATCTAATAATTGCCAATTTTGGAATGCCCTGAGCAAACTTCTTAACCAGAAAATCCCTAATGCCAGACAGTGACACGCTATTTACACAGTTTTTTCTAATTGGAGTCATTTGATCGTGTTTTAGCACATTACGGTGGTCTAAAGGATCAAAAATCAGATAGTAATCAATACTAAAACTAGTATCAAAACTAGATACTCATTTGAATGAGTATCAATACTAAAAAAAGTCACATTCACAGGACAGAAATGAATCTTTCCTGAATAGCTTTAGAATGATTTTGAGCAGAACAAGTATAGATAGACTAGTTATGCTATCGACTTTAGTGATCAGTTAATGATGAATCCAAGCGGCAGTGAAAAATGCAATATTTTGAAAAATAATGAGACAGATGTGTGTTCTCTTAAAATACGCGCTCCTCCGTGACTTTATGGATATAAAAAGAGCGTGGAGCAGTGATGACAGCTGGACACGAGAGAAAGCGAAACTTCTGTCTGTCACAGTCCTCATTTTATGTGAGCATCAATTTGCTGTATGTTTTGGAGTGGAGTTTATTCACTGTATTTCTCGTATGAGTGACACAGTGCACACACAGACGCACACACAGACGCACACACAGACGCACACACAGACGCACACACACAGACGCACACAGACACACACAGACGCACACACAGACGCACACACAGACGCACACACAGACGCACACACAGACGCACACACAGGGCTCTTAAAGTGAAGTTGTGCATTTGCACGTACATGGGCTCCAGGCCGTGCTTTGGCCCACCTCCTCCAAACGGGCCAAAGTCCCAGCTGTGCCGTGCCTGGGCATGGATCAACTGCACTTACACTGGACTAACGCACTGCACTTTAGGGGCGATCCGTGCTTGGGCACAGTTCTAAAGATCAAGTGTGAATGCACCCAAAGTGTTTGAGGTTACAAGCACACACTTATTGACCTTTACTTGAGCCTTCTGTTTACATTATTAGCTTATCTACTGTGGCTCAGCAGACTTGTGCCAAAAGGACAAGAATTAATTTGTTGTGGGTTTATCCACTTTAATGAACTTTTTTTTTGGAATTGTTGTTTTGTTTTGAAGGTTTAACCTAATATAAATGAAAAACTTACTGGTATACTTACTGGAAAGGCTACTGGAATATTTAAAGAATATTAAATAAACATGTACTTAAAAAAAAAACATGTCTAAAAATGCATTCTACGCTATTTAGGCAATATTAAAAAAAACATTGTGAAAAACTTAACAGACATATTTGATATTCGGTTTCGGTTACGATATTCGGCCAAGTGATTAATTTTTATTCAGTTTCAGTTTCGGCAACAAATTTTCATTTCGGTGCATCTCTAGTTAATATATAAGAAAGTACTGCGATTTAATGTTGAAAATCAAATTCTATTCTCTAAAGAAAGAGTGTTGTAGTATCAGAATCTGTATTGAGTATCAAGTCTATTCCTTAGTATCAAAATCAAGCTTGACATTTTTGTATTTTGACAACAATATAGCATATAGTGAGACACAGCATCCTTTCAACCAAAGCAATGAATAAATAAAACGTGCTGCCACTCAAAAAAGGTAAAAAAAAATACTTGTTGTGATTGTAGAGTTTAAATACAAAATGTACCAGAAGTTCAAGCTTTTGCCTGGCTCGCGGAGCACTGCTTATCACTGTGTTATGTCAGCAGCACTTTAACAGCTGTACTTGACAACCCCGGCCCAGAAACCCTCCGGAGGTCAATTTTGTAATCGGGTTATTTGTGGTATATTTGAAAAAGCGAAGCAAGGCGTTACAAAATGGTGACTCAGACTTTATGAAATTCTTAATGATTAAATTAAATAAAAGGTCTAAGTTTAGATGTTTAGGAAATGGTTAGATAAGCTTTGCTGGAGCCATTTTTTGTTAATTTCCTGTTGTACGCTTTAGCCCTGGGCCAAAAAATTAATCTCCATCAAATCGAAATCGCAGGCTGCAATTTTTTAAGTAACATCATCTCCTCCACAAACAACAAAATACCTTATTCTGCATAAAAAACTGCTAACCCTGTAGTTTAGATGTGCAAACATGTTCTGAAATATGATTCTTGTTTTAGTTTGTCAGACATTTCAAAATAATTCTGTTATTAAAACATAAATCGCAATGCCCGTCAGTAAAATTGCAATTAGTAATGTAATTAATGTAATTCATTGACATATTAACCCAAACTCAAATTGTAATAGGCTTGTATATGTAATGCACAATTGTTAAATTAGTAGTTATTATTAGGGCTGGGTATCATTAAGGAGTTGCCAATACAATACATACCTCGAAACATAGGCCAAGATACAATACATATCTCGATACAATGAGCTTTCGATTCAATACAATATATTTCAAATCTATTCGATGTGGTTTAATAAAAAAAACAGTGGCAAAATTATGGCTGTGATACTAAAAGTCTTTGTTAAACCACTTCTTATTCAAAGTTCATATGAAACACAAACATTTTAATCCTCAAAACTGTGCAAATGTCAAATGTGTTGCATAAAAGAGTTTCCTTCTTCTAAACAAGCAACAAAACTGTAGCTCTGTAACAAAATATTTAGTAAAATATACCAAAAATATGATATATTGACACATCAGTCCCCGATATCAATACTGTATCATCATATTAAACAAAACAATATTTTTGCACACCCCTAGGTATTATTACATGCTTTTATATTATTATTTTAGGTTGAATGCTTTTAATTAAAAAGTGAATACAGTTACAATGAACTGAGCACCATTCAGTCATAAGCAATAACACTTAAGACACAATATTGTAGTGTTGTTCAGGCTTACTTACCTCCATAATTAACTCAAATGGGTACTTGTAGACCCTCACGGGAGACTGATATTCTTGCACCATGTTTTCTTCTTGTATGCAGCGATCTGTGACAGAAAACACGAAAAATTACACTTACATATAGGCTAGTAGTAGCAGCTTCTTCACTATTATTTGGCTTTTCAAAGATATTTATGATCTGCATTCATTTTATATTGCTTTTAATAGCTTTAGGAGATGCAGCTACCTTAATCTACGAAAGGTTGCTCAAATATTCAGCTTTTGATTAAAATTGTTGCTGTATTACGCAAAAGGCTAGTGGCCTCAGGGTTAGAAATTCCACTGAAAAACGTCTCCTCGGGCGTGGGCTGTAACCGCCGTCTGAAAAAAAGTTTACTTACGCTAGTTACGAACAGTCAGGGAGAGAATAAAGCCTCCGAAAGTCATAAAGTGTCCATGACTGTCCCGTGATGTAAACTCCGAAGCGAAAGTTCACCTCTAAAGTGCTAAAAAAATGAGATTATAAAAAGTGTAGCACGGGACGTCAGCGGCGTCAGAGTTAGCCCCGCCCACTCACCGGAGATAAACAGGAAGCGGCTGTCAATGCGGCTGCGTCCAGTTTCTCGCGACTTGTCTCTTCAAAGCTTACTTATTTCACTTATCGATTATTATTAATTGTTAAATTTGAATACTTAACTTAGTTCAAAGTCATTTCAGTTCTATAAGAAACACATACATTTCAATCTTTACTGTTTTTATCGGACTACTTTTAAATACTCTGCTGAAAGTTAAGGTTTAGTTGTAGCAAGGTTTGAGTATTGTGAATTGAACGCGGCCCAGAGGAGCAGAGTCAGCAGCAATGGTCAGCACAGCCAGTACTTTAGAATTTCAACACTCTCCAAAAAAAAAGGAAGAAAATATTTGTTTGATATCCTAAAAGTTGGTGTAACATTCTGAATGAGAGGCTAAATAATTATCCCGTTGTAGTCTTAATCAGCCAGGCCTATGCAACAAGTGTCAAGATTGCCCCAACTAGCTTTTTATAAGTAACATATTTGCTTAAGGTGACAAGACGTTCCTATTTACCCGGGACAGTCCCAGTTTTGTCCCCTGTCCCAGCAGATTTATCCAAAACCAGTAATTTGTCCCAATTTTATACAAGAAATGTGCCAGGTGTCCCTATTTTTGACCAATCTGACACCTGCCAACAGTAAAAAAGAGGCATAAATGGGCATTTGTTGAGGTAAAATACAGAAAAGCTGCTTAAAATTGACCAAAACACAAAGAAAATGTGACTATACTGTACAATTTTATTTAACTGCGCACTCATTTCACAATTTTATTATTGCCAACCCAAACCAGGGATGTCCTAGTTTTTTTATTTTGGAAATCTGGTCACCCTACATTTGCTATTAATTAAATATATATTGTAATAAAACAACAGTAATACAAAATACTTTACTTAAAATAATACATCAACTACTGCATTTCAAGAAGAGTCTGGCTGTTGCTGTTACTTGTCAAGACTGCTTCAATTAGCTTTTTATAGCTGATACTGTTGGTATTGATCGAAAAAAATATTGTATATAATAGATATGACATTCAATAAGGGAAAGCCATGATGATTGGAGTTTCCAGTTTAGTTTAAGTAGTCTATTATCAACCCTTAACTTTATCTCAATAACCTTAACCAACTTAACCGTGTAGCTACTAAAAATTAATAAATAATGAATAAATGACTTCCCATTTTTAAAAAAGTAATTTCATTTTTGACAGAGGATATGACAAGCGTGGGGCTCCACTTTTCAAACAATGATGCCAACCTTCTACTTCATACAGCAGCCTCATCTTGACCCTCTTGTGAATTTCAGGTGATATCAGAAACAGTTTTATTGTCCCAGGAGTAAATATTCTTTAACACCTGTAAATAAAAGTCAAAATTGTACATGAATTAGACTTGTACTTTTAAATAATAAGGCCAATCTCAGCAGAGAACTGGGACTATGCCAAAAGCAACAGTTCAAGATGTTCTGACCTCACGAGTGTTTCAAAATCATTTTCAGGATCTTTAATTACTCCGTTAAAGCATCTGTCAGACTTTAACAGTACGTGAGCTAAAGTAGCTATTTTCCACATTGGCACATTGAGTATTTTGGTTTGAATCTTCATTAACAGCCTTGGCTTCGGTCGATTACGCACTTATCTTTCACAGCTTCCATAATAGTTTTGTGTTTAACTCTTAATCACATATGGGGTTATCTCTGTGTTAATTTCCCCAGAGTTTTGGTTCATTTTTAGAACGTCACTTTGTCATCTTCCACATTGTTTCTCCTCTTCTTTCCAGAGTGGTGCATTCTGGGTATCACGCTGAGAGACGTATAAGGAGAGGGATTCAAAGTCCTGCATCTGTCAGTGCGTGTGAAGTACAGTGTCCAGTGGGGGACATATGGAGAGGGGAAATGAAGTGCACGTAAATGTTTTTGAGGATTCACCACAGGCATGAAGACTCCAGCTGTGTCCCTGTGGTGTTAAGGATGAAATAGCTCCACCTTTAGCAGCTGTTCGTAGAATTTTCACCCATCAAGGTTTAGCAAAATGTAGAGTTAGAAATTATTCTTTATAGTCCAAAGGGAATCTCAGTAAAATATTTCAATAATGGGTCTTCACATTAGGAATTCATTCAAGCTTGTTGGGGTAAATGCGCTGATTTGGGGTATTGAGGGGTATTAAGTAAAAACCTTTTGTTAAGTTTTGGGAATATAGGCTCCCTATATTGTTCCATTTTTGTAATTTGAATAGTCAACATGATCTAGACAAGGTTATGTTACATGTTACTACATCTTAAGGACAAGTGTAGTCTAACCTATCATCCTGTTTCTAAAAAAAAGAAGAAAAAAAAGACGTGCTATGAAAAAAAAACGTTTTCAAATTGTCCACTAGATGTCCCCATTCCTTCAACAAAAACAGTCCACAAGTGATACAAAATATGCAAAGTCAGAACTCATATAAAAGAATACTAGAATATTGTTGCTGCTTTTTTTTTTTTTTTTTTTTTTAGATTAAAACATAGTCATAGTTTTGTTGTCAATAACTGAAGTTTGTCAAAGTTAAAAGACTCATATTACTCTATTTTCTGATCTGTTATAATGTTGTTTCCTCATCACAAACATTCACACATGTGTAACACACAAACCTGCATCGTTCTTTGTCTTAAAACAGAAAGCACCTTGTGATGTCGTGATAATACAGGAAGTGCTCCACTGTGTTTTTAAACATACGCTTTCACTAGAATCATCTCGATAATTTCAATCCTGAAATTGGTAATCTCAAGACATAACACCAGGTCTGTTTTTGATGAGGTAACAACATTATAACATGGCTTTAACTGGCGTGGGCAACGTTAGTGATGTGTCTTGCACAATGAAACAACAACAGTGATGTGATTTTTGGGCGACAGTAGCTCAGGTGGAGAGACCTTGCTTCAAGTGGAGTAAGTATCTCAGGGTCTTGTTCACGAGTGAGGGGAGGATGGAGCGTGAGATTGACAGGTGGATCGGTGCAGCTTCGACAGTGATGTGGTCGCTGTATCGGAATGTTGTGGTGAAGACAGAGTTGATCTGAAAGGCAAAGCTCTCGATTTACCGTCAATGTACACTCCTACCTTCACCTATGGTCATGAGCTCTGGGTAATGACTGAAAGGACGAGATCGCAGATACAAGCAGTCGAAATGAGTTTCCTCTGCAGGGTGGCTGGGCGCACTCTTAGAGATAGGGTGAGGAGCTCAGTCACACAGGAGGAGCTCGGAGTAAAACCGCTGCTCCTCCACGTCGAGAGGAACCAGCTGAAGTGGCTCGGGCATCTGTTCCAGACGCTACATGGGCACCTCCCTTGGGAGATGTTCCGGGCATGTGCCACTGGAAGGAGGACAGGAGGAAGACCCAGGACACGCTGGAGGGACTGTGTCTCTCAGCTGGCCTGGGAACACCTTGTGGTCCCAACGGAGGAGCTGGAGGAAGTGTCCGGGGTGAAGGAAGTCTGCTGCCTTCACAACTCGGCCCGGATAAGTTGAAGAAAATGAATGGTTGGATGGAGTAGCTCAGTTGTGTTTGTCAGTGTTTGTTCACTGATCCGAATGTTGGCACTTCAAATCCTGCTTGACATAAACATCACTGGTTGAGCGGTCAGATCCAGTGACCCACAGGTTGAGACTGCGATTCCAGCTCCCACAGATGAATGCTGTTGTTGTGTCCTTGAGCAAGATTAACCTACTCCACCTCCAGTGTCTGCGTACACTGGTGTATCAGTGTGTGTGTGAATGGGTGAGTGGTTCCTTGATGAGCGGCTTGAAGGTGGAAACGCTCTATATAAAAACGTGACCATTTATTTGTGGGATTTGAACCAGCAATGCTCTGGTTTCTACGCAATACAAAAATACGCTTACTAAAGTACATTTCGGTTCATGTTGGATTGCTATATAATGGCGACGGTTTATACTATTACAGCCTACACTGCAGTATTGGCAAGAATTCAATCTGAGCCTATAGACTAATACATATTTCATACAGGGGTCTAGAAATGTGTAAGTTAAATTCCCCTCATCAAAAATACATGACCGAGTTCATTTTACTTAAATTTTTTCCTCAACAAAATGATTCTCTCCGTGGCTGGCTGCTCTCCTCCACCCCCTCACTCTGACCCTGCGTTTTAAAATCCGACTCAGTCCTTCTACACTTACAGCAAGATGTTAAAAGAATGTGCGATCACATTCCAATTAGGAATTTATGTCAATTCCTGCATGAATATTTCCCCAATTATGAAGCTGGAATGGCGAGGGGGGAGGGGCGGAGCTTGACCTGGTTTGGAGTTTGAGCTTTGAACTGCAAAGTCGGAATAAAAGATTAACTACAAATTCTAAATATTGGACCATTAAAGGTGCTGTACCTGATTTTGAAAAGGTAATTTCAACCCTGGAATTGCCCTTTTCTTCTGAACTAAAGGTAAAATGTAAGGTCTTATATTATGCTGGATTGTCTCTTGTGAGCTTTAGCCTTGTTATCATGCTGTTACCTTATCAAAAACACATCCAGAGTTGTGTTTTGTTTCATTCACACATGTTTGAGTAACCCTTTATTATTCATCTGGCCACATCTCCAAAGCTCAAAATGCTCTGTCCCACATAGTCCAATGAGGTTCATTTGCTGTTACGATAACTTATGTTATTAGATTCTTTTTTTCAGACCAAGAGTTTGTTTTCATACCTGACAGTTTGGGCTGCTCATTGGCGGTCTTCGTCAGAGCGGTCACGTGATGTTGCTGTGACGTGTCCGCTCAGCTGATTTATACAGGTTTTGGTGCTAGATAAAATAGAACCGAAGCATAAATATAATGTCATATATGAAATACGCTGCACGTCCTGCAATAAAACATACATTGGGGAAACAGGGAGGGTGTTCAGTACATGGAAAAAGGAAAATTTGTATTATATTATTATAATTTTTTAAATTAATTTACTGTCTTGTCTGTGGTTGTAATTCTACCAAAACTAGTGTCAAGCCACTAAATTAATCATGCTGTGGTGATGGGTCCCATATATATGATCTTCCCCAGCTTCTTTGGGAGTTGCTTTTTATCACAGTAAACACATATGGTATACATAATATATATGTCAAATGCGTGTACATATTTATATATATGTGTGTATAAAGTTGTGCCTTGTGGAATTATAATTTAAAATTGTGGAAAAAAGTTACATTGAATTGAACTGAACATAGGGCATAACGCGAGAAAGAAAGCGTGAAGGCAGACACACAAGCAACAAAACACAAAGCAGAACAGGAACAACTCAAATTGGCCTCTGACTGCTTTAAAAGAGAGAAGCACATTATGGACTGAGACAGAGCAAACATCACTGGGACAGAGGAAAACAAACACCGTCGCTGGATTAAAGAGGCAATCGAAATACGGAAACGTGCTCACGGGACTATAAACCGGGATGAGGGGGCTTTTTTACTCCCACACACCTGGGATACTGTCCTGAGGAAGTCGGACTGCAGATGGCGCTGTCGTCCTGCCTCCACTGGTAGGAAAACAGCGCCAAAACCTGTTTAAATCAGCTGACTGGACACGTCACAGTAACATCACGTGACGACTCTGAGAAAGGTCGCTAGTCAGTAGTCGAAACCATCAGAAAACAAACTCTTGGTCTGAAAAAATAAGCTAATAACATAATATGCTCTGTCCTACCTTGTGATGTCATGTAATCTAGTTTAACAGCTACTTTTTACTTTTCGTTTAGAAGAGATTGGCAAATTGTGGGGTTGAAGTAATCCACATGATTCTAGTGAAGGGGTATGGAGTTTAAAAACATAGTGGAGCGCTTGTTTGTATTACCACATGACATCTGAGAGAAGAATTCAGGCTAAATATGCAGGATTTGTGTGTTAAACATGTGCATGTTTTGTTGTGTGGTTTGTAGGGATGTAACAATAACCAAAATATTGTGATATCGTATCGTCAAAAGTCTAATAATAATATCGTGGGCTGTCACAGTATATCAAAATATTACAAGTTCCTTTAATAATAGCTAAAAACATCGGGAACTACATATCCCATGATTCATTTCAGCGCAGACAACATGAAGAAATATGTTTTTTACTGGAATTCTTGGGATTATGATGGTAATAATTCACACCAAAATCTTGTCAGGGTCATTTAAAAGCTAAAAAGTGTCCAAAATATCACAATAAATATCGTACCGTGAGATTCATATCGTGATAATATCGTATCGAGAGATCTGGATATCGTTTTGGCAGACTTTGGGTGGTGTTTATACAGTGAAATATTTAGCCTGTTTTCCCATCAGGCTCTGAAGAAGAAATCTTTATTTTTGCACCACACGTTCTCTGGAGTCATTCAACTGTCCCTTTATTTTTAAATAGCCACTTACCTGCACAAAATGGCCGCTGTTACGTCCAATTCACTTCACAGTCAGAGATGCCAAAGCGTAATCTTGGAATTGCAGATATGACAGCTGCAGTATGGGAGAGAAAGTGCTTGTACTGCTTGATGTCAAATAAAGCAATCATATTTTGGGGCATTTATAATATTATCTCTTCACACAAGGTGAATGGGCTAAAACGTAATAGTGATCTCGGTATTACTAGTGTCAAAGATGCAAGGTGATTCTAAATGGAGTGTAATTGAAATCCAAATCGACTTTTCAGAGCTTTTATCCATGTTATAGTTGTTTACTCTTTTTATTTACTCACCGGATTCGTGTATATTTGGGTAATGGCTTATTTTCGAGACCCCATTTTGCAGATTAATTACCATTTTCACACGCACGCTCCTCTGTACTTACTCTGTTGTCCATTTTTACTTTCTTGATCGATGAAACACGCAGAATTCGTCAGTGTTTTCGTAGTCATTTCGGTACAAATTAAACAAAATAAGCTGGCATCGACGATTCTTTGTTGCGATGACGTTTACGGCGACGTCAGCTCCCACTGGGCACCACAGTTTTCTAACGCAGACTATCTTTTAACTCTTTTTAGATGAATATTGCGTTTTAAAATGTCCAAATTATATCTTAAAGGTGCATTGTGTAACTTTTTGGTTGGGTTTTGTTGTCACTGCTCTGCCTGGAATGTTCTGCAGTATGACATTAAACAGCTCTACTTTACTTTTATTCAGTTACAGGTGTTTTACTGCTCAAAAATATCTTTAAAAACATATGTCTAGTTTGGTCTCCAGGTAAAGACTTGAACTTTCCAGAGTGTGAAACTGAGAAAAATGAGTTCAAAAGAAAAACACCTCACCAAGTTCCAGTCATTATCAAGTTTGTTTGAACCAGGTTTAACCAGGACTGAGACCAGGACTGAGACCATGAACAGGACCAGGACTGAGACGGGGACTGAGACCGGGACCAGACCTGGACTGAAACCAGGACTGAGACCACGGACAGGACCAGGACTGAGACCGGGACTGAGACCAGGACTGAGACCGGGACCAGACCAGAACTGAGACTGGGACTGAGACCGGGACTGAGACCAGGACTGAGATCAGGACCAGACCAGGACTCAGACCACGACTGAGACCACGAACAGGACCAGGACTGAGATGGGGACTGAGACCAGGACCAGACTGGGACCAGAGCAGAACTGAGACCAGGACTGAGACTGGGACCAGGACCAGGACTGAGACAGGGACTGAGATCGGGACCAGACCAGGACCAAACCAGAACTGAGACCAGGACTGAGACTGGGGACAAGACCAGGACTGAGACCAGGACCAGATCGGGACCAGAGCAGAACTGAGACCGGGACTGAGACCGGGACTGAGACCGGGACTGAGACGGGACTGAGACGGGACTGAGACCGGGACCGAAACCAGGACTGAGACCAGTTTAGTCTCGGTTTAGTCTTCGTTTAGTTCTGGTTCAGTCCAGCATCGCCGTTTAAGTCAGGAAAACCATTTTTTTCATTATTCATTTAAAAAAAAAATTTAAAAGTAAAAAAACAAATCATTATCCGGGACCAGACCAGAACTGAGACCAGGACTGAGACCGGGACTGAGACCAGGACTGAGATCAGGACCAGACCAGGACTCAGACCACAATTGAGACCACGAACAGGACCAGGACTGAGATGGGGACTGAGACCAGGACCAGACCGGGACCAGAGCAGAACTGAGACCAGGACTGAGACTGGGACCCGGACCAGGACTGAGACAGGGACTGAGATCGGGACCAGACCAGGACCAAACCAGAACTGAGACCAGGACTGAGACTGGGGACAAGACCAGGACTGAGACCGGGACCAGATTGGGACCAGAGCAGAACTGAGACCGGGACTGAGACCGGGACTGAGACCGGGACCGAAACCAGGACTGAGACCAGTTTAGTCTCGGTTTAGTCTTCGTTTAGTCCTGGTTCAGTCCTGGTTCAGTCCAGCATCGCCGTTTAAGTCAGGAAAACCATTTTTTTCATTATTCATTTAAAAACAAATTGAAAAGTAAAAAAACGAATCATTATCCTTTTTTTTTTTTTTTTTTAAATTTTGGTTTTGGAGACAAATAATAAAGAAAATAGTTGTTTTTTATTTTTCTTGATGCAGTTAGTAAATTACATTTCCCTTGTTTATGTTACTATTTTTGACAGGAAGACAGGGATAAGGTGTGTGAGTGTGTGTTTGTACGATACAGGAAGTGCTCCACTGTGTTTTTAAACTTTATATACCTTCAGTAGAATCTTTTGGAAATTTCAGCTCTGGAAATTTCAATCACTGCTAATGCCATACAATGAAAGATTATAGCCAAAGGAACAACATTTCCATTAAAACAAACAAGAAGAGGCCCTTTTCCAAGACAAGTAAGAGTAAGGTTTATGGAGTAAGGATGCATGTTTTTTCCATTCTTTTCTTTTCAATAAACACAACTAAAATAAGTAAAAAAGCTTTGATTTTAGTTTATTGTCTGGCTAAAAACATACTGGCTTTAAGTTTGTGCCAACTTTTTAAAAAGCATCATTATGAAGGATCACGTCTACCCCCTTTTCACCTTTTTCTGATTTGTTTTTAAACTGAAATTCTGCAAACTTTACAAATCCAAAACTTCAGAGCATCAAAGTTGGAGAGAAAATCTTAAGACTTGTAACTGTTCCAAGAATCATCGAGAAAACTAAAACTCAAAAACCTCAAATTCTCATCCCCGTAAGACAGAAACTACTGACGCCCCCAGAAAAGTAATTTGATGGTGCAAATCAAGCAAAGAACTGAGCCAAAAATCTTCACTCGGAATGGCGCCATCTTGCTCCAGTCATTTTGTGTAATTATGTTTCTTAGTTAAATGTCCAATTTGGCTCAGAAAACTCGTTAGCTACCTGTGATTTTCTTGCTGTGGATTTTGCCAGCATCGATGAGTTTAAAAACAGACATGCAGGTGTGAGTCTGAAGCTTCTATATCACACAAATTTGACTCTTGCGAACTTTAAGCCATGTTATAATGTTGTTACCTCATCAAAAACAGACCTGGAGTTGTGTTTTGTTTCATTCACATATGTTTGAGTAATCCTGCGTTATTAGTCTGTCTACATCTCCAAAGCTCAAAACGCTCAGATCCACTTTGTGATGTTATGAAGCTCTAGTTTTCAGGGTTTTTTTCCTTTTAGAAATTGCCTATTACTTAGTGTATTATCATCTGTCTAATTTAATGTTAAAAATATGTCATTGTAGCTTTCTGTTCCATTCGGTGGATCAACCAGCTGCCTGACATCGAAGACGCGATTAGAGTCGTGTCCCTCGTGGAAAGCTTTGACAGGTTGTGAAGAGCGCTGCTGCTGAATCCCTGGTTTTGTCACAGGGATCACCAAACTTTTTTCTCTGTGACTGACTCCGCTCAATTGAATGTCTCTCCAGCCACTAGGTCAGGAATCAAAATACAATATAAGTGCGAGTTCGAGCCCCAGCCAATCAGTGAAGAGTGATATATTCAGCGTTGTCAACGATTCCCGAGATCGAGGATTTAAAGCCGGAACAAAGAGAATGTTTGGTGAATTTTATCAAGGGGAAAGACGTTATTCTCCTTCTTCCTACGGGATTTGGGAAAAAGCTTAATATACCAGTTAGCCCCGTTAGCGGCGCATTACAAACATCATGACCAAATAGCAGCGATTGGTTAAATGATAAAAAGTACCCGCTTACCGTTGAGCGAACGAAATCTTAGGCTGCGAGGTAAGACGGTTTGTATAAAGCAAAACAAAGTAAAACCGGCTGATGAATCAGGCTAAAAATGACCACCAGCAGGCCTCATTGTGCAGTAGAAATTACACACACTATATCATCACATAATTCTTGGCACATATTTGTTTATCGTTACTACTGGTTTGCAAAAGTAGTAAGTAATACCACAGATATTCCATTTATTTTATTAATATTTTCTAATAACAATAACATCAAAGGTATAAATATCAACGTAAGAAACTGTCAAGGTAAGAAACATCTGGTGATTGACATTGGCAAAGGTGAGTGAAAAATTACAAATTGTAGGTTGGCCTGTTCATATTAACTTGTTTAACTAAATTGTATTAATAATAATTGTGCGCAGCACTTAATAAAAGTCAAATAAATAGGCCCATAAAATAAATACATAAAAAAACACTGAAATTATAATATGAGTAATAGATCAACTTGAAGCAAAAAATAACTCCAGGTATGTTTTCGTGGAGGTAATAAGATTCTAACATGACTTAACGCTCCTTTTAAACATGTACAGATGTAGAAAAAACTAACTCCAGGTGTGTTTTTGATGAGGAAACAACATTATAACAGATCAGAAAGCAGCATAATACAGAACCCTTTAAAAAAAAAAAAAAAAAAAAAAAGGTTGTAAAATGCAAGCTGTTGAATACTAAAAACAGCAGCTTGTATTCATGTGCAGTGGAATCCTCTGTGTGTTTTGGCTATAGGGAGAAATGTATGAGCGGTATAGGGACAGTTTAACTAATGACGTCTCTGCTCAGTCTGCTCAGAATGTTTCAGTGTGATGTATGCGCCCGCTGCCCTTTCATATTCTAATTTGTATCCGAGTGTGAAGGCCAGGAGGTCCGTTCAAATTCAGCCTTTGACAGTCAGACATATGGATGCCTCGTAACCTTCAGACTTTCCTGGTGGAGGGTCTGTCGTCTGCTAGTCTCCATGGAGATTACTATTATTATTATTATTGCAGTTATTGAGAGTAGTTGCTTTTCCTGGAAAGTATAGTATTAGACTTGTTTATCTCCACTATAGGCTGTATTTGTAAATGGACATAGCGAACCATGGGGGCACTTCCTACCCAGGCTGGCCTTCACTCAATTTCATTTCTCTCCAGCGACTAGGTCAGGAATCAGAACACACTAGACGGTTTGCAAGTACCCTGGAGGTTGTGGACCGCGCACCGGCCAATCAGCGAAGAGCTGCGAAGCCATGACGTCAAATTCAAGTGCTAAGAAGCCATATATTCTGTGTTGGCAACAATTCCCGAGATTGAGGATTTAAAGCCGGAACAAAGAGAATAGTTGGTGAATTTTATCCAGGGGAAAAACGTTATTGCCCTTCTTCCTACGGGATTTGGGAAACACTTAATATACCAGTTAGCCCTGTTAGCAGCGCATTACATACGTCACGACCAAATAGCAGTGATTGGTTAAATAAAAAAAGTACTAGGGCTGGGTATCATTAAGTAGTTACCGATACAATACATACCTCGATACAGAGGCCACAATACAATACATATCCCAATACAGTGCACTTTTCATTCGATACGATATATTTCAATTCGATTCCATACGGTTCAGTAAAAAATAAAGACTAAATCATGGCTGTGATACTAAAAGTCTTTGTTAAACCACTTCTTGTGCAAAATTCATATGAAACACAAATATTTTATTCATCAAAACAGTGAAAATGTCAAATGTGTCACATAAACGAGTTTTCTTCCTCTAAACAAGCAACAAAACTGTAGCTGTAACAAAATAATTTAGTAAAATATACCAAAAAAGACTCTTGGTGATGTATCGATACAGCAGTCCACGATATCGATACTGTATCATCACTTTAAACGATACGATATTTTGATATTTTTGCACACCCCTAAAAGTACCCACCTACCGTTGAAGGAACGAATCCTAACGCTGCGAGGTCAGACGGTTTCCACCAAGTGAAACCGTCTGATGAACCAGACTAGGCACTTCTGCCTCCATCGAAAAATGGTCACCTCTCTCTCTGTAACTGCTGCAGTGAGCCATTTTGGTCTTTAAATGTTTGTATTAACTCGTTCTACATGATCCTGGGGTTTTTCTTTCGCTATTTTGTCCATAAATAAATTCCTATTCTTAATACAGACCAGGCTCCAAATTCACTCTTGTAACTGCAAGCCTTGATGAACTTCATTTGACTGGAGCTGAACACTATGGATGACGCCACACTCCGTTAGTCCACTTCTTTATACAGTGTATGGTTCTCAGCAGGGGTGTGCAAAAATATTGAAATATCCCTATATCGTATCGTTTAATGTGATGATACAGTATCGATATCACGGGCTGTTGTATCGATATATCACCAAGAGTATTTTTTGGAATACGTTAGACCGGCACATCCAGGAATTTGACTGGTGAGAGACGTTCCCGCCCATTTCTGCGGGAAAACACACGACCCATCTCCTTAACTTTAATGCAAATTAGGGTCAATAAACATAATTCATACAGTACTCCTAGGTGTAGATAATAACAGAAAATACACCAAATCAATATAACTACTCAATACATGACCACTTTGCCGCTCGTTGACCTTGAAAGATACGTACAACACCTTAAATCAGTTAATATGAAAACCTGCCCCTTCAGAGTCCCATGTACAAAGAGCAACAACCACACTCAGAGCCACAAGTGTCATACCCGCACATTTATTCATATCTCACTGAGTCTCCAGGGAAGAAATTGTTTTCCTGTATTTTTGCCTTTATATTTGAATTTTAATATAGTTTCGTTGACTCACAGGCTCAGATTCAAAATATGTTAGCTTAGGGTGACCTTATTTCCATTTGTGAAAACCCGGACACCTTACCGGGGGTGGGGGGTTGGACCTCGACACTGAGCTACTGTGCACATGGCCTCCCACTTGTCCCGACCGGATTGGAATTTCTTGTACAAGTCATTATTAAATGCACATTTGGGTTTCAGCGTGTTGCAGACTGACCGACTGTTTGTGTCTGCTCGCTCCTTCTGAGTTACAGAGAGCTACAAGAGACGCTCAATTTAATGGCCCCAATGAACGGTAATGAAAACCCGGACATTTCCACCACCCGGACGCCGAGGACAGAAAAAATGGACATGTCTGGAAAAACGGAGGTTTGGTCACCTTA
Organism: Boleophthalmus pectinirostris; assembly: GCF_026225935.1. Classification (NCBI taxonomy): domain Eukaryota; kingdom Metazoa; phylum Chordata; class Actinopteri; order Gobiiformes; family Gobiidae; genus Boleophthalmus; species Boleophthalmus pectinirostris. The sequence goes on along the minus strand of NW_026571115.1, from coordinate 27,069,024 downwards.
TGTCAGCTAGTTAATTTAGAGCCAGCATAATTTTTGTCATAGCTGATAACTTTTAGCCTACATTTCTGTTTTCTTTGGTCCGATTCATTTTTGGTTTAGTTGTTTATCTCTTGAAAACTAATGACAAAATAACAATTAAATCAAGATTTTAATAACTAGGCTAATATTTATTTGCCAGCAAAACCTGTAACCTGCTCCTGGATTAAGGTGCAGCTATTTTTGTGGACATGGCAGGGGAAGGAATTTCAGCAAAGGTTTCTTAGCTTTATTGTTTGTACACCCAACCACACAGCAACTCCTTGGCAGGTCTAACGTAAACAACAACGGTCACTAAGGCAGCACTTTTTGGCTCTGAGGGATCGTTTTCCCCATAAAAGGTGTGTGGCTCAAACAGTGTTGGGGAGTAACAGATTACATGTACCAGAGTTACGTAATCAGAGTACAAATTATGAGTAACTGTATTCGGTTACAGTTACTATTTAAATGAGTGGTAATTGGATTACAGTTACTTTGTTGAAATAAATGGATTACACGGCCGTATTTTCCCGTTTTCATATTTGGGGCTATTTTTTTTTTTTTTTTCTCCGTAATTTCACTCATTGCTGGACACTAAACCAGGTCTAAACAAGGACTAAATCAGGACTAAATCAGGACTAAATCAGGACTAAACCAGGACTAAAACCATGTCTAAACCAGGTCTAAACAAGGACTAAACTAGGACTAAACTAGGACTAAACCAGGACTAAAACAGGACTAAAACCAGGTCTAAAACTAGGTCTAAATCAGGTCTAAACCAGGTCTAAACCAGGTCTAAAACCAGGTCTAAACCAGAACTAAATTAGGACTAAACCAGGTCTAAATTAGGTCTAAACCAGGACTAAACCGGGACTAAACAGGGACTAAACCAGATCTAAACCAGGACTAAACCAGGTCTAAACCAGGTCTAAACCAGGTCTAAACAAGGACTAAATCAGGACTAAACCAGAACTAAACCAGGTCTAAACCAGGTCTAAACCAGGTCTAAACCAGGACTAAACCAGAACTAAACCAGATCTAAGCTGGAACTAAACCAGATCTAAAACAGGACTAAATCATGCTGTGTGGACCGTGTCTCCTCCTCTTCTATCAATAATATTTTTAATGTGGTTAAGAAAAGACTCGGCCTTTTCATTTTCTTTTATCAGAAAAACATCTTAGGTGAAGATGTCCTAGTCTTTGTTACTCTACAGCAAATCAAGTAATCCAAAGTATTCACATTACGTTACTCACTTTAAGTAATTTAATGGATTACGTTACAAACTACATTTTGAGGTATGTAATCTGTAATCTGTAGGGGAATAGATTTTAAAAGTAACCTTCCCAACACTGGGCGCAAATAACATTCTGTGTGACGTGGGTCCAGTTGTGTGTATATTTTACAGAATTATTTTGTTACGGCGCTACAGTTTTGTTGAAGGAAATTCATTTATGCGACACATTTGACATTTTCACTGTTTTGAGGATTAAAATGTTTGTGTTTCATATGACCTTTGCACAAGAAGTGGTTTAACAAAGACTTTTAGCCACAATTTAGTCTTTATTTTTTATCGAACCATATTGAATCGCTTTGAAATATACAGTATCGAATCAAAAGTGCACTGTATCGAGATATGTATCGTATCGTCTCCTATGTATCGAGGTACATATCGAATCTGCAACTTCTTACTGATAACCAGCCCTAATTCACAGTATAAAATATATTTGAAGATAGAAAATGTTATTCAAATTTGTCCATTAAACCCATTCTCCAACAATGAAGTAGTCATGAAGTAAAAATACTCCTTTACCTTAACATGATTAGCCCACATTTTTCACAAACTAAGTAAACATTGCCTGCGGATAAACGTGGCGTAGTCATTAATTTCAAAGCACGTGGGTCGATCATGAGATAAAATGAAGTGAGAATAATTTGCGTGTAGGAATGATGCGTCCATTGTGTTACACGGTATCAGCAGATTAAAGTAATTGCCTATAGGTGGCCAATTATGTGCGGCAGTCTCCTTTTAAAGATGCAGGGCCCATTCGAATTGCATGACTCAGCAGTGGCTTCACAGACTTACAGGTATACGGTCCAGGCTATAGGTTTTACATTTCAAAGCTGTGGGACTTCTGCTGTTTCTGCAGAGCCGGGGTTAACAATAAAGGAGGGTTATGTGAGGTATAAATAAAGCAACAGTGAGAAAATGTATGAGTCCATAATGGGGCTGGAAAATGTGGAAAAAAATATATGTTATATGCGGACATTTTAGAGACGTATTTGGATTAAATTATGTTAGTTAATTAAAAGAATACAGATTCATACAATTTATTTACCCATCAATATACTGGCGGAAAATAAATTACGACAAAATTTTTAGAACTTTTACCAAATGCATTTTAATTTCTGTAGCTATTCTTAAATATTCCACAAAATTGACTTTTCCATTTAACTCTATTATAAGGGGGTGTGCAAAAATATTGAAATATTGATATTGTGGGCTTCTGTATCAATATATCGCCAAGAGTATTTTTGGTATACTTTGCTCAATTATTTTGTTACAGTGCTACAGTTTTGTTGCTTGTACAGAAGAAAGGAAACTCGTTTATGCAACACATTTGACATTTTCACAGTTTTAATGATTAAATTGGCCGTGTTTCATTAAGCCAAAGATGTTAATTTTATCTTCTTATGCACTTTAAGTTCTTGGTTTATTTTTTTAAAGACAATACAGTGAAGTATATTTACCTTGTTGACATGTAGCTGCAAGAAATAGCCACATTATGGATTGGGACGGGGCTCGGGTCATTGGATCGGAAAACAACAAGTTCAAACACTGAATCAGGGAGGTAGTTGAAATCAGGAAACGAGGCACGGACAGCATTAACCAGGATGATGGAGCATTCCTCCTTTCACAAACCTGGGACACCCTCCTCCAGAGAACACAGGGCAACGGGAGCTGCCAGGTCCATCAGGCTGACCACCCCTACAGGAAGTAACAACAGCTGAGGACAGTTCTGAAGGCGGCTCAACACTAGCAGCCAAAACATGTCACCAAGGTAAATACACTTTACTGTATTGTCTTTAAAAAGAACCCAAGAAGTTAAAGGGTGTGTTTCATGTTCACTTTGCACAAGAAGTGGTTTAACAAAGACTTTAATGTAACAGCCAAGATTTAGACATTATTTTTGATTGATATACCATACCATATCAAATTGATTTGAAATCTATCGTATTGAATCGTACGGAATGAAAAGCTCACTGTATCAAGATATGAATCGTATTGTGGCTTATGTATCAAGGTATGTATCGTATTGGCAACTTCTGAATGATACCCAGCCCTACCTATGATAGTTGTTTGCCCTTCTCATTTACCCTCTTGAAGTTGTGTTTGTTGTGATTCCTGCATGTTTGAGTCATCTTTAATCACTTATTTTTAAGACACCATGTTGCTGATCAATCCACGTTTTTCACCAGTCACCAGTGCATGCCCACTGCTCTGTACTTATTATTTTTTTCTGTATCGATGATACATATAGGATTTTGCAGCGTTGTGTAATCATTTCAGTACAGATGGGAAAAAAATCTGCACCTCCTAGTGTGATCTGCAGCTATCCATCTGAGTTGTTTACGCCGGTGTCAGCTCCCATTGGACACTGCAGCTTTCTAATGCGGGAGTCAGCGGATTTGTTTTTTTATGAAGTTGTTTCAGATGTATATTGCGTTGTGTAAAATGTGGAAATAATAACATAATGATCCACGGTGTCATAAATTCTAACTATAAAGCAGATACAAGCACGTACAAGCATGGGGTCTTTAAAAATATCAGATTTAAAACCACAGACTAAAAGAAAAGCATGTTGTTTGTTATTATGGATGTGTTAATTAACACTGACAAACATACAAAAATGCAGTCACTGTATCGAACCGTTTTGGTGAAGAGGGAGCTGAGTCGAAAGGCAAAGCTCTTGATTTACTGCTCAATCTACATTCCTCCCCTCACCTGTGGTCATGAGCTCTGGGTAATGACTGAAAGAACGAGATCACGGACACAAGCAGTCGAAATGGGTTTCCTCCGCAGGGTGGCTGGGCGCTCCCTTAGAGATAGGGTGAGGAGCTCGGTCACATGGGAGGAACTCGGAGTAGAGCCGCTGCTTCTTCACATCGAGAGGAGCCAGTTGAGGTGGCTCAGGCATCTGTTCCGGATGCCTCCTGGAGGTGTTCCGGGCATGTCCCACTGACAGAAGGCCCCAGGAAAGACCCAGGACATGCTGGAGGGACTATGTCTCTGGGCTGGCCTGGAAACGCCTTAGAGTCCCCCCGGAGGAGCTGGAGGAAGTGTCTGGGGTGAAGGAAGTCTGGGAGTCCTTGCTTAGACTGTTGCCCCCGCAACCTGACCTCGGATTAAGTGGAAGAAAATGGATGGAAAACATAGAAAAAATGTGCATCCTTACTCTGAGCAGGTTTGCATCTCCACAAACCTGACTCTTGTTTGCCTGGAGGAGGGCCTCTTCCTACTTGTGTCCATGGAAATGTTTTATCTCCATGCACTGGAAAAAAAAAAAAAAAATCAAGTAACAAAAGTAAGTTAAAATGAACATTTTACTTTGACAAGTAAAATTATCCACCAATGGAATAAGTGTGTTTTTCTTAATTTAAGCAACATTCCATTTTGTTTCTTATTTTAAGTGCAAAAAGTTGATGTTTTTCTTAATTTAAGTGTAGCAAGTTGTATTTTCATATTTTAACTACAAAAAGTCTTATTCCACTGGCAGATCATTTTACTTGTCAAGTGAAACTTATTCAAATCATGATAAAACTTTCTTAATTCATATCATCTTGGCTTGACTAGATTTTGTCTTTTGCAGTGTGGAGAATAATCCAAATCTTTCTTTAAACTTTCTCTTTCCAGTGAATCATGCAGTTGATTTTCCACCCACAGAGAGTTACATACTGGAGCTTTAAAATGACACAATATCAACTCAGTATCACATTCTCATACTGAAACCAACCACCGATCAAGCTAGCACACACTTTTAGCGTCAAAACCTTTTCCCAAACATTGCAGAACAGCCCGGCAAAACAAAACCGTTCACCTCTCCGCGCTTTTCAACAATGACACGCAATTACCCGGCGAGCGCCCATCGACTCACGGGAACCCCCATCCCGCCCAGAGTGACACCAATTAGGCTCGATCGGGGGGGAGATTAGCTAGCCCCACATGGCGCACTAGCATGTCAGCCTGATTTGTTTGTGCACCGCCAGGCTCATGTCGTAGCACCTGTCGCGGATCCTGTTATCACCGGCGCTAGCTAGCCTTTTATTGTCACTCCAGACCGAGCGCGGGAATAATTATTGAGCTATTATGAAGATTTAAAGGCTCCGGAAACGATCAGGTGTAATTATGTTGTCAAGCGAGTGTGAAATGGTTTCTTGATGAGGGTGAAGTCCGTCAGCGTCGTGTTCGGGTGTCAGACTATGAAGAAAACATGCAGGTCACAAGGTTTTGTAATAATATTGTGTAACATGGGATCATAGCAACTAGAGGTGTGCAAAAATATTGAAATATCCAGGGTTCCCACTTTTTTTCACTGACAAAATTTCAAAACTTTTCCATGACTTTACGGCACCTACATGTGTAGAACTGATCAAACTTTTAAGGCTAAATATGAAATGTTAACCGTATTTACTCACCTTAAGGTTTGGTATTATAGGTTTTTAACCCTCTCCAGGCAGGCGTTGCAGATTTGCAACAGCTAAATTCCAAGTACCTACTTACTCCACATCCATATTATATGAGCTTTTTTTACTTAGGAGCCTTTTCTCCCATCCATGCTGATAAACGTGGGCAATGCAGACTGTGTAAGAATGTCTACACGCAAACGGCCTGCCAGAAGGGCAAAATACTTTTTTTGTTTACAAAGGATAAAAAAGTCAGAATTGTATATTACTACCCCATATTATAATTTTCCCCAAATATCAGAATTTTTCCTGATACGAAAAATTAATTTGAGCCTGAGAGGGTTAACATTCAAAATACTGTCAGTGTGTTTATTGTCATCTCACTCATTGTCGAATCGCTTATGGCTAGGGTTGCCAATCGTCCCTTGAAAAACGGAATCATCCCGTATTCAGAAACAAAAGTACGCGTCCCGTATTGAGCTGAAAAGGGCCGCACTTTGTCCCGTATTATCGTGAGAATCAAAAATACTGTATAGTCAATGGAATGACCCCTTTAGAAAATTTACAGTAAACGTATTCTCAGCCTCTTCTGCTCTGTGACCAATGAGCTGACAGCACACACACCACGCTCCTGATCTCATTGGTCGAGGTTGCTTGTGTTGCGAAGAAAATCAGTAGCACCGACAGTCCTTTACGGTGTTCTGTCGAAATAGACTGCTCCATCGAAATGAGCTACCTGCAGCCCAACGTTGGTATTCTGCCGCAAATCTAACACGCACATGTTCATGCTTACATGCTTCACTGGTCAAAACAGACAATAAAATCAATACGTGTTTCAAATGTGACTTGTTACTCCACTTCAGGAGCTCAAATCAATGGCATTTAAACTGGAACAGTGTTTGGCAGGTGTGCGCATGAGCAGTAGCGCTATGTAGCTCAAATCGACAGGACACCGGTCTTGCCAATGAAGAGTCTCTTATTTATTTTTTCAGGGAGCTGGCAATCCTACTTATGGCAGTTTACATGTTCAGAAAAAAACTTCTGTTTACAAACAAATGATGTGAGAGACGGTCTAAATGTCACTACACAGTTTTTAGGAGACACTTTCTCTCACAGATTCACAACTTAACACATCAAAGTGACGAAAAGACAATTCACCCCGTTTACTGTGTGTGCCGACATTTATGCTGTGACACAAATCCAACCAACTCATCCTGCAACAAATTAGCCTGACTTTGTGTTTTGGAACCCTGATTTGATTGGCTGTTCCATTGCACTCAAGGTGTACGTCGGTTTTGCCCGAGTCCCGAGCGCAATAGAATGCAACTTTATGTAAGAAATGTCCCAGGTGTCCCTATTTTTGACCAATCTGATCTAAACAAGGACTAAACTAAAACTAAACCAGGACTATATCAGGTCTAAACCAGGACTAAAACAGGACAATCACAATTTTAGACTAATCTGATCCTCGCCAGTAGTAAAGAGGAGCATAAACTGTCATTTGTTTAGCCAAAATACAGAAAACCGTGTTTGCAAATGACCGTAAATTAAAAAAAAAAATGCCCCTCAGATTATGACTGACACGAGAATCCACAATGTTACCAACCATCCCAACCCTGGTGTGTCAGACTTGAGTCACTATTTTTAGGACGTGAGACTTGACTTGATAAAATGGACTAAGACTTGGGACTAGGCTTGGACTTGAAGGTCAGTGGCTTGACAAGACTTGAGAAGCACGTTTAAATCTGAATGCTTGCTGTTCTGACTGTAATGATTCACACTAAGATCTTGTCAAGACATTTATAAAAGAAAAAAATTACATCTCTACAACTCTTATATACTAAATAAATACTCATATATAAATATACTATGATTTTTTTAAAAGTACACTTTATCTTAAAAGTCAAATAAGTTGCAAAAATCTAAGTTACTTGAGACTTGAAATGACTTGAACTTATGTGACTTTAGACTCGGACTTGGACTTGCCTGTATTTAACTTGGGACTTGACTCGGACTTGAGATAAAAGATTTGAGACTTACTTGAGACTTGCAAAACAATGACTTGGTCCCACCTCTAATCCCAGTTTTGAAGTTTGAAACTCTGGTCACCCTGTTAGTACTACTAATAATAAGAATAATGAGCTAGTATTTTTTATCAATGGTAGTAACATCGTAATGAAAAACTGTCGAAGAGCAAAGTTGAGATGTAGTTTCTGAATGATTTTCTTTTTGTAATTTAAAGGTGGAAATAGCAGTGTTTAGAATCAAACTTCTAGGCTTACTGATCCTTTAAACCCTTCATGTTTAAGCCGTGCTGTGCTCTACTGCACACTCGTATGATCCATATTACCACATGCTAATATGATGCAAATTTCCAACATAGGAGCTGTTTGAAAAGTTTATCAGCCAGCCAGAGGAGCGGTGGGATTGTGTGTGATGAATTAGACATCACTATTCGATAACAGCTCACAGAGGACAGAGCATTTGGATCTCATCTCGTCTCTTTATGATTTATAGATCTACCAAACGTAACCAGCCGAACATGATGGCCCACCTCAGGGGCTCGGTGCCGCTCGGTGCCGCTCGGTAGGCTATTAGCGCCTCACCGTGTCATTTTCCCCTCCAGTCATTTACCAGATCAGTCATGTCGTGTTAGGCGTGGGCTCGACCGTAGCTTAAATCAAATGGTATCAGCTTTTGTCTTCTTTTGTGATTCATTAAAAGCAACAGTATGTCACTTTTCAGACAAAAATGGACTAAAATATAAGCAAGTTTGTTTGTTTTTCATTTTGGTTCTGTTTATTACACTGAAAAATGTATTATAACACATGTCCTTAATCTCAAAGGGCTTGCATCTCCACAAACCTGACTCTTCTCTGTCCTGTTTACGTCTCTACGGTTTTGAAGGATGGTTTAACTTTCTACGTTTATAGAAATCATGCAAGTGACGAGCCATTTCGTACGGTGACCGGCAAGTGCAAAACACTTTTACGTTTCACAACACACTTTAACACGTTTGAAAACAAAATTACACTTAAAATACACATTCACATCTTGAAAATAAATTTACGTTTCATAAAGCTCATTTGCAAATGTGAAAACAAATTTACAAAACGCAAAACATTTGTACAAGCGTCAAGACAAATTTACATGTGGCAAAAACACAAATACAAACCTTCGAAACACATAGACCTTTTTCACAACAGCTGGAAGTGCCGCGATGTAGGGCAAACATCACTTCCAGTTACCGTAAATTCCGGACTATTGAGTGCACCTAAACCGCATCAACTAAACTAACTAACTACTCATATATAGGCCGCACTTGAATATAAGCCGCTGGTGTCCACGTCTTCAAGAATGTTTTCAAGTTCAGACTGTCTGCTTTTATTGCCTCTGAAAGCTTTTGTTGTCTTTTTTGCATCGAGTCAGTTCTTCACGCACTATCAACTCATTCATGCCGAGCTCACGTGCAGCAGCTCTATTTCCTTCTTCGACAGCCACATCAGTTGCCATTAACTTAAAAGCTGCATCATCTGCATTTCTTTGTGTGTTTTCCATGAGGAGGGTGTGTGCATAAAGAGCAAAATAACAGTTTAAAACACAAACAAACATCATCTTCCTCAGGGCATCACCCCCATATCTCCTCGTGCTCTGTGCATGTCTCCTGCAGAAAGAGCCACTGTTCTGTCTGTATCGTGTCATTGTCTTGTAGGATTTCTGCAGATTAAAGGCTCTCCCGGGGGCTTTTCTATGTCAAAATATCTGTGGAAATGTCTCACGTATTTTCCACCAGCTTCATAAATCTGCCCCATCACCAAGTCTTTATCCAACAAGGTCGACAAATGACATATTCTGTCCATGAAGAATTTATCCACAACGGTAAGAAAGTCAAAAACTTAAAGACAACGACTATTATTAGTGAACTACTCCTGAGCAAAACTAATGTTGTGGTTGTTTGTCATTTCCGAATTTTAGGACCATCAAGAACTTAATTTGTATTTCTGTTTTTGCCACATGTAAATTTGTCTCGGCTCTTGTACAATTGTTTGGTGTTTTGTAAATCTGTTCATTTGCAAATGTGTTTTATGAAACTTGGAATTTATATTCAAGATGTAAATGTGTATTATAAATGTGATTTTGTTTTCAAACTTGTTAATATACTACTCAATTATAAAAATAAAAGTATATGGTGTCTGAAATCTAAGAGAAAATATTAACTACTTAAGTAAATGAGTACCATGCATCTTTGAATGTAGAACTAACATTTCCGTTTCCAAAGTACTACCAAATACACTCACAAAGCTACTCTTTAAAGCCACAGTATGTAACATTTTATCCAGTTTTTTTGCTAAAGCGTGCCATTTCTTTGTGCTTGTGTTTTTTTTTTTGCACTGAACAACTTGCATCCTTACTTTCAGTGGGCTTGCATCTCCACAAACCTGACTTTATTTTGTATTTATTTACTCTTGTTTCCATGTAAACGTTGCTCCTTTGGCTATAATATTCCTCAGTATGGCATAAAAAAAAAATCTCCGTGTTGAATGTTCCGAAGTATGGTTTTAACTTTCTATTAAGGATTTGCGTGTGACGTGGCGGCCAAACTGAAGGTCAAGATTGGGGTTTGATTCGGAACGTGCTATTCAATTACTACAATATAAACACGGCTACTTTAAAGAACACAAACAACATAAAACTGTCTGAAATCACCAGCTCGTTAAATTAACTGTCATTAGAAAGATATAATGCTAAAGTCATCCTCCTGGGTTGTGGACTAGATCCATAATTCCGATGCTTCGCTCTGTGCCCAACCTCCAATATCCAGATATTTATAACAACTTAATTCATTCGACATCGTCCTGCACCAACCAAGAGCTGAAAAATTACAAGGGGTTAGAGGCTTATAAATATTTTGTAGCGGGGTGCGTGAGATTTTTGTTGATCACCAAACCGTCACATCTGTTCATGATAAAAGCCAGGGTAAGGAGAATGGAGGTCAAGATCAGGACTGTAGTTACCCAGGGACCAGAAAAATTGAGGGTGACATTCCATGCTGGCCAAAATGAGGATCGGGGCAAGCGAGATTCCATGCCGCCAAAAGTGAGGACCGGGGGGGGATTCTGTTCCGGTGAAAGTGAGGACCAGGTGGAGATTCCGTGCCGCCAAAAGTGAGGACCAGGTGGAGATCCCGTGCCCCAAAAGTGAGGACCAGGTGGAGATTCCGTGCCGGTGAAAGTGAGGACCAGGTGGAGAGTCCGTGCCAGTGAAAGTGAGGACCAGGTGGAGATTCTGTGCCGGTGAAAGTGAGGACCAGGTGGAGATTCTGTGCCGCCAAAAGTGAGGACCAGGTGGGGATTCTGTACCTCCAAAAGTGAGGACCAGGTGGAGATTCCGTGCCGCCAAAAGTGAGGACCAGGTGGAGATTACGTGCCGCCATAAGTGAGGACCAGGTGGAGATTCCGTGCCGCCAAAAGTGAGGACCAGGTGGGGATTCTGTACCTCCAAAAGTGAGGACCAGGTGGAGATTCCGTGCCGCCAAAAGTGAGGACCAGGTGGAGATTCCGTGCCGGTGAAAGTGAGGACCAGGTGGAGATTCCGTGCCGGTGAAAGTGAGGACCAGGTGGAGATTCCGTGCCGGTGAAAGTGAGGACCAGGTGGAGATTCCGTGCCGGTGAAAGTGAGGACCAGGTGGAGATCCCGTGCCCCAAAAGTGAGGACCAGGTGGAGATTCCGTGCCGAGGAAAGTGAGGACCAGGTGGAGATTCCGTGCCGCCAAAAGAGAGGACCAGGTGGAGATTCCATGCCGCCAAAAGTGTGGACCAGGTGGGGATTCCATGCCGCCAAAAGTGAGGACCAGGTGGGGATTCCGTGCCGAGGAAAGTGAGGACCAGGTGGAGATTCCATGCCGCCAAAAGTGAGGACCAGGTGGGGATTCTGTTCCGGTGAAAGTGAGGACGAGATGGGGATTCTATGCAGCCAAAAGTGAGGACCGCACAGCGCGTCCTTATTTTATCTCACACAAATACTACACATGGGTCCAGATAGATAGTTTGACCTCCAATATGGCGGCATAAACAACAGGACACGTGCTTTTGTGACATATATGCAAAACCTTAATTTCAGTGGAATTGTACAGTTACCTTCTCAGTCAGAGCCACATGCTTTGAAAAAACTTTACAAAGATGATTTCTGTTTTTGTTTTTTAGATCTTGAGCTGTATTCTGTCTCCTTGATTTCAGAGTGCATGATTGACAGGCAGATTAACCAATCAGAGAGAGGCATGCTCCGTTGGCAACATAAAGGACTGAGAAAGAATCAACAATCGAAGCACCAAACTATTAGCCAGGCTGGGGCCATCGAGTGCCTCCGCTCAACTTCATTTCTCTCCAGCGACTAGGTCAGGAATCAGAATACACTAGACGGTTCGCAAAAAACATGTAAATGCGAGTTTGGGCACCAGCCAATCAGCGAAGTGCCATATATTCTGTGTTGGCAACGATTCCTGAGGTTGAGAATTTAAAGCCAGAACAAAGCGAATGTTTGATGAATTTTATCGAGGGGAAAGACATTATCGCCCTTCTTCCTACGGGATTTGGGAAAAGCTTAATATACCAGTTAGCCCTGTTAGCGGTGCATTACAAACATCACAACCAATTAGTAGTGATTGGTTAAATAAAAATAAAAAAAGTACCCGCTTACTGTCAAGCGAACAAATCCCAAAGCTGCGAGGTCAGACGGTTTCCACGAAGAGAAACCGGCTGATGAATCAGGCAACCAAACTATTACTTATCTCAGGTTAATGCAGCTATATATTTTCTTCTGAATATTCTGTGGTTGGATTTTCTCAAGTTTGGACTGAATTTTTTCACACTCTATGATCAGATTCCAGACCCTTCAGAAAGCAGAAGGAATTGGTTGGCCTGGAAAATCATACAAGTGACGTCCAACTTCGAGAAAGTTACATGCCCTACCTTAAAAAGACTATCCCCACAATTCTCTACCTCTTCTTCGACTTCCTGCTGTTTTCTCCTCCCAGATCAATCCACACAGAGCTAAATAAGAGATGAGGACTTTCGCTACTGAGACTCTGAAGCTCCAGGGCACACTCTGTGATCCAACGAGCACCTTCTATCAACATTTATCCAAGAAAAACATGTTTTAGCATCATTTCCACTACAGAAAACCCAATTTCTTTGACTGGGCATTGGGCAAGATGTCTGAAGCACATCCCTTTGAAAAGCTGTAATCGAAACTGTCGGCGGCCATCTTTCTTCCCCGTCTCCATCCCGGCTCCTTCACAAAGACGTACGCTCCGACAGGCCGGGCTCACTCTCCCATATTGGCTGCTCTATAGGGACTTATAGAGCGGGCCTTTTCTGCAGCTCTCACGTAAGTTGGCAGTACTGACAGGTGTCTGGTTGCCACGGTTTCCAGTGGGTTTTACAAGGACGAGAGAGAAAGGCGCCAGAGAAAAAGGTCATGTATGTGTACAGCACTCTAAAGGCGCGCTATGGAACTTTTCTTGTGCAGGCTCTGACATCTGTTTGTATCAGCGGAGATGTCTTTGCTTTTCCGGGAATGTGCTCTTGCATTTATTCAATCTGAAGTGATTTAAAAAAAGAAAGAACTTGGAGCAGGGTTGTGTAACGGCTGCGGACTCTTCGCTAAGCCGTATACAAAGGACAGGACACAGTGCCATAGAAATACTCATTTAATATGTCTCCACATATCAGGCACTGGCTCACCTCTGCAGTCTCCAGTGTGCTATTCAGAGGAGGAGCTTAAAGTTACACACTCAGTTAGGGCTGGGTATCATTAAGAAGTTGCCAATACGATACATATCTCGATACAGTGCACTTTTGGTTCGATACGATATATTTCAAATTGATTCGATACGGTTCAATAAAAAATAAAGGCTAAGTCATGACTGTGATACTAAAAGTCTTTGTTAAACCACTTCTTGTGCAAAGATAATATGAAAAACACACATTTTAATCATCAAAACAGTGAATGTCAAATGTTTGGCATAAATGAGTTTCCTTCCACTAAACAAGCAACAAAACTGTAGCTGTAATAAAATAATGTAGTAAAATACACCAAAAAAAAAAACTCTTGGGGATATATTGACACAGCAGCCCACGATATTGATACTGTATCACACATAAGCGATACGATATATCAATATTTTGATATTTTTGCACACCCATAGATTATAATTATTATAGATACATAATTACACCCCTAGAGTTTAGATAATTATACAAATCATGTATGAACAACAAAACAACTCCAAGTCCACACTGAGTACAGTGGAGCAGCTATCTGGGGAACCAAACGCACAACTTACAACTTCCACAAAAATAAACAAAATAAAACATACCTGTGACATATAAATATGTCTCCATTTAATATGGCTCCATATATCAGGCACTGGCTCCCCGCAAGAATGAAAACAGCACCGTGAGACGACTGCTCATTTTCACAGCATTCAGCACAAGGGTACAACATAAAGCTAACTTTAACAATCCAAATAAAATTTACAAAACTCAAAACCAGCGCACCATAACACATTTACCTCACATGAAAAAAGTTGTCTTATCAGCATGTGTTCTTGTATTTATGCAAAATGTGCACTGTTTTTGTGAAGTATATTATTTTATACCCAGACTGAACTCACCTACTCAGTTTGATGCCAACTAGAGATGTGCAAACTGAATTGCCCTTTGGGATTAATAAAGTTGTTGACTGATTGATTGATTGATTGATTAACTAGTGCCTCCACTCAATTTCATGTCTCTCCAGCATCCAGGTCAGGAATCAGAATACACTAGATGGTTCACAAAAGTCCCGGAAATGTGACTTCGGGCACCAGTCAATCAGCGAAGAGCCATACATTCTGTGTTTGCAACATTTCCTGAGATCGAGGATTTAAAGCCAGAATAAAGAGAATGTTTGGTGAATTTTATCAAGGGGAAAGACGTGTTGCCATTCTTCCTACCAGATTTGGGAAAAGCTTAATATACTAGTTAGCCCCGTTAGCGGCGCATTACATACGTCACAACCAAATAGCAGCGATTGGTTAAATAAAAAAGTACCCGCCTACTGTTGAGCAAATAAATCCTAATGCTGCGACATCAGAGGGTTTCTACGAAGTGAAACCGGCTGATGAATCAGGCTAAAACTCACCCTCTGCAGTCTCCAACATGGTACTACGAGGGGAAGTTGAATTACCAAAATAAAATACATGTGGGAGCAGTGCAAATGTCTGGTTTTCAAAATAAAATTCACATAAATTATAGTTAAACATAAAATACAACCAGGAAATTGTAAGATGTTCATTTTTAACATTACAGTTGCCTTTACACAGATCTAACTGGTAACTTAGCCCGGTGTCGTCACTTGCTAGTCTCCATGGAGATAGAAAAGTTTAATACTGTGGAACATTCCAAACAAAGTAATAACATCTCCATGTAAACAAGCAGGTGGTGGACCAGGAGAAAAGCTACAAACAGTACACCTTTAATATCCTAATAAGGACAGTCAGGAGGTGCACTGTTAACATGCTAGTTGTTGTTGACTCAGGCGACAAAACTCTGCAGGGTTCTGATCATTGTGCAGAAGTACTGGGGCAGAAGTACTCCTTTTTGTTAAGTAAAAGTACAAATACTGGAGTAAAATATCACATGAAAAAGTCTACTTCAGTAAAACTATTAAAATACCAGTTTAAAAATACTGAAAGAGCAAAAAGAGGTCTGATAAAGCTTCAAATGTAGTGATTTTGATACAGATTTGTGCTGCATTTTGTTCAACAGAAACAATTGAATCAATAGTTTTTCCTTGCTGGTTTTATTTGTTTATGTTTGTTTGCTCAAACTACGAATGTGAACCCGACCTTCTCAGCAGGCCTCGAAACTATCACAAAAAATATTGGAAAGATAGTGGAAAGTACAAACCTGCTCTCAAATGTTGTGAAGTACGAGTAAAATGTATCTACTTTAAAATGTACCTAAAATATTTACTTCTTGTACTGCATTATGTTCCACCACTGCTCTGAATGCAGAAGGTAAATAAGGAATAACTTTGGACTAGTCAAAATCTGCTATAGTGCCTTTAAATAAAGTTTTGGATGATCTTCAACCTCTTGGCAACAAAGTGTACTTTTAATTTACAGATGAGAGGCTCCCGACAGCTCTCCTGAAGGGCGTGTCTCTGTAAATGAACCCAGAGACAGAAGCGGGGAGCTGGGCCTTATCACGCAGCACACAGCCTCTTAATGGGGAGCCTGTATTATTACCTGCACCTGTCAGCTAAGCACCAGGGCTCTGCAAAGCCAATTCCAAGTGTAAAAGTAGTCCCTTAAGTGCACATAATATCTCAGAGGTGGGTAGTACTCATATTTACTAAAGTATATATAGCACTTTTTACATATAGTTTAATATTTTTATTGAAGTAAAAGTAGGCTACTCTTCCTTGAGTAAAAGTTTTTGTATTCTTCCCACAAAAGCTTTATGTTGACAATATTAACTCTCATTTGGGTTGCCAGTTTTGATGCTGAAATCCAGTTAATGGGCTCTATTCACACTTACGTCACAAACCAAGAAGACGTTTGGAAACATGTGATGACAACTTCTGGTGTAGTTACCGACACTGGGCTCGCCGACCGACTGTGATAAAACTCACTGAAGTAAATGTGATCAGATGTAAAATGAAGACTGCATACGTATGTGCTGTTTGGAATAACCTTTAATTTGGTGCCTTCATCTCTTCTAATCATAGTCGGAGTTGTGTGTCAGTGGGGGAAATGATTAAAACTGAGGTGTGGTTGTAAGTGTTGATTAGCTGAACATAACGAAACGATACAATGACATGGAGATGAAATAAAACTGGGCCTGAGAAGTTGTAATCTAATCGGTCTAATAAAACCTATTCACGCTTACCAGAAGATGTTTGGAAACATGTGGATGACGACTTCTGTTGTAGTTACTGACACTGGGCATGTGATAAAACCATGGATTCAGCAGCAGTGCAGTTTTCTATTTTTACATTTTTTAAAATTTAACTTAGACAAATGATAATACACAAATTAACGGGCTATTTAAGAAAGAATATGATGACATCTAGATGAAGGAAACCGGGACATTTGATTTTGCCAAAGTTATTATTGCCAAAAGAGCCAAAAAGAAGTTGTCATTGCATGTTTCCAAATGTCTTCTGGTTTTGAGGTGAAAAGCTGAAGTTTATATACTAGTATATAAGTATATTTTCCATATGCAGACATTATTTTAAGTTACAAAACCATGCTTATATTCCATGCTTATGCTTATAGCCAGGCTGGTGCCACCTAGTTTCATTTCTCTCCAGTGTCTGGGTCAGGAATCAGAATACACTAGACCACAGGTGTCAAACATAAGGCCCGGGGGCCAGATCCGGCCCTCCAAGACCTTTAATGTGGCCCTCGGCTGATTTTCTACTAGAATATTTTAATTATATTTTCTATTAAAATATTGTTAATTTTCTGTGGTGTTTATCACAGCAGCGTCTCCAGCGTCTCTGTACGTGGCCCCTCCCACCAGAGCAGCACAAATGAAGACTTGTCTCTTTCCAAACACTCTTAAAGGACGATCGTTTTGATTGTTGACCGTGACACCCTCATCAGAAAAATGTCCAACATGAGAAAAGTGGAGCCGAGTGCAGGATTTTACAACAAAAATTGACTTATTCGTATTTGCATACAAGTTCATGTTAAAACATTGTGTTGAAATAGCATTTTTCTTAAAGTTTCAGGTTGTTCATAATATTATAATATTTTGTAAAAGAAAGAGTTCATCAATTAAAAAAGATTTCTGTAATAGATTTGTGTTTCTCTGCACAAATATTTGAACTTCTTGTTATTTTTGGGGTATATATGACATGAGTTTTCTGATCCGGCCCCTTTAGGATCAAAATAGGTTGGATACGGCCCCCGGACCAAAATGAGTTTGACACCCCTGCACTAGATGATTTGCAAGAACCTCAGAAGTTGTAGACTGTGCACCAGCCAATCAGGGAAGAGCTGAACCAACACAAGTTACAATAGCTGACTGCATCCTCCTTTGGACTTCTTTTGTCAAATACAAACTTTGTACTTTTTATTGCACCTATAAGTCACAAGTTCACCTCGCAGAAACGACAATGATTGCTGTCATGCCAGCAATTACTTGGGCACCACTGAGCTTTTCAGCGCATTATATACGTCACGACCAAACAGCAGCGCTTGGATAAATTAAAAAAGTACCCACCTAACGTCAAGTGAATGAATCCTAATGCTGTGAGGTCAGACAGTTTCCACAAAGTGAAACCGGCTGATGAATCAGGCTAGACCAAAAGCACATTTAAAAGACAATTAGTCACAAGAATGCAGATTATGTGTACTTTAAGAAGCAGTCTGAACATGGTAGAGCAGGGGTCTCAAACTCAAATTACCTGGGGGCCACATTAGATAAAGTCTGAGTGAGGCTGGGCCGCATTGAGTATTCGATAAATACCGGTTGCATGAAAAAAGAGAGAGAGAACAACACGCAACACACTTTCTTAATCTTTAATAACAGTTCAGAACATGAAAATGTATTCAGAATGTAATTTTTAACTAATACGTCTACTCTTCTTCTTTTGCCTACTCCTTACTGGTTGAAACCTGGCTACGCCCACGGTAGAGGGGTGGGATTGTGCGTACATCTACCGCGGGCCGCACTGACGTTATTCTTTGGAATTAAGTGGAGGGCCGCAAAAAATCCTTCCAAGGGCTGCAAGTCTGAGATCCCTGTGGTAGAGGAACTAAACAGACAGGATTGTTGTGAATAAAACTCCAGGTTTGTTTTTGACAACAACTCATCATTATAACTTATAAATGTACAAAAATAAATAGTTCCATGGAAAAATACTGTTTTAAAGAGGCAGTTGCTATGGCAGGGCGGTCGAGTGGGACTATTGCAATGAGTGCCAGGCTGACCTCCATGTTCTCCATGAATCACTGTTAGTCACTGAGGAAAACACACACACCCACTGAGTCATCATCATGTCCAGCGCTGTCACCACACAACCCCACTGAATATACTATACATGTGCTATATATGTTTGAATGTATGTTTGGAAATTGTATTGAAATGTCCTTGTCCTTGGGAGAATAAGACTCAAACTGTCAGTGTGGTTTATATTTTTATGGGTGTGTTTATAATGAGATGCAACTGGAACAAAATTAAAAAATCTTACATTACGCAAAATTCACTCTTGTGAGGTTTAAACCATGTTATAATGTTGTGCACTCGTCAAAAACATATCTGGAGTTGTGTTTTGTTTCATTCACACCTCGTTTATTATTAGTCTGTACATCTCCAAAGTTCAAAATGCTCTGTCATGAAGCTGTAGTTTTCAAGTTAACAGCTCTTTTTATCTTTAGTACGGTAGGGATGGGCAGTTAGACTTAAACAAGCTTAATTGATTGAAGGGAAATTATTTGGACACAGTAGCTCACACATCACAATATAATATAATAAACACCAAAAATATATCAAAAATATAAATGGTAATAATACATTCTAAATAGCAACGGACAGATGTCAAATAAGGCATAATTATATAAGGCCAATAAGTCAAAATAAAATATAAAAATAAGTAATAAAATATGAAATCCCAGCTTTATAACAAGAGGTCATGGGAAGACAAATTCAAGGGCTGATACTAATGGACTTTAAAAACACAGTGGTGCACTTTTGTATTACTAAGGATGTAACGATACCCAAATCTCACAGTACGATATTTATTACGAGCCTAAAAAAACTATGACTATACAAGATGGAACAGGGTGTTTTCAATTTGAGAGAAGAACTCAGCCTAAATACACAGAGTCTTAATTAGAACTAAAACATAGAACTGAACATTCCACCACAGAGAAACATGTAGAACACCCCAAGCACGATGCCATTGCAAAGAATTATTTCAAAACTTCCCAATTTAAATTTGAACCATTATTATTAAGCACATTTTTCTTCAGCACCATGGACAGCTCCAACATTCAAGCTCCACTATAAAGACTAGGAGTGTGCAAAAATATCAAAATATCGACATATCGTATCATTTAATGTGATGATACGGTATCGATATCGTGGACTGCTGTATTGATATATCGGCAAGAGTATTTTTTTTGGTATATTTAACTAAATTATATTGTTACAGTGCTATAGTTTTGTTGCTTGTTCAGTGAAAGGAAACTCATTTATGCAACACATTTGACATTTTCACTGTTTTTGATTAAAATGTTTTTATGTTTCATATGAACTTTGCACAAGAAGTGGTTTAACAAAGACTTTTAGTATCACAGCCATAACATAGCCTTTAGTTTTTTATTGAATTGTATTGAATACTAAGCTTACTGTATCGAGGTATGTATCTTATTAGCCACTTCTGAATGACTAGTAGTAGTAGCAGTAGTAGTAGTAGTAGTAACAGCAGCAGTAGTAGAAGTAGTAGTAGGAGTGGTAGGAGTAGTAGTAGTGGCAGTAGTAGTAACAGTAGAAGTAGTAACAGCAGCAGTAGCAGGAGCAGGAGTAGGAGTAGTAGAAGTAGTAGTAGTAGTAGTAGTAGTTGTTGTTGTTGTAGTAGTAGTAGTAGTAGTAGTAGTAGTAGTAGTAGTAGTAGTAGTAGTAGTAGTAGTAGTAGTAGTAGTAGTAGTAGTAGTAGTAGTTGTTGTTGTTGTTGTTGTTGTTGTAGGAGGAGTAGTAGGAGTAGTAGTAGCAGTAGTAGTAGTAGTAGTAGTAGTAGTAGTAGTTGTTGTTGTTGTTGTAGGAGGAGGAGCAGGAGGAGTAGTAGGAGTAGTAGTAGTAGTAGTAGTAGTAGTACTAGCAGTACTACTAGTAGTAGTAGTAGTAGTAGTAGTAGTAGTAGTAGTAGTTAGCAGTACTAGTAGTAGTAGTAGTAGTAGTAGTAGTAGTAGTAGTAGTAGTAGTAGTAGTAGTAGTAGTAGTAGTAGTAGTAGTAGTAGTAGTAGTAGTAGAGTTATGTGCTGCTTCAGTTCCATCAGTATTTGTGTCCAGTGTTCGTCACATATTCATGCACAGACTTGAGTTTGCTGGACGGTCAGTGTGATTCTGCAGATAGAAGAGGGACAGAAGGAACACAGAGGCAGATCTGTGTAACATGATTGACTCAGTCACAGTGGCTTAGACCAGCTCAAACGTGTGTGTGTGTGTGTGTGTGTGTGTGTGTGTGTGTGTGTGTGTGTGTGTGTGTGTGTGTGTGTGTGTGTGTGTGTGTGTGTGTGTGTGTGTGTGTGTGTGTGTGTCCGCTGATGCAGCCATGAGACGCCATGTTGTTGTACTATATTATTGCTTTGGGACTGAAACTCTAATAAGAGACTAGTGGAAGATTTACAGTCGAGATTGAACACTGACTGACCCTCACATGGTAATGCTTGGAATGTAAAAAAGAGTAGTAGTAGTTGTAGTTGTAGCAGTTGTAATAATTGTTGTAGTAGTTGTAGCTGCTGCAGTTGTTTTAATCGTAGTAGCTGTAGTAGTAGTAGTAGTTGTTGTTGTAGCTGTAACTGTTGTAGTAGTTGTAGCTGTTGTAGCTGTTGCAGTTGTTGTAATTGTAGTTGTAATAGCTGTAGTAGTTGTAGTTTAGTAGTTGTAGTTGTTGTAAATGTAGTTGTAGTAGTAATTATGGTTGTAGTAGTTGTAGTTTTAGTTGTTGTAGTAGTTGTAATTGTGGTAATTGTTGTAGTGATTGTTGTAGTTGTAGTTGTTGTAGTAGTGGTAGTTGTAGTAGTTGTTGTAGCCGTAGTAGTTGTAGTTGTAGTAGTTGTAGTTGTAGTAGCTAACCCGCAAGCCAAGTTCCAAATAGGAAGTGAAGATTCCAACACACTTTTGGAACAGACATAGAGTCTGTGACGGAGATTCAGAGATGACCTGACACATATCTTTATAAAGTACTGGATAAGCGTGTACTCTGGATGCCAAGTAACTATACTACTTGTTAAGTGCTGTCGCCCCTTTGCGCCTCCTAGTGTGTGTTTTTATATCTATGTATGATTTCTGGCGTGGCTGGTCTGGGTATAAATAGAAGGCCTATCAGTGGCAGGCTCTTTTGGGCCCCGTCCACACTAGTACGTACTCAAGACGTTTTTCATCTACCGATCTGATCCAGCACTGTGTGGACGCCTGAAAACGCTGATACACTGACGTAAGAGCATTAGTTGTGTCCTTATTGGACCACATCACTGTGACTTGCGCCTTCCTGATTCACTGGGTTTGTGACATCGGTCATGTGACGCTATTGCAGAAAACAGTTTAAACAAACCACAGACAAACGGGAAACAGCAGAGCTACAACTTCTTACTACTTTCACGCTTGCTGTCTTCCTCCACTCGAAATCGGTTGCTGTAACTTCAGACACAGTGCTCCAGTTGTTTTTACCACCCACTTGATGACGTGATGCCAGTCTAGTCATGTGACTAGACTGTGTGGATAGGGAAGGCTTTGATTGCGGACACAGAAACAGCGTTTCTGGATGCAAATCTTTTGCGATACTGTGATACGGTGATTCATTTCAGTGTAAATGTAAACTTTCTCTTGTGCTCTTGCTGCACATTGCTTAGCCCTCTGCACACCCGTCCCTGCCTTGCCTGCTGCTCGGTTCAGGCTGCACCAACCCTGTTAACTGCAGTTAGTCTTTTGTGTTTGACCTGGTGGGGCTGGCTGTCTTGTTTTCTCCTTTTGGTTTGGTAAGGTTAGTTTGGGGATGTTTTTCTTTAGGTTAGTGATTTTGGCACCAGCTTCTACAGCCCTGTACGAGTTTGGCCCAGTGCCGCATCCTTTTGTTCTCTTTGGCCGGCTCACCAGGTCCACCTTTCAGTTGTTACTTTGTTTTGGGCACAGGAGGGGTTTTAGCTTTTTTAAAGTAATTTAAAATTAAAAAATTAACCCCCCTTTTTTGAACAACCCTTTCGCCTCCTGTGTCCTGTTTAACATGTCTGATCCACCCTTGTCGTAACACTACTATTGATAATAATACCAATACTTTTACATGCCCGCATTATGTCTTTCCTTTATAAAATCCTTGTATTTCCATAGTCTGAAACTCCACATAGCTTTTATATGCACAGACTGTCTGACTCATGCTTTAGTTCTATATTTATAAGTTCTATATAATTCTAGTTTTCTATTGGAGCCCATCTCACCAGGACGACTACCTTCTAATGAACACAGAGAGAGGTATTATAAGCAGAGGTATAATGGGTCTGTAATGGCACAGAACAGCCCCCTCCAGCAAAAGATCCCTATAAATACCAAATGTGCATAGAGCTACAGACAGCATCTCTAATGGCCACGAAAATGGAGTCTATGTGATGTGTGTTTTTAGTTAAAAGTAAAAAAGTGAACTACGTAACTTTTCTGCCCTAGGGTCCGCCACCTGCTGGTCTCCATGGTGATGTTACTGATTTGCCTTTGTTCCACAGAGTAACTTTAAACCAGCAAGAGACAGAGCAGGAGACTGTATAGTTAAAGGTCAGATCTGTGGAGAGGTGACCCCAATTGCTGTAGGTATGTGTTGTTTTTAAAGGACCCATCTTACGATATTTTCTGATCTATGTTTTAATGTTGTTTTCTCATCACAAACATGCCTGGAGTTGTGTTTTGTTTCATTCTCACATGTTTAACACAAACACCTACGTTCTTTTCTCACATGGAAAAACACTCTCATCAACTCAGTCAACCATTGTGGGGCTCATAATAAACCGTGATGAAGCTGCTTACAGGGAGGAGGTCCTGACACTGATCTCCTGCTGCAAAGACAACGACCTGCACCTGAATACAAAGAAAACTAAAGAAATCAGAATTGATTTTAGGAAAAACAAACGCACTCATCATCACAATGGCCTCTGCATCAATGGAGAGGATTTAGAGAGAGGGACTCCAATTTGAAGTTCCTGGGTGTGCAGATTAGTGAGGACCTGACCTGGAGCCTAAACACAATCAGCATTATAAAGCGTGCCCAGCAGAGACAGAGACCAACTTCTACCGGTGTATCATCGAAAGCGTTCTGTCGTACTGCTGCACATCACAGCTGCTGAAAAGAAGGACCTGCAGTAAGTGGTGAAAACAGCTGAGAGGGTGGTGGGCCCCTCGCTTCCGAACCTGGCCACCATCTACTCTTCACGTCTCCACACACGGGCCTCCAACATTCTGCAGGATCCCACATTCCCCCCTCTTTCGTACTCTCCCCTCGGGAAGGCTTCAAACTCCCCTCACACGCATTTATTTAATGTTTTTATTGGTTAGATATGAGAATGTGTCTATATTTATTCATTTTTCCTGCTACGGATTTGCTCTGTGGAAGTTTCGTTGTATAATGACAGTAAATTTAAATCTAAATCTCATCTAAATCTCTGTCATGTAGTAATAGACGAAGTGAGGTTTCATACTCCATGTGTGTTCACTAGAATAATTTGGTTAATTTCAGTCCAACCTCGTGCTGCAACCTCTGTAAAAGGAGTTGTTAATCTGAAAACTAGTGCTTCGTAACATCACAAGGCTGAACATTTTGAGCTATGGAGATGTCGACTCTAGATCAGGGGTCTCCAGCCTGTAGCTTTGGAGCGACTGGTAGCTCTCCACCCCCTTCCAAGCAGCTCGCCAAAGAATTACTGAATTATACATATTGTGCTGAATAAGTAAAATTCATTGCAAGTGTGTTATTTTGATGCCTAACTTTGTACACTAATAAATGGATAATGGTTTATGTTTTATCTTCTATCCTTTCCTGTTTTCTCTTGTGTGGGAGTGCCCTCCAACTCACTGATGAGGTCAAATATCTTGGGCATTATGTCGCCAGTGACCTCTCCGATGATAGACACTTGTATAGGCGAGTTTCAGCTGACGTCACTGTTATTAAAAGCCCACGTTGCATGCTGGGAAATATTTTGGTCGGAGGCAAGAAACACGATAGCGTCAAACACAGTGTGTAACCTCGCGTATTTATCCCCGATAATGGTAAATTCCTGCTGCATTGTCGGATGCACAAATAGAAGCACGGAAGAAGGAAAATGTGTTTTTCGTGTTCTGAGTGAAAAGAACTGCTAACGGTGAATTAAATGGCTTTCAAACATTCGCAGAGCAAACGTAGAAGATCCTAGCAAACCGTGGACTCCAACAAGTTCAATAACGCATCGAGACTCTTGGAGGTTTTCATCTTTTCTGCTGTGAATGGCCCAGGAGTTTCCACCAAGTCACTGTGGATATCACCGAAGTGAATATTTGTCCAGGTAGTTGGTGATTCTGACCAGAAATTTGGTTTGGTCCACATTTTTGTAGGGGTTGAAAAGGGTGATTTGGCTCTCCATCGATGCTTATCTGGTCAAATCGTCTTGGGTCCTCTGCCGTTAGAGTGGATAAATAACCGGGATCAATACCCTTTACGTGCTTTCTCGCTCCGTCCATTATGTTGAATTAGTGTTTCTTGCTGCCGACCAAAATAATTCCCAGCATGCAACGCTTTTGTCAACAATGAAACTCGCCTATAGGCAGCAGTGTAAGCTTTACGGTCAGGCCAATATGCTTGTCCGTAAGTTCTCCATGTGCTCCAGGGATGTCAAAATTGCACTTTTTAAATGTTTCTGCTCACCCTTGTATACTGCGCATCTTTGGCGCAACTACAAGATAAAGAGTTTGCAGAGTTTGACAGTGGCCTATAATGACTCTTTGAGAATATTACTCAAATGTTGAGGTTCTGTAGCGCCTGTGTTGTCACGATCAGATGTTATATTAATTCACTTATGTGTAGAGCCATGAATCTGAGTAATCAAATCATTGAAGCTCTAGTGTGTCCTGTGAGGAGCTCTGTCAGATTCACCTCTAAGCTGTGGAGACACTGGCGGTCTTGTCTGTATACATTATAACATGCACTGTATTTAACTTTTTTATTCTTACTATTTTCTTTTTAATACTATGAACCAGATATTATGTATTCTTAATAAAGATTGAATTGAATTGAACTGAATTGAACTGTTTTATAGAAATCTAACTGTACCCTATCTAAGGTTCGCCGTGGCTTTTATATTTACTCAATTTCTTGTGACCGCTAAAACTAGTAGCTCTTTGGCATTTTCATTTTGTAAAAGTAGCTCACCGGAGGAAAAAGTTTGGAAATCCCTGCTCTAAACAGACTATATGAATGAATGAAACAAAACACAACTCCTAACATGGTTTAAAGCTCAATTTTATGTGATATAGGATCTTAAACTTGACTTTTACATTTAGCTGTTCAAAAGTTTCCAAACCCTGAACAATGTATATGCCCTTTAAGTATGGTAATGCTACAGTTTGAACAGGATTATGCCTCCTGACATAACCTTTGTTAAGTGATGGGTGTCACGCTGTGAGCCCTGAAATGACTTTTTATGCTCTGCTGTTTAATAAAAAAGAATTAAAACCTGTGAAAGCCCAGAGGAGTTTAATCTTCAATTTTGATCCAAGGTGAAATATAGGGGCCTGTAACAGCTTTGTTTAGCTTCTTTCAGTTGCTGCATAAATCACGATTTAGTGGAATATATAAGTTTTACTGATCAGTAAATGTTTGTGGTCACAGTTGTTGTGTCGTTAGGAGAGTTACTTCACCCACGTTGCCTCGTAAGAAAGTGGTGTGTGTGTGTGAATGATTGGTGGTCAGAGGGGTCGATGGTAAACCTGTAAATATAACAGATTTTTCTGGATTGTGATAGATGATAATATTGACATTTTGAAACAATTTTCAACTAATACAATGACAATGGAATAAAAATGCAAATACATCGTTTCAAAGATCAATAAACTTTACTTTCTGAAGAACATATAAAGCGCATGTCTCCTGCAGAAAGAGAAAGTCCTGGCTGGTATCGTGTCAGTGTCTAGTGGGATTTCAGTGGACTTTTTTAGGGGTGTAACGGTACATGTATTCATGCCAAACCATTTTGGCATGGGATGTTTGGTTCGGAGCAGGGCAGTGCACAAGTGAATTCACACAATTTGTGTATGCTTACATTTCGCCACTACATGTGCAGCTACATGCACATGTAGACTCGAGGAAACTCGTCCATGATTGGGGCGGCAGTGTTTCCTGCAGTGCTTTATAGTTAGGGTGGTCGCCTTGACAACAATTGCCCCCCGCCTTGACTACGTCCCTCTACACCACGTGAATCTTCGCAAAACTACGGTCGTCATGCCCCAGTCCTCATTTTCGCCAGCATGAAATCTCCACTCCCCCCACCTCCACAGACAATGTTTTTCCTGACCAAAAATATGAAGACTGGAACTGTTAGTGCTGTACTTTAGTTTTTGAAAAATTGTGTTTACTGTTTACAAGGAATATATATTAGTGTTACCAAGCAGCACTTTGCATTTATTTTATTTCTCGTTTGTATAATGGTTTTGCATTTTGTTCCCATACTGTACCGAAAATGAACCGAACCGTGACCTCAAAACAGAGGTACGTACCAAACCGTGACTTTTATGAACCGTTACACCTCTATTAACTACAGTATATGACAGGACAAGGTGGAGATGTAGAGAGACTATTTATAGAGTTGTGAATGAAACAAAACACAACTCAGGGTCTGTTTTTGAACAGGTAACACCATTCTAACATGACTTAAAGCTCACAAGAATCAATTTTGTGTAATATAAGACCTTTGATTAAGGAGTTAAGTTAGTTATAAAGATCCGTTTATCCGTTAACATGATGAAAAAAGAGTCTGAGAGCACATTCAGTTTAGTTGTATTTTATTAACCAACACATATAAATATTGTGACTACAGAACATGTAAAATAGTACATCTGGGACAAGGTGAAAACAACTTTGGGTGCAGAATATCCACTATGATTCTTACATAAACATATCCACGTGTTTATTCAAAAGGTTTAAATTGCTCTTCATTATCACAACTTCATGTTTTAAAAAAATACACAGGCACTGCAAAAGATCTCACTGAACAAACATGCATTTTTCCCTGAGATAGAAAGTGGACTTCCTTTGGCCATGTGCAGTCGATAGGTTCAGTTCACGATGTTGGAGAATCAGATTTCAGGGTTTCATAAGGAAGATGGTCATGTTTGTGCCGACACTTAACCAGGGGTGGAGGAAGTACTTTTGTTAATTAAGTAAAAGTACAGCTACTGGAGTAAAGAAATACTCAAGTAAAAGTGCCACATGAAAAATATACTTAAAAAGCACTGTGTAACTTTTAGATTGGGGGGTCTGTCACCTTCTTGTTTCTACGGATATGTCATTGCTCTACTTACAGGTAGTTTTATGGCTCAGAAATACCTAGAAAAACTGTGAGCAGCATCGCCTCTCCGCAGATCTGACCTGTAACTTGGTCTGGTTAAGTCTCCATGAAGACAGAAAGCTTTCTCCATCTCCACAGAGAAAAAGAGACGGACCCTCCACCAGAAAAGTTACGCAATGGATTTTTAAGTAAAATTATTAAAGTACCTGTTTAGTACTCAAAAAGTACAGTATTAAAAAGTAGTACAGTAGTAAAAAGTAAAGTATTTTGCGCAGATCTAATCTAATCTAATAAAGCTTCAAACGTGATGATTTTGATAAAGATCTGTGCAAAATTTTGTTCAACAGAATCATTTTCTTTAGTTATTTTGTTTCATTTATTTTTTATTTTTTTGTTTGTTTCCCAGTTTTTTATTTGTACATTTTTGTTGGCGCAAACTATGAACATGTTAAAAAATTAACTTTTCAGCAGGTCTATCATAACAAAAAATAAAAAATAAAAAAAAACTTCTACTTTTCAGTCATGTCCATTAATGTAGTGGCGTTGAAAGCACAGACACCTGCTCTCAAATGTAATGAGGTAAAAGTAAAAAAGTATCCACTTTAAAATCTACTTAAGTAAATACCTAAAATGTAAACAACTTTTTACTTAAGAACAGACCCACTTTTACTTTACTAAGTTCCACCACTGTGGTTAACCCCTTATGCTGAAGGCTTTCCCTAAAAACTGATTAAAATGTCTCCAAATTTAAACTGAAACTGTTTCTGAATCATTTAGTGGTATTAGTGTTGTCATGATGCTGAATTTCAAACTTGATTTTGATACAAAGACTCGATACCACAATAAAACAAACTGTCTATAGACAATAGAATGTACTTTTCAACATTAAAGTACTTTCTTTTACCGTATTTTCCACACTATAGGGCGCACTCAAAAGCCTCCAACCGCATTAAGAAACCACTGCGCGCCCCACAATCCAGAGCGCCCTATACACAAATTCACTCGGATGTCCCAGCACGACTTCAGTAAACTACAAATCCGCACCACCCGCAGCGCACGCAAACACACACGGAGCAGACAGCGACCACGCAGCTAAAAACACCCGCAGCCACACTCATCACTCCACGCCGACGAGAAAGAACCGAAAACGTGAGTGCAATGTGCCACTTCTAGACACAACTGAACAACTGAGACACTGCGAACACGCCGACAATCCAGCGGTCCCAGACAGCACCCTCCCTACACGCCACAATTGAACAAAGTCACTGTGAACGCGCCAAACAAAGTCCAACTGACCCATCTAACTGTTTCGTATAAAGTCCGATGCGGTTTATTTGTGAAAAAAGTTCGAAAATAGACCATTCTATGACAGTGCTTCTTATAATCCAGAGCGCCCTATAGTGCAGAAAATACGGTAAATTCCCATGCGGCTTTGTATCTGTGAAATCCCTCAGTGGTCCATGGGTGTGAACTAGTCTATCTGCTCTCATACTTGTTCTGATACTGACTTTTTTAGTATCAATACCCGCTCAAATGAGTATCTAGTTTTGATACTACTTTAAGTTTTGATTAGTATCTGATTTTCGACACTTTCCCTACTTTGGAGAACAGACAAGTTGCGGCTCTGTACTTTTGGCTTCTGCTGTCTGATCTACTCTCATTAGAAGTGGGAACAAGCTATGAACAGAGGAACGTCAAATTTCAAATCCAGCCTAGATTATTTTTGGTAAATTTGAGATAACAAGTATAGCTGGTGTCGAGCATTTTTGGAGCTTTGACAATTCCCATGTCAAAGTCGAAGCCCAAATCAGTGAAAATGAGGGTTAGGGGCTTCCTATTGATGCTTTGCAGTGACATCAAGCTGGGGGTGTCCCAAATGCATCTCTGTGGTGGAATGTTCAGCAGTTACCATGGAGACGCAATGCAAACAATAGCGAAAACTCTCAAAAAGTTTAATAATAATCTGAAAACTGAAGAAAATGCAAATGGATTAATGGATAGGAGTGTTCACGGTCTTGTTTAGGTGTTTCATTTTCAACGAAAAGGTGAAAATGACTAAGTGAGAAACTGCGTGACTGTAATTTTACGCTGAGTGAGTTTTTTCTGGTCAGACTGTGTTAAAATTAAACTCAAATGAAAGTCTAACAGAGTAGACAGAGTAGAGCCCACAGTTGGCATCACACCCCCAGAGAACGTTGATGTCATCTGTTGAAAAGTAGCCTAAAGTTCAGGTAAAATTTCTATAAAAGGCTCTAAAAATTGTAGGAATTGTAGTCATATTTTTTAGTTGTGGGTTTGGGGTAAAATTGGGCCAGATTTTTTCCCAGAACGCTTGATTGAAGTGAAAAATAAGTGGATAACAGTTTCCCTTTACAAAACCTTCACAGCACCATTTGGTCAGATGATGGACAAAAAATAAAAGCATGATGACAAATTCCGATCTTTTTTACATTTCTGCTACTCCAACCAGTATGGGTTCATTTTTGGAGACCTGCACCCACCCATTAACCCGTGATTATATCAAAGATAAATCCGCACCTGCCCGTGTCCGTGATAACTCGGGGTCAGCCAATTAGTCAGACAGCCCCATAGTCCAGGACTAAACCAGGACTGTACCTACGCTGTGTCATTAGCGGATTATCAATATATACACATCAGGTCTACACCAGGACTTAAATAGGTCTAAACCAAGACTAAACCAGGTCTAAACCAGGACTAGACCAGGACTGAACCCGGACTGAACCAGGACTGAACCAGGACTAAACCAGGACTAAACCAGGACTAAACCAGGACTGAACCTGAGTTGAACCAGGACTAAACCAGGACTAAACCCGAGCTGAACCAGGACTGAACCAGGACTGAACCAGGACTAAACCAGGACTAAACCCGAGCTGAACCAGGACTGAACCAGGACTAAACCAGGACTAAACCAGGACTGAACCAGGACTAAACCAGGACTAAACCCGAGCTGAACCAGGACTGAACCAGGACTGAACCAGGACTAAACCAGGACTAAACTCGAGCTGAACCAGGACTGAACCAGGACTAAACCAGGACTAAACCAGGACTGAACCAGGACTAAACCAGGACTGAACCTGAGTTGAACCAGGACTGAACC
This sequence comes from Boleophthalmus pectinirostris, assembly GCF_026225935.1. Lineage (NCBI taxonomy): Eukaryota > Metazoa > Chordata > Actinopteri > Gobiiformes > Gobiidae > Boleophthalmus > Boleophthalmus pectinirostris. The sequence goes on along the minus strand of NW_026571115.1, from coordinate 27,037,917 downwards.
AGGACTAAACCAGGACTGAACCATGTCTAAGACAGGACTAAACCAGGACTGAACCAGGACTAAACCAGGACTGAACCAGGACTAAATCAGAATTAAATCAGGACTAAATCAGGTCTAAACCAGGAGTGCAGCCGGTGAGCCGATCGCCTCCGCTGATGGTTTTATGTAATAAATACAAGTCTCTCTGAGCCTGGTCCATCGTTCCAGTAAAACACAGAAAAATGGCACATGCATTAAGTATTTTTCTTCCATTTGTCGTTCATTTGATTCACCTGACCCACTTGTAAAATCCCACAATATTAAAACCCGTCTGTTTCAGCAACTATTTGCAGAGCAGAACTCTGACTCCAACTGCCCTCCATCTTAAATTTTAACAAAAAATCCAGACTGACCTAAATAAATTATTGGCAAAGCAGGTAAAATGTCCATGTAAACAATAAAAACAGTGTAACTACAGGAAGTTATACACAGACACAAAAAGAGCTCCTTCATTCACTCCAAAAATAAAACTCTGATCCTAAATAAATAATATACTAACTTTTTTCATGTAATTATTGTAAACAAAACCTGCAGATTTAGGTTCTTCTCTCAAACTGAAAACACTCTGTTCCACCTTGTGATGTCAAGTGGCAATACAGGAAGTGCTCCACTGTGTTTTTAAATTCCATACACCTTCACTAGAATCATTTGGATCATTTCAGCTCTGGAATCACCAATCTCTACTAAATGAAAAGTAAAATGTAGCTGTTAACTTAAAAAACTGCTGCTTCATGACATCACAAGGTGGAACAGAGCATTTTGAGCTTTGGAGATAAGGACAGACTAATCATAAAGAATTGCACAAAGAAAAACATTCCAGGTCTGTTTTTGATGAAGAAACAACATTCTAACATTGCTAACACAGATAAATAAATGAATAAATTAATGCATTCTAATCTCCTTGTAATGTCAGAATAAACGCCAACTCATTTGTGTTGCCCCAGTACAGATGTATTGTAAAAGCAAATAGAAGCATGAGACCAGTGTGTGCTGTTCTGATGTTGTGTCCTCGGGGAATACACTTCCCCACCTTGCCCGTGTGAATGAGAGAGATTCAGTTAACTCATATACTCATATAACCATAACCATATTTTTCATGTTTTTAAGACAGTAAATTAGACCCAGCACCTTTAACATCTTCATTAATTTTCATTCATATTCAGCTGAAACTGAAAAAAACTATAACACAACAAGGCAAATGTCTATGGGCTATTTATAAAGTTCAGAGGTGGGTAACAGGCCGACTTCTGAGTCCACATTAACTTCAACTTATAAATCAGATGTTACGTCCTGACAGTTACACTTAAGGCCTCCACACACTACAGGATTTTCAGTCCCAAACGATTTTTATATTTTTGTAACAAAAAGTGCATGCCACAGACATGAGGAGAATCTTGTAAGATTTTTAATCTCCAATCACAAAGATTGCAGCAGGATATGTCTGCGAATCACAGGATATAAAGTTGTGAGTGCGATCACGTCAGCTGTTTCCTGTCGACAAAAAAACTCGCTCTGAGACTCTAAAGTGTTCAAAAGATCAGAGCTCTGCACTTCTAGATGCAAATCAAAACTGTGTTATTATTATTTGTGAAATGTGGTGCAATACTTCAGATATATGATTTTTAAATCACAGACACACGTGAGGAACTACTCTTGCCTTTTTACTTTTAAAGAATGCTTCAAACTTGATTAACAGCTCTGTTTTGTTGTAGCCTGATTCATCAGCAGGTTTCACTTCGTGGAAACCGTCTGACCTCGCAGCTTTAGGATTCATTCGCTCAACAGTAGGCGGGTAAATTTTTTTTAACCAATCGCTGCTATTTGGTCGTGACGTATGTAATGCGCCGCTAACGGGGCTAAATGGTATATTAAGCTTTCCCCAAATTCCACAGGAAGAAAGTCTTTCCCCTTGATAAAATTCACCAAACATTCTCGATCTCGAGAATCGCTGCCAACACAGAATGTATGGCTTTGTCTACATCCATCTCGATCGTTTTACTGTTGTGCTGTGCTTCACAGCTCTTTGTTGATTGGCCGGTGCACGGTCTACAACTTCTGGGGATTTTACAAACCGTAGTGTATTCCGATTCCTGACCTAGTCGCTGGAGAGAAATAAAAATGAGTGGAGGCACTAGATGGCGCCAGCCTGGCTAATTTTGTTGACTGGGTGTCATTAATTGCAGAGAACAAACGGACAATATAGATGAGACGCTGCAGCTGTACGAGAGATGAGTAATAAACTCTTCTCATTATTTTAGCTATTTTTGAGTTTGTATCTTGCGGCTCTGTGTCTGTGACTCCGTCTGTCTCTGACGCTCTGTTTTATTGGCTGTTACGTTGCTGATGTTTGGTGGTTATGATCTGACAGAGCAGCTCAGAGTCACACAGACTCCACACACACGAGGAGAGCAGCGGCTTCAAAATCACACTCGAAGACAGAAAGTTGGGTCACGCCTCTCCGAACTCGGGGAGAAGCAAATCATATCCAAAATCAGGCAAATTCTCCTGTAGTGTAAGTATTTTCATGAACCGCTACTTATACTCGAGTAATATTATTCTGAAGTAACATTACTCTTACTTGAGCACAATGTTTGGCTTCTCTACCCACGTCTGACAATGTTACAACACATGAACTCAACCTATTGTGTAACCATTGTCTTTCTTGTTCATTCTTCATTGTTTCCTTCTGGAGTGGTGTCTGTAGTCTGCGGTCATAGGCAGTCTTTGCACAGCGCCACCTGGCCCCGGAGATAGTCCCTGCACGGGCAGAGGCGCAGGTGCTGTGGGCTGGAGCCTGAACAGCTGAACAGAAGAGGGTCCTGCTGGAGGTAACATTCTTTATGCTCCACTAAGAAAGCCGGCAGGAGGTGGTTCTTCTCTTTCTCAACGCCCACGCACTGGAAATTCAACCTGGAAATGGAAAAACAAAAAATAAAAATGCTATTGTACAGTATATACTAAAGATTTATTAATGCAAGAAATGTAATAAATATTAGTAATGTGATGGTTTAAAGGTGCACTGTGTAACGTCATCTGCTTGTCTCCATGGAAATGTTATTGCTTTGTCTAGAATGTTCCACAGTATAGATTAAACTAATTTATCACACGGCAGACAAGCAGGTTACAGCACTATGCTACATTACAGTTCAGATCTGTGGATAGTCGGCCTATTCACAGCAGGAATTAATGTATTTTTGAGCAACAGAAACACCTGTAATGAATAAATGCTCGATAAAAATGTTTAATGTCATACCATGGAACATACCAGGCAATTTGTGCAGTGCAATTTTAAGTTTTTGGGGAAAAAAACAAAAACAAAACAATTTCTTTAAGGTTAAAAAGGTGCAGAAATGTATTGTTTAGTTGAAATTTTGCTTAATATTAGGTTATAGGGATGTAACAATAACCAAAATATCGTGATATCGTACCGTCAAAAATCTCACAATAAAATCGTGGGCTGTCACAATATATCGAATTACAAGTTCCTCTGCTTGAATGCATGCTTTTATCGGTTTCATATGTTTTTATCCATGTGCAAACAGATATAGATATGTCATTTAAACAACACATGTACACCCAGTATTTTTCATTTTTATGCAAGTAAAACATAACTTAAGAAATACGAATTGCGTCATACAATATAATAATAATAGAATGATAACAAATATACCACTGCTAATATTAATAACAAATAAAACAAATAAAAATAAAATAAAATAGTAATAAAAGAATGCATAGTTTTATAGTAGCAAGAGCTTATAAACATTGGGAACTACATATCCCATGGTTCATTTCAGTGCAGACAAGATGAAGAAATATGTTTTTTACTTGAATTCTTAGGATTATGATGGTAATAACTCACACCAAAATCTTTTCAACATAATTTAAAAGCAAAAAAAAAAGTGTCCTATCTACAATTACATCAGCCTCTCCAAAATATCGCAATAAACATTGTACCGTGAGATGCGGATATCGTTACATCACTGTTATGTAATGTTATGTTACACTCCATACAACTTTACTAGAATCATTTGGATAATTCCAGCCCTGGAATTGCCAATCTCTGCTAAACAAAAGGGAAAATGTAGTTGTGAACTTGAAAACTACCACTACATGACATCACAAGGGGGAACAGAGCATTTTGAGCTTTGGAGATGTAGACAGCTCAATAATGACGGGCTACTCAACACACGTGAGTATGTTTTTGATGACTTATAAACAGCTTTATAACATGACTTAAAGCTCACAGCACACAGAGCCTATTTTGCTTGATACAGGACCTTTAAAAAACTTCGAAAATGTGTTTTATACCAAGTCACCAGAGCTAACAAAGCCAACACAAAGTCCAATTCCAAAGTCAAAGTCTAATAAGAATTCTCAAAAATATGCATGTGTTACTTTTCTGTGTTTAAGAGTCTAGACTGACACTTTGATTAGCCGCCACGTTCGGTTTGACAGGAACGGACCATGTGCTTGTTTGATTGGTTAATTCACCTGCCAATCACGGTCACTGGAAAATAGGGAGACGGGATATAGTTTCAGAGCCGCATGTCTTTGAAAAGTATTGCCAAAGTGTGTGGTTTTGGCTGGTCAGGCGAGGATAGGATTAAAGGATTTTGGTCATGTTCCACCTACACAGACACAAAATATAATAATTGCTTTATTGGAGAAGTATTATAAAAATCAGGGATGACTTATATTTTGATTTCTATGCAATCAAAATTAAAATACAAAAAAAGCTTATCTCTTTTTACAATATTTTAACAATACCTACAACATTTCAGGAGAATCTGAACCCGGAGGTTTAACATACCATCGTCATCCTCACCGTTGGATGAAGCACTCAGTTTTGTTACTTACGTACAAATGTTGTTTCCTCATCAAACACACTGTTCCACCTTGTGATGTCATGTGTTAATACCACCTAAAGTCCATACACCTTCACTAGTATCATTTGGATAAATCAGCCCCGGAATTGCCAATCTCTCCTGACGTAAAGCTTAAAAGTAGCTGTGAACTTGAAAACTACTGCTTCATGACATCACAAGGTGGAACAGAGCATTTTGAGCTTTGGAGATGTAGGCAGACTAATAACGCAGGATTGCATGTGTGAATGAAACAAAACACAACAATTACCGTATTTTTCGGACTATAAGGCACAACGGATTATAAAATGCAATATCAATAATGTTGAATTCTCTCGTCTATTTTCATACTTAAGGTGCACCGGATTATAAGGAGCACTAAGCGAAACAAACGGACGACACTTGAGACTGATCCCTTAGCCCAGGAATCCACGATTCATTGGCAGATCGTGGCATAATTCGCCCGGCGTTGCCTCTCTGTCTTGGTGAATGTGTATTATGAATGTGAATGTGTGCGTGGATGCAGCTTTACACACATTTGTTTACGTTTTACAGAAATGAATCTTAAAATCACATGGCTCATTTGCATAAACTATAAGCACTGAAAAAACTCAAACAAACAAAAAGCTCCTTGTGCTGCTGATGTGGTCAGTTACTGTCGGTCTAACTTACTCCGCGAGGCTCCTGACTGTGGTAGCCATAATGCTCTGACAGTCCATCAAGCGGTGCGGCTTCGTAGCTTATCAAAGTCGTGCTAAAACATTATGACAGATTTTTTTAGCACCGTGGACCACATAAAATTGGTTCGAGGTCAGTAAGCGCAACCAGAAAAATTTAAGGATTTTAAGTGCGCCTTTTAGTCCGAAAAATACGGTATGCTTTTGCTACAATACCAACACTAACATTTTTTGTAATATAGGTACTTTAAGTAAAATACAGATATCTAAAAATTGTACTTAACTACAGTACTTTACTACTTGTACTTCATTACCCTTCATTACCACCACTGCGCACCCTTCCCATGACCCTAAACACAAGCAGAATAACAAATATGTGCATGTCTTACGAGTGGAACGTCTCCTTTATGTTGATGTAGTGGTAGAGGGCCGGTTCACAGACGAGGCCGGCCTGCTGGCATGTCTTCACACAGGACTGGTTCAGGGGCGATGCCAGGACCCTGAGAGCTGAGAGAGGGGGCCAGGAGGAGGGTGTAGCGGAGCCAGCCAGCGCCCAAGACAGAGCGCTGGAGTTGGGCATCAGACGAAAGGGGCTGGGGGGGTCTCCGGGCCAAGAGCTGGGAGAGTCCAAGGGCTTTTGAGGTGAACAGAAGTCCTGCAAGTGGAGATATAAAATGGATTCTTGTGAGCTTTAAATCATGTTATAATGTTGTTACCTCCTCAAAAACACACCCAGAGTTGTGCTGTTTCATTCACACATGTTTGAGTAATCCTGGATTATTAGTCTGTATGTATCTCCAAAACTCAAAATACTATGATCTACCTTATGGTTCCAGGATTGAAATTTCTGTTTGAGAGATGAACTGAGCTTAAGAATGCATATGTGAATGAAAACAAAACACAACTCAAGGTCTGTTTGTGATGAGGAAACAACATTATAACATAGAACAGAAAATAGCGTAATATACTGTAGGCCCTTTAAGATGACACTAATTCTCAAAATGTTAAAAAATAAATAAATACAAAATTTGTTCTATCATCATATATTATCTTCTATTATGCTTCCTGCTGGCTTAATGGACCCGTGCTTTTGTTGTAAACACAATTTGACTGCAGAATGGGCCTGATGATAAACACAGGCCATTTGCAAATGGAGATGTTTTAGTGCTAAGAGAAGACGAATTTTGGGTGAACGAAACAAGCGTCAATAGAGCAAAACACAACTCCAGGTATGTTTTTGATGAGGGGACAACATCATTGCTTATTTTTGCAAAACAAATTGAAAATACAAAAATGTGTATCTCTGCATTTAGTAGTGAACTAAAAAGAATGTGTCCGATGATGGTTCATGGGGTTAAAAAATGTGTAGGAGAAATCCGGAGTTTTATCTGTGACGCAACAAAACTGGCCATATGCAAACAGTAGGGGTGTAACGGTACGTGTAATTTGTGCGTGTTTACATTCCGCCACTACATGTGCAGCTACACGGAAGACTCCGCTCTTTCATATTCATGAGGGATCTGTGATTGAGGTGACGGTGTTTCCTGCAGCGCTTTATATTTAGGGTGGTTGCCTTGACAACAATTACCTCCCCCCGCCTTGACTACGTCCCTCCGAACCACGTGAATCCTCACAAAACTACGATCGTCGTGCCCTGATCCTCACTCTCGCCTTTCGCCAGCACAGAATCTCCACATCACCCCCCACACCCACGACCTCTGTCCCAAGCGCAAGTGTATTTTCAACCGCTAGGGACATTGTAAATGCAGACAATGTGGACCAGTTGGCCAAAAATACAAAGATTGATTAAAACTTTATACTGGAACTGTTATTGCTGTGCTTTACTTTTTGAAAAGTTTTGTTTACTGTTTACAAGGAATCAGTTTTTTTTTTTTTTAATATATAATATTTCATACATTTGTTGCTTATTTGAGAATATTTTATTTAACTTATTAGTTTTACCAAGCAGCACTTTGCATTTATTTTATTTTCCTGTTTGTATAATGTTAAAACAAATTGTTGGTTTAATAAACACACAAACAAACAACAAGCAAATAGTTTAGCATTTTGTTCCCAAACTGTACCGAAAGTGAACCGAACCGTGACGTCAAAACCGAGATATGTACTGAACCGTGATTTTTGTGTACCGTTACACCCCTCACAAACAGAGCATTTTTGAGTGCTCGGAGAAGACGACTCTGGATGAATAAAGCAAAACACAACTCCAGGTATGTTCTTCATGAGGGGACAACATTATAAAAGTCAAAAAGCTAAAAAAAAGTCAGTTTTGCATGATACGTCTTTAAATGTTGCCAAAATGACAGAAAAAGGCACTAGGGCTCTAATAGTCAACATCATGTGAACTATAGCTTTTAATTGATTTATTTCTGCAATAAAACAGAAAATAGAACGTGCTGGTTCTCAAGGCAACCCCGGGCTAGCGTGCAATTTGGTGTGCTATAACTTTATGTACCCAACTTGTATATTGCAATAATAAATCTCTCACTGCCAGACAGAAAAATAATTGTTTTGTTACAGCAGCATTGTAACATCCGGGATAACTATGTATATTTGCTGCTTGTTTTCTGTGAATCCAAATAGAAAATAGAAAAATGTGTATCTGTTTACTTTGTAGTTTACTAAAGAGGGGACGCGGCAAAACTATTATGTATATAAAGACAGATTCGACTTTTACATATAAACAACAAATCTTCAGCAAACTCACTCACACACTCACTTCTCCTTTCTTCTTTTGTCTCATATAAAGCCTTATAATATCAATAAGATAAGATACGAGACCCTTCATTTGTTCCACAATGGAGAAATTACAGTGTTGCAGCGCTTAAGAACAGCAAGACAATAGAAATAGGCACTAAAAGTAGTTATTAGTTACTTCAATAATGACATGACACTATAGACCGATCAATGGACTATAAACCAGAAGTATGGAGAAAGAAAGCTTTCAGAAATATTTGTGTGCATAGAATAGAAATCTGTGCATATTTGGCTGAAGTTGAGCATAAAATAAATAATCAGAAAGTCTAGAATGAGTCCAGTTGTACATAAAATGTATTGTGTGTATTTTGTCCATCAGAATACAAACTGAAAAGTTAAGATATCAAGAATTATAAAGACAAAATTAAAATTTACAATTACACTTTCTTCAGTACGAACACAAATTCACAGACACGACTTTACTGTCAAAAATATGTCAAGACTTCACAAGTATTTATTGAGCAGAAGAAACATTGATCGAGATGCCGGATTTTTGCACTGTATATGGACTGAACTAAGACTGAACCAGGACTAAACCAGGACTGATCCTAGGACTGAACCAGGACTAAAGCAGGACTCATCTCAGGATGACTAAACCAGGACTAAACCAGGACTGAACCAGGACTAAAAGAGGACTAAACAAGGACTGAACCAGGAGGACTAAACCAGGACTGATCCTAGGACTGAACAAGGAGGACTGAACCAGGACTAAACCAGGACTGAACCAGGACTAAACCAGGACTGATCCCAGGACTGATCTCACGACTGAACCAGGAGGACGAAACTGGGACTGAATTCATATTCGTATTGAACAAAGCATAATCGTAAATTTCTCGTGATTCATGAATTTCGTGATTGTAATTCTTGACGTTGTAACTTTTCAATTCATTTTCTGATGGACAAAATACACAAAGTACATTTTATGTACGACCGGACTCATTCGAGAGTTTACGAATATTTATTTTATGCTCAACTCCAGCCAAATATGCATCAGTTTCTATCCTACGCACATGAATATTTCTGAAAGCTTTCTTACTCCATACTAAAGCCCTACATTCTGCTCATGTTTGTCAGAAAAGTAATTGTTATTTTGATCTAAGATAAACCAGCACCGTGACTGAAACACACACATTTCCATACATAACACAAGCCAAACCATTACCACAGCACTAAAGAAGAGCCAGCACCTCCTCATCCAACTCTGAATAATACAAATGTACTTATATCAGCCTATAATAAAATGAGACTTGTCTGGCTGAGGCAGACATTCAGCAGTCTCTGGATTAGATTCTCCCCTCCAGCAGGGCCTCGCATTGATACACTGCAGTTCTTATCCTCGTTCCCTGGGGGTGTGACGCTAACTGTAAGCACTACTCTATCTGAGACTCTGTTAGACTGTAATTTGAGCTTTACTTTAACACAGTCTGAGCATAAGAACTGAAATAACTGGAACTAAACAGACGAGATGATTTGTGCTGTTGTGCCTCTCAGACAAAATATTACAATCACAATCCAAGCAATAGCAATAATGTATTGATCACAGGATCCTGAAAATATGTTGTTTAAATCCATTTTGTATTTTTTCTTGAGTTTTCAGACAATCTTAAAACTAGTGTGTGCATATTTTGCATTTTTTTTCATGGTTTGGGTGGTCCTGGACTTATACTCGAGTGTGACTTCTATATTAAAATTTTCATACAGACAGTTGCGAGACGGTGCTCTAGGCTTGTGTGTCAGTATCTGCTGCTCCTATTACTCCTGTACCACTGTGACTTCATTCTACTGCGCATGTCTCCTACAGAATGAGCTTCTGTCCTGTCTGTATCATGTCAGTCGCACCATTACTTCTGTACCACTGAAATTGAAACATTTAAACAAACACAAAGACAACTGAATTCATCCTGTCAGGATTCAGAAAAGCCAGAATAATTCTAACTGGAACTGATGCTGACTCTGCTACACAGAAGCGGAAGCGGCGCTCTGTTTACCTCTCGAGGTCGCTGAGTTGCTCAGAGTGACACCAAGGATGAAGAATTCAATGGATTTAGTGATTTGGAGTGAGATGGAGACTTTGGTAAACTTGTTCTGTTCTGTTGTTTATGCTATAGTTATCTGAAGAACTGTTCATATGTGATGTTAACGGCCTTTTGTTCTCTGTTCTATTCTTGCCTTTCAAGATGAAATGTCAGTTCCTAGTCTCTAATTTCCCCCAAAAAGTACTTATATATGTTTTTTTCTTCTTCATTATGCATTTTTTGGCTGTTGCGACTTATACTCCGGAGCAACTTATAGTCTTATAGTCCCAAAAATATGGTAAGTACTGAACATTCTACCATAGAGACACATGTAGAGCACCCCCAGCGCAAAGTCACTGCAAAGTATCAGTAAGACACAAAACATTTCATCTGTTGTAGTCCCAGGTTAGTCAGATCTTTCTGGTCAGATCGTGTTAAAACAAAGATCAGATTAAAGGTCCTATATTATGAGAAATTGACTCCTGTGAGATTTAAGACATGTTAGAATGTTGTTAGCTCTTCAAAAACGGATATAGTTGTGTTTTATTTCATTCACACATAAGTAACACTTTATTATTAATCTGTCTACATCTCCAAAGCTCAAACTGCTCTGTTCCACCTTGAGATGACGTGTAGTGGTAGTATTCACGTTAACATCTCCTTTTACCTTTAGTTCAGAAGAGATCGACAGTTCCAGGACTGAAATGATCCAAATCTTTCTAGTTAAAAACACAGTAGAGCACTTCCTGTATTACCACATGACATCACAAGGTGGAACAGAGTGTTTTAAGTTTGAGAGAAGAGTTCACCCTAAACACGCAGAGATTGTGTCTTAAACGTGTGTGAATGAAACAAAACACAACTCAACAACAGGTATGTTTGTGCGGAGGAAACAACATTATGACAAATCAGAAAATAGCGTATAAAAAGTTTAAAGTCTAACTTGAGCAACAAATCTTCAGACAGCGCACTGCCTCCAATTAGCTTCACACTCCAGGGAACGTTGATGATCAGCTGCAAAGTATCATTGGAACTGCTGCAATCATTGTTATCGCAATACTTAACGCAGCTATGGAATATTGGATGTTTTTCTCAAATGGTGCTGGCGAAAGCACTTCATAGCATCACCTCATCCATCTCTGAACAGTACAAATGCTCCATATTGGCTAATAATAAAATGAAAATCGCCCGGCAGAAGCAGACATCTGGCAGGCCCCGGATTAGATTCCCCCTCCAGCAGGGCCTCTTATAAGCCCAGGTAATGGCATTCCACTGACACGTCCCTATGGCCCCCAGACCCCCTTTATTAAACAGGCTCCCTCCCTCCCAGAGCCCGCAGGCAATAACCCAGCTCCAATCTCTCCATCACGGGGCACTTCCACTGCTCGAGCGCATAGGCCAGGACACGCAGGCACATATAAGGAAGAGAGGAGTGAAAGAGATAGAGGAAAGGTTAAATAGTGAACATAGCGGGAGAGTGGTGGTTTGGAGTGAGACAAGGCAGGCAGGGCTCTTCGATTAAGAAAAAATCATTATCACGATTATGTTACATGACGTATTTATTCAGCATTTCTCTCTCAAAAAAAACCCACTTTGTTATAGATAATGTACGCAAAACTTTCAAATTGAAAATAAATATATGCTACAAATATGAACCTTAGAGCAGTTTTGTGATGTATAAAACATAAAATGACATAAAACATTTTTTGGACTATAAGTCACTCCGGAGTATAAGTCGCACCAGCTAAAAAATGCGTAATGAAGAAGAAAAAAACATATAATCGCACTGGACTATAGGTCACATTTTTTGGGGGAAATTTATTTTATAAAATCAGAGACCAGGAACTGGCATTTCATATCAAAAGGCAAGTTATAGTAACAACAATAGAACAGAGAACAACAGACTGTTAACATCACATATGAACAGTTATTCAGGTAACTATAGAATAAACAGCAGAACTGAACAAGTTTACCAAACTCTCCATCTCACTCCAAATCACTAAATCTATTGAATTCTTCATCCTCTGTGTCACTTCTGAGCAACTCCACAACCTCTGGAGGTAAATGAAGAGCTGCTTCCTCTTCTGTGTAGCTGTCGTCAGACTCAGCATCAGTTGCAGTTAGAATTATTCCGACCTTTCTGAATCCCGACAGAATGGTTTCAGTTGTCACTGAAGTCCAGGCTTTGTCGATCCATCCAACGACTTCCAGGAAAGTTGCATGGCGCATCCTCCCAGTTACCGTGAAGCTGTGTTCTTCATCCCACTTTCTGCCAGTCCCTCACAAGTTTCTTGATCACGCCAAACTTTTTTCTGCTGCTCAATTATCGTTTTCTGCTGCATATTTCACTATTTGCAGTGGACAGCAGCTTTTTCTGCAGGAGACATGCACAGAAAACTGACACACAAGCCAAGAGTGCCCTCTCGTGGCTGTCAGTATGAAAATTTTAATATATAAGTTGCACTGGAGTATAAGTTGCAGGACTACCCAAACCATGAAAAAAGTGTGACTTATCGTCTGAAAAATACAGTGCTTTGAACATAAAATAAGGCATAGAAAAACATTCATGTATCCGAACAAAACTATATATCCAGCTGTTCTACAATCTCTATATTTAAACAATAAAATAAATATACTTATTTATATAAAAAATATCCCAAAATAAACTTTATCAAGTATGAGTTTGGAGATCATTTGACACACAAATCAAAATCATGATCAAAATTCAATTTAATTGCACAACCTTAAATGCAGGTGCATATAAGATTGTATTGTATTGTATTTGAGGTGCATTGTGTAACTTTTCTGATGGAGGAGCCGTCACCTGCTTGTTTCTATGGAGATGTCATTGCTCTGCCAGGAATGTTCCACAGTATGACTTTAAACACCTCTACCACACACCTACTCAATTACAGGTGGTTTTATAACTCAAACATGCATAGAACGGAGTCGCCTCTCCACAGATCTGACCTGTAACTTGGTCAGGTTTGGTCTCCATGAAGATAGAAAGGTTTAATGCCATACTGTGAAACATTCCAGACAAAACAATATCTCCATGGAGAAAAGCATTTAATGGACCTTCCACGAGAAAAGTTACACAATGAACCTTTACGTAGTTCTTGAGGATATTATGATTTTTGATTTAATAAGACAGACAGGAGCTAAACAAAAAAAGTTAAATTGTTCTAAAACTTTCATTCCAATTTGCACTATGTCACTTTTCTGGTGCTTGTTTCCATGGAGATATTAATATTAATACTTCGCCTGGAATATTAAACAGATCGATCTCAGACCTGTGTAAAAACATGCATTGTTTCTCTAAACATAATAGCATCTCCAAAGATGTGACCAGTGACACTGCCAAAGTGTGAAACATTTACGAAAAAGCAATAATTTGACCTTAAGATGAGTGAAGTGAAAATATTTGTAGACTGAAAAATGTCTCTATAAAAACTTATATATGAAGAGACAAAAAAATGACAAAAATCCCCAAACTGGAAAAAAAAAAGTCTATAAAATTCCACTATTTTCTTGTACAGCTTCATAGTAAAGGAGCGATCTGCCATATTGTGCCGAGTTCGTTCTTTCTGCTGGGCTTTCGATCAATGTTAAAAGAATACTCTGCACTTATGCAATTAGATTCTGACATAACCCGAGTTCTATGAAGTACTGGCAAGACTCCTGGCCTCAGCTGAAGAGAAAATGCTACAAGAAATAAGACAAAAATTCATGAGAAATAAAGAAGAGTTTGAAAAGTTGTATTATACCTATTGCTACACTTTGACACTGTATATTAAATTAAAGGTGCTCTGTTATGCAAAATAGTTGTATCATATTATAATTAAAACATACCCAGAATTGAGTGCATGCTCGAGTAATCCTGCATAATTAATCTGTCCTCCCTCAAGCTTTAATTGCTTCGTTTCCCTTGATGATGCCATGAGGTAAGAGCTTCTTCACCTCAACGATCTTATCATTTCTGTGCTTAAAGAGTTTTATTAACTTTAAAGTTATAATACCTTTTTATATATTTATTAGGGGTGTAACAGTACATGTATTCGTGCCGAACCGTTTCAGTACAGGACGTTCGGTTCGGTGCAGGGCTGTGCACGAGTGAATTCGCACAATTTGTGTGTGTTTACATTCCAACACTACATGTGCAGCTACATGGAAGGCTCAGCTCTTTAAAAATCAAGAGGAAACTCATCCGTGATTTGGGCGGCAGAGTTTCCCGCAGCGCTTTATAGTTAGGGCGGCCACCTTGACACCAATTGCCCCCCGCCTTGACTATGTCCCTCCGAACCTCGCAAAACTATGTTCGTTTCACCCTGGTTCTCACTCTCGCCTTTCGCTGGCAAGGAATCTCCACCCGTTCTTATAATGTTAAAATAAATTGTTGGTTTAATAAACTCACAAATAAACAACAAGCATTGCACTTTGTTCCCATACTGTACCGAAAATGAACTGAACCGTGATTTCAAAACTGAAGTAACCGAAGTGTGATTTTTGTGTACTGTTACACCCCTAATATTTATAGAATGTGTTGATGCCATGTTCCCAAATCACATTTTGTCATGAAATATCTAAAAGATGATTTCACAAAAGTTGAAACTCATTACTATCATTGGCTAGATTTATGAACTCACTGTATGACAACAAGAATCTGCAACATCATTTATTTTACATACTCCCCATCTGCATGAAATATTAATATTGTGATGTCATCTCAGACCCAGCAAAAGGCAAGACTACGATAACCTTTGTCCAAATCATTAGTCTAATAGCATAGTTGCCTAAGTCATATTTAAACATTTTCAGAAAACAAGAAAAAAATTTTTTTTTAGCAAGCACATTGGTATTTTTATCGATATTGTATAGAGATAACTAAGGCAGACAGTGATTTTAGACTCTAACAAGAGTTCTGAGGCTGATGACAGGCAATAAGGCAGGGCGATGCAGCAGTGGTAGCAGAGTAAAGTTAGGCAGATATCACAATTTAGCCAAAAAAAAAATATGACTTAGGCAATTATGCTATTATGCTCACGAAATGTATACTGTTTGAAAAGTTTGAAAAGCAGCCTTTAACCATGTTTTAATGTTGTTGCTCAGAAACATCCCTGGAGTTGTGTTTCCTTTCATTCACACATGTTTGAGTAACACTGCATTATTAGTCTCCAAAGCTAGTGATGATACACACAAACTCTGCATATTTAGGCTGAGTTCTTCTCTCAAACAGAAAACACTTTGTTCCACCTTGTGTTATCATGTGGTAATACAGGAAGTGCTTCACTGTGTGTTTAAGCTCCATACACCTTCACTAGAATCATTCGAATGATTTCAGACCTAGAATTGCCTCTACTGAACAAAACTGTCCTTTAAAGGCAGAACGCATCATGTTTGGTCAAAAATGAGAGCTTCTTTATCATGTGAATAACTATCGTGATAAATATTGAGCTCAAAATGGACCTTTGACCCTTATTTGTCAGTTTCTGTACTTCTGTCTTTGTATCATGAGCCAAAAATAAAGAGTTGCGCAAAGGCGAAAGGCAAAAACAGTGTAGAAATATATTTTATTTTAAAATCCAACCTCTTGCCTCCTTCTTTTTGTTGTGGCACAGCGTCTTAACACATTAAATATCAATAACTTTGTATTCAATTATACTTAAATTATCTTTAATGTGAAAAGTATTTTGTGTATTTATTCATACTGTACATACTATACTGCAAGGTAATTTGACAATCAAACTGTTTAACTGTGTGAGTGTTGCTGCACGATCAAATCCAAAGCTCTTCTATATCATTTGAAACAAACACCATGATGACTCGACCTTGGTGAGGTCTGGTCCTGGAGGTTTGGTGAAAATCAAGCACATAATGATCATGTCAGTTTCTGCCTTTTGCCTTTGCACGACTCCTTATTTTTGTCTCATGATAAAAAGGTTGAATACAGAAACTGCCAAATAAGGGTCAAAAGTCAATTTTGAGTATTCTTCAGAAATATTTCTTCATTATAGCAACTAGTTGTCAAATTTTGGGAGCCCTACTTATTATACTTTTGTCTGGACAAAACAAACTTTGAAGTTATTTTTTACAGGTTCACACTGAAAGAGTTCAGGTCTTTTACCTTTGTAGGGCAGAAAAGGTAAAAGGCATCTGTTAATTTCATAACTACCACTACAAGACATGACAAACATTTGATTAATAATGACAGATTAATAATGCAGGATTACTCAAACATGTGTGAATGAAACAAAACACAATTCCATATTATGTGTTTAATGAAATAAAAACATTCTAACATGAGTCAATTTTGTGTTATATAAGACCATTTTTGACAAGTTTTCAGTCAGACTGGGCTCTAGAAATTCCTAATATAATACTTGACGCAAACAAAAATCAATATTCTCAATTGTCATATCCCTCTCACTGGTCACGTATGAACCCTGGTGCGCTTGAATACATAAACAAGTGTACTTCCTTACCTCCTATGGTTTGCAATCACACTGAAACAATAGCACCGTATGTTGTTGTGAAGAGAACGGACTGATTTGAAGAGATGAAATTACCTTCATTTGAAATTACAAAACGTCAATCAAGTCTGCCATTTGAATACTGTCTGGGAAATAATTGCTTAAAACAAAAATAGGATGCGTGGGAGTGGAATATGATGGCACAGTTTGTTGTACTGAAACTGACTTGAAGCAGAGGGAGGATAAGTTCAACATTACGGAAGAAGAAAGGAATAAATTATGGTATTTGATGGTCAAGGGGGTTGCAAGATTTTCAGAAAGAAACAAGCAACTAAGGTTTAGAAAAGTAAACTGAAGCCAGCAACAACTTTAAACGTTAATTGTGTTGCTGTTCAGTCACTTCAGGCAAAACAGAACTGCCAAAAAAACAACTTAAACGTCCTATATTACATTTCAAATTGACTTTTAGCCGTGTTATAATGGTGTTATCTTATCAAAAACATACCTGGAGTTAGGGCTGTGCCAAAACTCGAAAGATTGATAGAACAGAATCTCTACTTTGGTCGATCTCGATGATAAATCAACAGGTCTGCAGCCAATCGTGTGACAGTAAAAGTGTGTGGTGCTGACAAGGATTTATGCTCTTGTTTAGGAAAAAGCAGCCAGCGCGTCTCTTTCATGGCTGCGTTCAGACTGCAGGGTTTAATGCTCGATTCTGATTTTTTGGTGAAATCCGATTTGTTTGCAAGGTCATTCACATTTCCAAATTAAATGCGACTTGTGTGTGATCTCAAGTGTGAACATTAAACGCCCCAACAGTGTCCCGCATGCGGATTGGAGGACACAAAGACGAAGTGTGCTCAGTGTTTATGGAAGTCGCCTAAACATGGACGTGAGCATTGAGCACCTGGAGATTTTAAAGTTCCTCTCGTACAGGAGCTAGAACATGTACAGCTTACTTGTTTTAAGGAGGAGTTTGAGAAAGAGGAGGACGAGGTTTTTGGCCGTGGCGTTTTGTGGGGCAGTGGCAGCAAAGTCCGTAGAAAGGAACATGTGGATGGTGGGATTGCTGTGTGCTTCGCTGCTTCACTGACACGGAGTTTATACACAATTTTTGTATGACGAGAAGAATGTTTGTGTACATTTGTGATGTGTAGGTGGGATGAATGCGACCTGGCTGCTTCAGACTGAAGTCGCATGTCATAAGATCAGTTTTAGGAGCACATATCCAAGGCTACGTTCAGACTGCAGCCTGAAGTGACCCAAATCCGATTTTTTGGCCTCTATGTGACCTGTATGTGATCTTTTACTGACAGTCTGAATGACACAGATCAGATGTTTTCAAATGTGACCCAGGACACTTGGATATGTGCTCCTAAAACCGATACAGATCTGATCTTTTGACATGCGACTTCAGTCTGAACGGCCAAAGCGCATTTATCTGACCTACACGTTATCAACAAGCCACAAACAAACGTCACTATTCTGCGCTGAAGTAGGCGAAAATTGTTAATGAACTCCGTGTCACTGAAGTGAAGCACATCACCACTCACCACTCTTGGCTACGTCTCTACATCCACACGTTCCTTTCAACGGACATTGCTGCTACTTCACCACAAAACGCCACGGCAAAAAACCTCGTCCTTCTCCTTCTCAAACTCCTCCTTTAAACAAATAAGCTGTACATGTTCTGGCTCTGGTACAAGAAGAACTTTAAAATCTCCGGGTGCTCAATGCTCGCGTCCATGTTTGGACAACTTCTATAAACACAGAGCACGCTCGCTGCGGTTGACGTCATCGTGTCCTCCAGTGCACATGTTTGACACTTTTGGGCCATTCAATGTTCACACTGAAGTCACATACAAGTCGCATTTAATTGGACATGTGAACGACCTCACAAGAACATCGGATTTCACTAAAAAAATCGGAATTGAGCATTAAGCCCTGCAGTCTGAGCGTAGCCTAAGTGGCCTGGGTTACATTTGAAAAAATCAGATCTGTGTTGTTCAGTCATTAAAAGATCAGATACAGGTCGCATAGGGGCAAAAAAATTAGACTTAGACTTGCAGCCTGAAGTGACCCAAGTCCAGTGTCTCTCTCCCTCTACCTCTGTGTGTGTGTTTGTATATGTCTCCCTCTGTGTGTGTGTGTGTTGCCGTCTGTCCACTCCCTCGCTCCCTCCCTCTCTCCGATCCAGCCACAGCTCCTCACCGTTTCTCCTCTTTCTCTCCTCTTGTGCTTCTCATCATTATAATCCAAGTTACAAACGTAAACAAGTATTTTTTCACCAATTATGAGTGAGACGCAAGACCTCATTTAGCGTAATGACATCGCACGTGTTTATGTTAATAGCAGTAGGCATGTGTACCTAATGAGTATGCACTAAGTTTAATATATCGTACAAGAATATTACAAACATTAAGAATTATTGGTCCTATCAACACAAAATAAAAATCGTGGTGACCCTCACACCTATGCCTGAAGTCCTCATGTCTATGTATTTAATTAGATGGAGGAAGATCAAATCAAATTGAAAATCTAGATCAATGTGGGGTAAAAAAAAATAAATTCAATATCGCCTAGTCCTGGAGTTGTGTCTAAAGCTCAAAATGCTTTCAAGTTAACAGCTACTTTTTACATTTATTCCAGCAGAAATGGGCACATGACATCACAAGTTGGATCAAGACACAACTCTGGGTAAGTTTTTGATGAGAAAGGCAAAGGAGAAATTCAAATGAAGTTCTACCTGGACGACTGAGCAATTTTATGCACATTTTGATGAGGAAACGACATCATAACACAGATGGGAAAATAGAGTAATATGGGCTCTTTAAACAAATTGCATACAATTTTCAAAAACAGAGAAAGAGAAGTACAGGTAGTGGTGTTATTTTCAAAATCACTGCGTTTACGTTGTCAAATCCAAATGTCAAATACCTTTATCCATTTGACATCGGTTTTACATATAGATAAAGTAAAAATTCTGACAGACTCTGATAAGGTTCTTATAGATGATGTTCTACAAGGCTCAGTTTTGGGGCCCAAATATATTTATTCTGTGCATTAATGATTATTTCTCTGGAAAGAACTACAACATCTTCTGTAAACTACTCAAACTAGTATTCACTCAAGAGTATTCTGAGATATCGCAGTCACAAATCATCAAATTTCTTCTTTCTTTTACCGGCTGATGCCATGTTGTATTTTTACCCTAAGTTCTGAATTGCTTTCCAGGTGGCTATTTCCAGTGTTTCTATGAAGATGTTATTGTTTTGATTATAATGTTCCACAGTATGGCATTAAACGTATCTATCTCCATGGAGACAAGAACGTGACGCTACCAGTCCAAGTTACAGGTCAGATCTGGGGAGAGGAAAACTGCCCACAGTCGGAACGCATTATAGTTTTGAGCAATTAAAACACCCCTATTGGAAAAAACTGCCATACTGTGGAATATTTCAGGCACACTAAATCACCATGGAGACAAGCAGTGGACTCCCCTGCCAGAAAAGTTGCATAGTGCACCTTTAAAGAGCCTATAGTGTGTTATTTTCTGATTTATGAAATTGTTTCTTCATTTAAAACATACCTGGAGTTTTGTTTTGTTTCTTCTACACACACAAACCCTGCAGAAAACCCTCTGTTCCACCTTGTGATGTCATATGGTGAAACAGGAAGTGCTCCATTGTGTTTTTAAACTCCACACGCCTTCACTAGAATCATTTGGATGACTGCTGTCCTATAATTGCATATCTCTGCTGGACGAAAAGGTAGAAGTTAACTTGAAAACTACAACTCCATGACATCACAAGTAGAGGTGTGCAAAAATATCAAAATTTCTATGTATCGTATCGTATAATGTGCTGATACAATACTGATTTATTGGGCTGCTGTAATGATATTTCGTGAAGAGTAATTTAAGGTATATTTTTACTAAATTAATTTGTGTAAGAGCTACAGTTGTGTTGACATTTTCACAGTTTTGAGCAAAATGGGTGTTTTTCTCATTCACTTTTCACAAACTTATTGGACTTAGCGAACTTTTAGTATTAGAGCCGTCATTTAGCCTCTTTTACACTGAACCGTATCGACTCGATGTAAAATATATTGTATCGAAACGTACTGAATCAAAAGCTCACTGTATCAAAAAGTGTATCGTATCGTGGCCTGTGTATCGAGATATCTATTGTATTGGCAGCTTCTTCATGATACTCAACCCTAATCACAAGGTGGAACAGAGCATTTTGAGCTTTGGGGATGTAGACAAACTAATAATAAGGGATTATTCAAACATGTGAATGAAACAAAACACAATACACTGCAAAAGAACTAAGTCTAGCCAAGTTAAGATGACTTGAATTACGAAAGTTTTATAATGATTTGAGTAAATTTCACTTGACAAGTAAAATTATCTGCCAGTGACTTTTTGTACTTAAAATATGAAAATACATCTCGTTACACTTAAAATAAGAATAACAAGAACTTTTTGCACTTAAAATAAGAAACTAAATCGAATGTTGAGTGAATTAAGAACAACACACTTAATTCATTGGTAGATAATTTTACTTGTCAAGCTGAATCGACTCAAATAAAGTAAAATGTTCTTAATTTAAGTCATTTTAACTTATCTAGATTTAGTTTTTTTTCCAGTGTACCAGGTATGTTTTTGATGAGATAACAGCATTATAACATGTCTTAAAGCTCACAAGAGTCTATTTTGTGTCATATAGGACCTTAAAGTTTAGAAATGGAAACTCAAAAATCGTTTCATTGGAGCGCACCCTAAAGGCAGCACAGTTGAGCAGGTATGTGGAATAAGTGAAGTGAGGAGAGACTGACAATGTGACCTTGTGTGTCGAGACTGAGCCCACTCAGTCTGCACCGGTCTGTTCCTGCCAGGAGAGGAGCAGAGATCAGGGAGGACTTTTACTCTACATATCATTCTGTATTATGGTGTTTTCAGAGGCTCATATTACACTATTTTCTTATCCGTGTTATCTAATGTTGTTTCATTCTCACAAACAGACCTGTAGTTGTGTTTTGTTTCATTCACACATGTTTAACTCATGTATATTTAGGCTGAGTTCTTCTCTAAAACTGAAAACACTTCCACCTAGTGAAGTCATGTGGTAAAAGAGGAAACGCCCCACTGCATTTTTACACTAATTTTCACTTTCACTTCATTTTCAAAACATTTTCACTAGAATCATTTGGATAATTTCATCCCTAGAAGTGCCAATCTCTAATGAACTAAAGGTAAAAGGTAGTGGTTAGTGGGTATCATGAAGAAGTTGCCTCAATACAATGGCCACGATAGGATACATATCTCAATACAGTGAGCTTTTGATTAGATGCAATATATTTCAAATCGATTCGATACGGTATGCAGGGTATTCCAACATCGCACCCAACATCGCAAGACCAACATCGCACCCGTTATGTGGGTGAAAACACCAGATCCAGTTCTAATAATGACACACCAACTACAATATTATATCTAGAATCTAAGAGCTACTGTGGATTAAATCTACACTTCCCCATGATCCATCCACTTCCTCCACTCTACTGATTGTTTACTCATTGCCGCCGGTGCCAGAAACCAAGTATTTTTTGCTCATGCTCCAAATTAGACGTTTATTCACGTTACATGAGTTCACATTGTTATTTTTCCCTTCCCTCCATTTAACACAGGCTAATGAGATTTAAGACTTTTGTCAAAAAAATAAGACTTGGACAACATAATTTAAGACTTTTTAAGGTCTTAATTTAGGAACAAGAAATGTAAGACCTTTTTAAGAGTTTTAAGACCCTGCAGCCATCCTGGTATGGGTAAACCGTGGCTGTGATACTAAACGTCTTTGTTAAACCACTTCTTGTGCAAAGTTAAGATGAAACACAAACATTTCAATCATCAAAACAGTGAAAATGTCAAATGTGTCGCATAAACGAGTTTCCTTTGACTAAACAAGCAACAAAACTGTAGCACTATAACAAAATAAATGAGTAAAATATACCAAAAAATACTCTTGGTGATATATCGATACAGCAGCCCACGATATCGATACTGTATCAAACATCATTCAACATTCATTTGATTTATCTGACCCCTGGGGTACCCGACACGGTGCAGGACTCTGCTTCCTCGTTGCTCCTGCCACACCACTCTTGAGACACCGGTCCTGACGCTTTCTCCTGCATCGTTGCACATTCCTCCTTACACCTGTCTGCTCCTATGTCAGTGCCCCTGCCTCGCTGATCCTGCCTCACTGCACAGTTAAATGCACTACAGGTAAAACAGGAAGTGCTCTATTGTGTTTTTAAACTCCACACACCTTCAATAAAATCATTTGGATGATTTCAGCCCTAGAAATTCCTCATCTCTATTGAGCTTAAGGTCAAATGTAGCTGTTAATTTGAAAACTACCACTACATCACAAGGTGGAACAGGCAGTGCTGGGGAGTAACAGATTACATGTACTAGGGATTATGTAATCAGAGTACAAATTATGAGTAACTGTATTCAGTTACAGTTACTGTTTCAATGAATGGTAATTGGATTACAGTTACTTTGTTGAAATAAATGAATTACAGGGCGGTATTTTCCTGTTTTTGGGCTAAACCAGGACTAAAAGCAGGACTAAACCAGGTCTAAAACCAGGACTAAACCAGGTCTAAAACCAGGACTAAACCAGGACTAAACCAGGTCTAAAAGCAGGACTAAAGCAGGACTAAATTTAGACTAAACTAGGACTAAAACTAGGACTAAAACCAGGTCTAAACCAGGACTAAACAATTTGACACCTAACAGTAGAGTGGACATAATTTAAGGCAGCAGTGATCTCATATCATTTCTCTATATCAATAATATTTTTTATATGCTTAAGTAAAGACTGGGCTTTTTATTGTCTTTTAGCAGACAAAACAAAACATCTTATGTTAAGATTTCCTGGTCTTTGCTTCTCTACAATAAACAGTTGATTATTCATGGAGACTTGGGCTCAACAGAGAATTTGAAGAGAACAAACAAGAATTTTCAGGATGTGGTTGCTACATTCATGTCGTTTTAAAAATCATGACAATATCAAATAATCCAAAGTATTCAGATTATGTTACTCACTTTAAGTAATTTAATGGATTACGTTACAAACTACATTTTGGGGTATGTAATCTGTAATCTGTAGGGGAATACATTTTAAAAGTAACAGAGTATTTTGAGCTTTGGAGATGTAGACAGACTAATAATAAACTGTGCTGTAAGAAAATAATTTAGTAAAATATACAAAAAAAATACTCTTGGTGATATACCGATACTGTATTGAATGAGATGATATATCAAAATTTTGATATTTTTGCACACCTCTAATAGTGGTTAACTTGAAAACCTACCACTTCATGACATCACAAGGAGGAGCAGAATATTTTGAGCTTTGGAGATGTAGATAAAGGAGTGAATGAAACAAAACACAATTCAAATTACAGTGTGTTTTTGAGGATGTAGCAGCATTAGGATTCAGCCAAAAAGCTCACAAGAGTGGATTTTGCATAATGTGTGCACTTTAAGAACATTTGAACATGCACTGTCATTTTTAACAGAAAGTCATGATTTATAGGATGGGTTTCAGAGCACAGAGAACGCTTCAGTTAGTGTGTACACCGCTTCTTATGGCAGTGGATCGAGTGAATCACTTCGAGTAATTTCTGGATGAGGACAGAACATCATTTGCATTTCTGTTGCGTAGTTAAAATCTGTCATAGCCCAGTGGAAGAAGCAATATGTGCGCATTATCTCGCCGAGCCAAACGCTAAGTATGTGTACGGACAAGATATAAAGAGCTGCCTCGATGCACCTGCCTCACTGCTCCTGCCTCACTGCACCTGCTTCACTGCACCTTCCTCACAGAGTCCAGCACGGGTCCATTTTTGGAGACCTGCACCGTACCGCACCACACCTGCCCGTTACCCCATGATTAAATCCGCACCTGCCCGGACCTGTTAATATTCCACCTGTTACCCGCCTGTGCCCGTGATAAATCGGGGTCAGCCCATTAGTCCGACAGCCCAATAGTCCAGGACTAAACCAGGACTAAACCTACACCGTGTCATTAGCAGATTATAAATATAAACACGCTGCAACCGCCAAGTCGATGGCCAGGACTTTAACAGGTCTAAAACAGGACTTAACCATGTCTAAACCAGGACTTACCCAGGTCTAAACCAGGACTAAACCAGGACTACACCAGGTCTAAACCAGGACTAAACCAGGACTGAACCAGGTCTAAACCAGGACTTAACCAGGTCTAAACCAGGTCTAAACCAGGATTTAACCAGGTCTAAACCAGGACTGAACCTACACCGTGTCATTAGCAGATTATAAATATATACATGAGGCAACTGCCAAACCGATCACCAGGACTACACCAGGTCTAAACCAGGACTTAACCAAATCTAAACCAGGACTTAACCAAATCTAAACCAGGATTTAACCAGGTCTAAACCAGAACTAAACCTACACCGTGTCATTAGTGGATTATAAATATAAATGCTGCAACCGCCGAGCCGATCGCCACGACTGGACCAGGTCTAAACTAGGACTAAACCAGGAATACACCAGGTCTAAACCAGGACTAAACCAGGACTAAACCAGGTCTAAACCAGGACTAAACCAGGACTGAACCAGGTCTAAATCAGGACTGAAACTAAGCTGTGTCATTAGCAGATTATAAATATATACATGCTACAACCGCTGAGCTGATCGCCAGGATTACATCAGGACTACACCAGGACTACACCAGGACTAAACCAGGACTAGACAAGGACTAAACCAGGACTAAGCCAGCAGGAGTGCAGCCGCTGTGCCGATCACCTAAGCTGATGGTTTTAGGTAATAAATACACTAAAGTGTCTTTCAGCCTGGTCCATCATTCCAGGAAAAGACTAGGAAATGGCACTTCTGTCCATGTCTTGGATGCATTAAGTATTTTTCTCCCGTTCGTCGTTCATTTGAGTCACCTTGACCCGGGTACCCGACACGGTGCAGAACTCTGCTTCCTCACTGCTCCTGCCTCGCTGCTCCTGCCTCACCACTCCTAAGACACTGGTCCTGACGCTTTGCTCCTGCCTCATTGCACATTTCTCCTCACACTTGCCTGCCCCTACGTCAGTGCACCTGCCCTGCTGATCCTGCCTCACTGCACAGTTAAATGCAGGCAAATACAGGTAATACAAGAAGTGTACTACTGTGTTTTTAAACTTCATACACCTTCAATAGAATCATTTGGATGATTTCAGCCCTAGAAATTCCCCATCTCTATTGAGCTTAAGGTAAAAAATAGGTAAAAAACTACTGCTGCATGACATCACAACGTGGAACAGAGCATTTTGAGCTTTGGACATGTACGCAGACTAATAATAAAGGTTTAACAAAACACAACTCCAGGTAAGTTTTTGATGAAGTAACAACATTATAACATGGCTTTAAGCTCACAATATAAAACCTTTAAGACATGATACTTCGTTGTTTGTGGAGAAAACTACACTTCAAAAATTGCAGCCTTTGCGATTCGCTAATTACGTCTATCCGAACTGCGATTTCGATGTGATTGCAATTTAATCTCGCGGCCCTATTTTAAATGTACTTTAGGCTGGTGTTTAGGATTACACATTCAGCAGTCTTCAGCAGTCTCTTTATACACTTCACACTCACACAAACACAAACACACACACACACACTCCGGTCCAATTAACGCCTCGTCTCCTGTCAACAAAGATGCTGAGACTACGTGCAGAATGCAGACAGCGTTGTACTTCCTGAATACCTTATAAACGCAGTGTTAGAATACTGCGTGTTTCTACCTTGAATGTTAAATTAGCTTCCAGCGAAGAAAAAGACAAGAAATATACGTTCAGAACAAGACAATGATTTGTATTATTACTGACACAAAAGAGTTCTTATACACCGGCGGTTATGAAATTGCTAGAGAAGAGTATTCACTGTAAATTGCTCGTTCTAGGGATGCATGGGAGGTATTCGAAAAGTTGAGAAATACAGCAAGTAGCTCTAAGTTTTCAAAAGTTCCTTCCAAAATGCAGGTGTTGTTATTTATTTTATTTGTCGAATCTTAAAGGGCCCATGTTCTGATCTATGTTATAATGTTGTTTCCTCGTCACAAACGTACTCGGAGTTGTGTTTTGGTTCATTCACACCTTTAATTAACATGCAAATCCTTCATTCATGTTTAGTTTAGTTCTTCCCTCAAACGGAAAAGGTCAAATGTAGCTGTTAACTTGAAAAACTACCATTTCAAGACATCGCAAAGTGGAACAGAGCATTTTGAGCTAGACAAATCCGTGTATCATTCGTTGATTCGTTTTTCAAAAATAAAACCAAACATAATAAAATGAAAAAACAACTATTTTCTTCACCATTTGTCTCCAAAACCAAAATGAAAAAACAGATATGGATTCATTTTTCCAGTTTTCGATTTAGTGTTTAAATGAATACTTTTGCGCCACATACGAACTAAACCAGGACTGATCCGAGAATGGAACCAGGAGGACTAAACCAGGACTAAACCAGGACTAAACCAGGACTAATCTTGGACTTGAGAGAGAGGGAGAACCCTGAGCCCGTGGAGCAGGGTGTCCGAAAAAGCGCGATCAGGCTGCGCTTAGCCCCGTGCGACGTGGAGCTCTGCACCGGTCCTTTTGCCTGCGGTCACTTGACGGTCTATGCGGGTGCATCGCCAAGCCCGTCCTGAGACTCAGTTCTAGTTCAGTCCTGGCTTAATCCTCCAAGTTCAGTCTTGGGATCAGTCCTGGTTTAGTCCTGTTTTAGTCCTGATTCAGTCCTGGTTTAGTCCTCCTGGTTCAAGCCTGGGATCAGTCCTGGTTTAGTCCTGGTTTAGTCCTGGTTCAGTCCTAGTTTATTCCTCCTGGTTCAATCCTGAGATCAGTCCTGGTTCAGTCCTGGGTTCAGTCCTGGTCTGTAAGGGTCAAAATTGGATGAAACAAAAAACGACCATTATCCATTTTTTCCATAATTCATTTAAACACAAAATCGAAAACTGAAAAAACAAATCATTATCTGTTTTTTTAATTTTGGTTTTGGAGACAAATAATGAAGAAAATTGTTGTTTTTTTTTTTCATTTTCTTATTTTTGGTTTTACTTTGAAAAACAAATGAACGAATGATACACAGATTTAGACAGACAAATAATAAACAATTACTCAAATGTATGAATGAAACAAAACACAACTCACTCTGTTTTTGATGAGGTAAAAACATTATAACATGACTCATAACACGCTCACCAGAGTCAATTTTGCGTAATATTGAACCTTTAACTACTGTGAATATTAGACAAGCTTTGACCCTTGTTTACACTATGGTTGCTAGGTAACTGTTATTGAATTTTGAAGCCTACGTCACATTTCCAACGTAGAAATAAAATCATACACATCGAACTAGACACATTTATCAGATATAATTATGTTTACTACGTCATATGTATGTGCATGAAAGATTTACAGCAGCAGTAGTCAGTAGTAATTATCTGCCAGTAAAACGCATGTACTACAGCTTTAACAAGTACTTTCTCAAGAGCAGACCTCCACCTCTGATTAAATAATTGACTTTGCCAATTAACTTTGACACGGTCCACCAATCAGATAGAAACCGTGTGTCAGTCCAGCTCTCCCGCTGTGGCTCCATATGCAGGCACTAATACTGTGTACTCCAAAAACCACAGGGGCTGGTTCTGCCGTAATACTACAGCAAGGTGTGGCAATAAGTTTCATCAAAGCACTCATATTTGCTTTTTACTTAGATCTTATTCTTACATGATACTTTTTACATGTATTTGCGTGGTATAATTTGAATCATCTTTTGTTTAGTCTTCAGTGTGTGAATTTGAATGTGTTATGTTGGCAAGTCAAGATTCACAGATGTTTCTTGTATCTAATCTTCACGTACAACTTACTTTCAAAAAAGACATAATGTGCTTGTGTCTGCTATATACCGTATTTTTCAGACAATACGTCGCACTTTTTTTCATGGTTTGGGTGGTCCTGTGACTTACACTCCGGTACGACTTATATATTAAAATTTTCACACTGAAGCCTCAAGATGCTCTAGGCCAGGGGTGTCAAACTCATTTTGGTCCGGGGGCCGTATCCAACCTACTTTGATCCTAAAGGGGCCGGATCAGAAAACTCATGGCATATAAACCCCAAAAACAGCAATAAGTTCAAATATTTGTGCAGAGAAACACAAATCTATTACAGAAATCTTTTTTAATTGATGAACTCTTTCTTTTACAAAATATTATAATATTATGAGAAAAAATACTATTTCAACACAATGTTTTAACATGAACTTCTATGTAAATAGGAATAGGTCAATTTTTCTTGGAAAAAACTGCACTCGGCTCCACTTTTCTATTTTTTATATTTTGCTGATGAGGGTGTCACGATCAACAGTCAAAACCTTTAAGAGCGTTTGGAAAGAGACAAGTCTTCATTTGAGCTGCTCTGGTGGGAGGGGCCACGTACAGAGGCGCTGGAGATGCTGCTGTGATAAACACCACAGAAAATTACCAATATGTTAATAGAAAATATGATTAAAATATTTTTGTAGAAAATCAGCCGAGGGCCACATTAAAGGTCTTGGAGGGCCGGATCCGGCCCCCGGGCCTTATGTTTGACACCTGTGCTCTAGGCTATCTGTTACTCCTATTACTCCTGTACCACTGTCACTTGACTCTACTGCACATGTCTCCTGCAAAAAGAGCCTCTGTCCTGTCTGTATCATGTCAGTCGATCGCACCATTACTTCTGCACCACTGAAAATGTAAAATTTAAAAAAACTTATTAAGAAAACTGAGAAGATTGAACACAAATGCCCCCAAAAAGAAAATCAGATTTTGCAGATTATGAGCTGCAAATAGTGAAATCTGCAGCTGAAAACTGTCATCGAGCAGCCGAAAAAAAGTTTGGAGTGAGCAAGAAACTTGTGACACTGAGAGGGTGCACCATGCAACTTTCCTGCAAGTCACTGGATGGATCAACAAAGCCTGGACTTCAGTGACAACCAAAACCATCCTGTTGTGATTCAGAAAGGCCGGAATAATTCTAACTGGAACTGAAGCTGAGTCTGACAACAGCTACACAGAAAAGGAAGCGGCGCTCTATTTACCTCTAGAGGTTGCGGAGTTGCTCAGAAGTGACACCGAGGATGAAGAATTGAATGGATTTAGTGATTTGGAGTGAGAAGAAGAGTTTGGTAAACTTGTTCTGTTCTGTTGTTTATGTTATAGTTTATCTGAAGAACTGTTCATATGTGACGTTAACAGCCTGTTTTTCTCTTTTCTATTGTTATTACTATAACTTGCATTTCAAGATGAAATGTCAGTTCCTGATCTCTGATTTTATAAAATAAATTTGACCCCAAAAGTGTGATTTATAGTCCTTTATAGACTTTATAGTTCTAGTATAGACTTATAGCCCAAAAAATATGGTAATTACAATCTATCAGACTCGTGGATCATTCTGTTTCTGCAAAATTTAAATCGCAATATTAATCTAAAACAACTTAATAAAAGAAACAACTCATCTGACTTCCGCATAAAAAAAAAACTGCAAAGCCCATTGGGAGCTGAATCTGGGATTTGAAAACTACCAATAATAAAAATCCTGACTGTCCATCTGCTCCAACAGTCTCTCTGACCACAACCACTCACGTTTATTGACAAAGGTGGATAGTAATTAGATACATAAACTCTATTTGAGACATATATTTGACAGTGTAACAGAACTTGCACTTTTTAAATCTTACGTGAGCAACTTCCACCACTGCTTCTTTACTTCCACTTGAGTAATATTATTTTGAAGTAACAGTGCTCTTATAAAAGCCAGCCATATGTCCTCATTGTATCATAACTCTTCAGCATTTGTTTCAATCTGTAGCTTTTAAGGGCTGCAGGATGAATGGCAATTAAATCAAAAAAGCAATTTGAGTTGGCGTAATTAAATCACAAGAGTGCACTAATTTTGATAGAAAAATGTCCTTTCTTTTTAAAGAGAAATCTTGTTGACCCTGTACTTTTTGACCTCTAAAAACAGATTCTGAAATGCAAAGGGTTCTTGTATTAGTTAATCAGTTCAGATTTCTGTCTTCTCTCAAATGTTAATGCTCCTGAATACTACTTTTTAAATCATAATGAAAAAACCCAATTGCAATAAGATTTTTCCTTGATATACAATTTTTTTTTACATATACATCTTGCATTGAGAGGGATAGTCCAAAACTTTTGATTGGTAGTGTATGTACTGGTAATGGACTTGGACTTACCTGGTTGTGAATATAAGCGTGCACTCTCTCCAGCATCCCCTCACAAGTATACTCATGTGGTACGAACGGCTCCACCTGCACAGATCCAAAACACACTTACAGCCAAGAAAAAAAAAAAAAAAGAATATAGTGTGTGTAATTATGAGGAAGGCCACTAGGAGTAAATCAGCTCTGACATATTCATTAGTGTAATTGTGGAAGGCCTATATCATGTGAGCTGTAATAAAAGCTAATAGGGCTAATGCATCACACACGACAGCTTCTGAAATTGATCTCCTTATTTTTAGTGCTATCAACGTCAGCGTCGGACAATGGGTGAGTTGGTAAATGGGCAAGCGGTGGAACACTGAATGAAAATGGGAACAAAACACCATCATGCTTTTTCAGTACGATATTATCATCACACAGAACATCTCTAGGTGATACTAGAAAGTTTTTATAAATCTAACATTAAAATTATTCACTTATTAAAGCAATATTTTATGCAAGGTACATTTATTTTTGAGCACAGTTTGTGCACAGTCAATGTGCTTTACAGAACAAGAAAGATGCATGAAAGATCCTGTACTCAAATCTTTCCCATGTATTTGAGTCTTGCACCTGTACAGATTTACTGCAGCTGCAAAAGCAGCTTTTCAGGTCAAAATAACTCTAGTTGTTGTTCGCTGTACCATCTGCAAAACTCTTGCACCTGCACTTGTCTCTGAGAGTTTTCCTTTACAGCTCTATTAACTCATTGCGGTGAATATTTAAAATGTCTGGAAAGCATAAGGTCAGTGGAGAATAACTTTGGACAATGCAAACCTGTTTTCACATTTTTAAAATCAGGCATCACCTTTAAAATCATAATACACACAAATAAAAACAAAATAAATTATTTGTTAAAGTTAAAAGAGAAGAGCGCTGATCATAAACTGTATATATAAATGGATATTCCAAATAGGAAGTGAGCATGGAGCATGGGCTCACTTTCTACTCTGTTTCCAGTTGACTTTACACTGAAAAACTGTGGCCTCTCTCTCTGTAACTGCTACAGTGAGCCTCATCATTTTGATCTTAAAACTTTCGTTTTAACCTGCTCTAAATGATCCTGGTGTTTTTATTTATTATATTTTGTCCATAAATCAACATATGAACAGTAATAACAGACCAATGAACTGCCCGCTTTCCCCGAGGTCACTCTCGCTAGCATCAGCAACAGGTTGATTATTAAGTGCCTGCTCCTTGCCAAACCAGCAGTGCGGGCGGGAAGGGGGATTGATTTCAACAGCCACACTCCTGATTGGCTCTTTGGTTGCTATGAAGTCAAGAATTCCAAATATGGAACTTGCCTAAAAATCCACCCCTATAAGCGCTGGCCTCAGTGGACGTGACGCTCCCTTTGTCCACTTCTTTATACAGTCAGTGGTCCTGATGAAGACTTTTAAGTCAATATGCAGAACCAAACAGAATGAGCCTGTATTTGATCAATTAAATGTTGCTCCAAACAAATTCAATTATGTTTTACATAAATAATGAACATCTCAATTTCCAGTTCGTCTCTTATACATTTTCACTTCATGTGACTTGAGTATGCTGTCCAGGTACCACATTGTTTCTATAGGGCATGTAAATTGACAAATGGCTTGTGTTAGCGCTGTGTTCCTTTTAGCAGTGTTATTACTTTATTCCATCTGAGTTTAATGAAATGTATCTGACACTTCATCAGTTACTGCGCCACGCTATTTGCCTTTTGGCCATCTTTGTATAATCGAGACGGAGCGTGAGAAAGAATAGACTCCAAGTGAAAATTCAGTGATGGGAAACAGTTCAGTGATTGTTCAGTGCGTTTGCTATGATTGTTTTTATAGGAAGTTGTATGTTGAAATATGTGAGGATGTTATTTTGGGCTTCAGGCGAAAGGCTAGACGTACACATGGGGCTAACTTTTTCTCCCGGCTAGCTGAAATGGTGACCAGTGGTTTTAGTTTGTTTTTTAAATGGGAAATTGTTGTGTTTTTATACAGCGCTTTTCTACCTTCAAGGCACTCAGAGCACTTTACATCAAGGAACCACTCACCCATTCACACATGCACTCATACTCCAGTGTACACAGATACTGGAGGCGAGGGGGGGTTAAGTGTCTTGTTTGCCCAAGGACACAATGGCAGAGTTCATCTGTAAGAGCTGAAATTGCACCTCCGATCTGTGGGCCAGTGGTTCTCCCAAATTCAGATCAGTGGACAAACATTCTGAACTGAGCTACTGATGCTTTAGTTATTTATTGTCACTCGTTGTGTTTTTGTCCAGGAAGGCAAATGGGGAAAAAAGTATAGAATTTTATGGTGGATTTAATACAATATGTAAGATTGGAAGAGATCAGAAGAAAACATAATTCAGTTAGAATTGAATATATATTGGCATATCAAAATTAAATGCTTAGACAACGAATCCATTTTGAATCTACAACACATCAGTTTTGAGGTAGCCAATGTATGGCATTTGATTGGGTAAAACGTAGACCATATTTTTCGGACTATAGTGCACTGGATTATAAGGAAAATATCAGTAATGTTGAATTTTCTCGTCTATTTTCATACATAAGGCGCATGAAACGGACAACAATTGAGACTGATACCTTATCCCAGGCGTAAATGATCCATTGGCAGATCGTGGCATAATTCGACCGGCGTTGTCTCCCTCTTTCGGTGAATGTGGATTATGAATGTGAATGTGGGTGGATAATTTTAAGTGTGCTTAAGTGTTGTTTAAGTATAAGCGCTGAAAAAAAACAGCTCGCTCCTTGTGCCTGACTTTCTCCGCGAGGCTCCTGACTACAGTGGCTGACAATCCATCAAGCAGTGCGGCTTCATAGTTTACAAAAGTCATACTAAAACATTTTGACAGATTTTTGAACGCCGTGTACCACATAAAATCGCTTCGAGGTCAGTAAGCACAACCAGAATTAATACATAAGGTGCATCAGATAATAAGGAGCACTACCGATTTTTGAGAAAAAGGATTTTAAGTGTGCCTTATAATCCGAAAAATACAGTATATTTGCTAATTACTAATTTTCTAAACTAAATCTATAATACATATTGTTATTTTTTTATGTTTTATTTCAAATGATAATGCGTTGATTAATAGACCTACCAGCTGTACAAAGGATTAGTCTTGTTCTTTTGACTATGAGTTACTATTGTCCTAGTATTGCCTTCTGTATTGTTGTTGACTTTATTAAAAGATACACCATGTAACTTTTCTGGTGGAGGATCCATTTGTCTCTATGGAGGTGTTACTGCTATTGGAATGTTCCACGGTATGGCATTAGATTTGTCTACCTGCATGGAGACAACAAGCTAAGTTTCAGGTCAGATCTGTGGAGAGGCAAGCCCCCTCACAGTAGAAAGCATAATGTTCATGTTTTTGAAAGTAACTGAGTAAACGCAGAATAGATTTAGATGTTTCTGTCACGTTCACCATAGTGGGACAAACTTATCTTATTCTAGGTCAAGTAATAAAATCCCCATGGAGACGAGCAGGTGACGGACCCCCTGATCAGGAAGTTTCCACAGTGCAACTTTAATTACTATTGATAATGATGAGTCACGGTGCACACAGCCCACTCAGTGCATTTTTGTTTTGCATAATGTTAGCGACAGATTGAGAACAGCTTGATAAATGATGATGGACTGTTGACAATGCTTCAGCGCCGGAGGGGCAAGCCTGTGGAAAAACGCCATGTAAAAACAGCTGTGGAGAAGGCGTATTCACACTACTCCGGCAATTAGCGTCAGGCTGCAGAGCGCTAGCTAAGCAGTCTGCCGTATCCCTCCGTCGTGATTTAGAGCCCCATTAGCCGCCGAGGGCTTCAGAAATGGGTCAGAGTTTCAAGTGTGCAAATTAGGTCCACACCTCGCCTGTGAAAAGTGGTAAATTTGAGCACATTATTACAAGGGCTTGACATTAGTGCTATAACCAGCTAGTAGATGTAGAGATGGTTAGCTAGCCGTGAAGCCAACTGGATTTTCTACATGATTTTACAAATGTTTTGGAGTCTTATTTGCCTACCAATATTGCCATAAATAGATTAATTAAGTGATAATGAATCCAAATTTATTCCAGAAATGATTACGGTTACAGTTGCTGATGTTAGGACTAGGACTGAGTATTAGAGGTGGAACAATATTCAAGTCTCACGATAAAATATTATCACGGTATAAACCTCACGGTACGATATTTATTGCAAAAATACAAACTGACCCTTAAGATCCTTGACAAAAAGCCCAAAACACTGACACCACTGTGAAATTACAAAGAAACATCAACTTTTTAACTTTGAAAATTTTCTCAATTTTAATAATCTTAAATTATTTTTTAAGTGTCTTAACTGCGATACACCATTACAGTCAGAATTTGCCAGGACCATAAAATGTTCACACAGAGCGAACACAAGAGGCGCTACTAGTGGTAATTGTGTTGTTCCTAGGTACAGGACGGCTCTTGGTCAGTCCTCATTCTCTTTCAAAGGGGCTCGTCTGTGGAACGGTTTAACAGCTCATTTAAAATTGGAAACCAACAACAACAAATTCAAAAGGAAATTAAAATTATTGTATGTTTCCAATCAAAACTGCATCTACTGAAAATGTACTGTATATATTTTATCTGTATGTAATTTATGTGTCTTGTATTCTCTGTTTTTATTCGTGTAGTTTATATTTTTATATGGACAGGTGTTGAAAACTAGCACTTGTGCTAAAACACTCAAAGCAATACATCTGGCTTGTCTAATGCGATTGTGATGTCCTTAATAAACATAAATAAAAATAAAAAATATAGAGGGAAAGCTCATAATATGGTGGGGAGGCTTACGATTATGTAAGAATATCCAAATCTCTCGGTACAATATTTTCACATTATACATCTCACGGTACGATATTTTGTGGAGGCGAACAAAACTGTTAATATGTGACTTTTTCCTCTTAAAATGCCTTGACAAGACTTAATCCAAAGATTTAAAAGTGCTTAGAACTGTTATTTCTTCTTCTACACTGAAATGGAGCAAAGGATCATGGTCTATGTAGTTCCCTCTGTCTTTTTTTAGCTATTTCTGCACCATAACTCTTAATTTAAGCAAAGAGATGTGTAAGTGACAAATGACATCCGCCTAACACTGATGCAGGCAAAGTCTCAGTCTTGATCCTGTTAGATCTGAGTGCTGCTTTTGACACTGTCGATCATGGGATCCTCTTACAGAGACTGAGGACTGGGTGGGCATCTCTGGTACTGATACTAAACTGGTTCAAGTCTATCTAGAAGACAGGAAGTATTTTGTTTGAAATTGGAAACTTGTTCTCAGATGACATGGCCCTGACCTGTGGGTCCTCAGGGGTCAATCCTGGCCCCTGTTGTTCAGTCTCTACATGCTGCCATTAGGCCAGTTAATAGCAGCAATAACGTGTCGTACCACAATTATGCAGACGACACTCAGATCTACGTCTCTCTGGCAGCAGGAGACTATGGACCGTGGACTCACTTGGTCACTGCATCCAACAGATTGTGTGGATGCAAAACAACTTTCTCCAGCTAAACTCTGACAAGACTGAAGTCATAGTGTTTGGTCCACAAAACAAAGGGACAGTGTCAGCAGTCACCTCCAGTTCTCGCTCTAAAACCTTCAAATCAGGCAAGAAATCTAGGGTAATAATGGACTCAGACTTGAACTTTAACAGCCACATCAAATCAATAACATCTGCAGCTTTTACCATTAAAAAACATAGCGAAAATCAAAGGTTTATGTCTAAAGCAGACTTGGAGAAACTTATCCATGCATTTGTCTCCAGTAGGTTGACTACTGTAATGGTCTGCTCACTGGCTCTCCAAACAAGCTGTGAGACGCTGCAGAACATCCAGAACGCTGCAGCTCGGGTCCTTACTCGAACTAGGAAGTACGAACACATAAGTCCTGTGCTCAGGTCTCTGCACTGGCTCCTGTGCCTCAAGAATAGACTTTAAAGCAGCTCTGCTTGTGTAAAGTCTCTCCATGGCCGAGCACCAAAGTCCATCTGTGACATGTTAGTGTCATATGAACCATCTCACACTCTGAAGCTCAGGGACCGGCCTCCTGCTGTGCCCAAGTCACGACTAAACAAGGGGAGTCAGCGTTTCAGGTTCATGCAGCTAAAACTGAACAGTCTGAATGTGAGACAGACTCTTCTGTGACGCTGTTTAAATCAGGCTAAAACATTTCTGTTTAACTGTGCAAATAACTGAAAGGTTTCATTCCGCACTCTTCTCTCCAAATGTCTCTCTTTTTTAATTTTAATCTTCATGATTATTTATGTTTGATTTGTTTTTATTATGATTTTAATGTATTTCTTATTCTGTAAAGCACTTTGAATTACTTTGTTACGAATTGTGCTAACAAATAAACTTGCCTTGCCTTGCCTAATTCGATATATTGTGATGGTCCGCGATGTTATTGTGAGAACTTTGACGATACGATATCCCGATATTTCGGTTATTGTTACATCCCTACTGGGTATCATTAAGAAGTTGCCGATACGATGCATACCTTGATACAGTGCACTTTCAATTCGATATGGTATATTTCAAAACGATTCAATACAGTTCAATAAAAAATAAAGTCTAAATCATGGCTGTGATACTAAAAGTCTTTGTTAAACCACTTCTTGTTAATATGAAAAACGCACATTTTAATTATCAAAACAGTGAAAATGTCAAATGTGTTACATAAACAAGTTTCCCTTCTCTAAAAAAGCAACAAAACTGTAGTAACTGCAGTAACAAATTAATTCCGTAAAATATACCAAAAATACTCTTGGCAATATATCGATACAGCAGCCCGTGATATCGATACTGTATCATCACATTAAACAATATGGATATTTACGTATTTTTGGACACTCCTAGTTAGGGCTGTCATGTTAACAGATATATCGCTGAAGTAAATATAGAAGATAAATTATAATATTGAAACTAATTTATGCCACTAACAAAAAAACCTAAGGGCAGATTTAAACTACAAAAAGTATATAATACTGTTCAAAAATAATGACTTTTTAAAAAAAAATCCCAGTTTTACAAAGGAAAAGTACTCTCAATAAATGCTGACCCCCCAAAATTATTGTTCCATCTGTGTCACAGTAATTGTCGTGACAGGCCTCGTTGATGTCCTATTACCATTGCCAAATTAAAGCTCCACCGTGGAACCTTTAACAGACTAAAATAAGAGCATTTTTGTTTTTTAATGGGATGTTCTTTCTGCACTGAAAAACGTGTCCTTACTCTGAGCGGGCTTGTATCTCCACAAACCTGACTCTCATTTTGCCTTTTTCAGGGCTTCCTCCTGCTTGTTTCCATGGAAATGTTGCTCCTTTGGCTATATTCCATACACTGTAAACTCAAATAAATGACCTGAACTCAAAAAAAAAAAAATTTGGCAATTGATTACCTCAATTGTTTTAAGTTGATGAACTTAAAAGTCACAATCTTCTGGAACTTTAATGCTTGGATGACTATTTGTACCTTTTTAATAACGGCTGAATTAAAAGTGCTCATTTAGCTCAACTCAAATACTTTGCAGTTAATATGACTTATTATTTTAATTTATTATGACTTATTATTATAAATTTGGGAGTTTTCAAACTACTGGAATAATACTTATTTGGTGAAGCGCTTTGAAACTGTATTGCATTTTAGCATTTACTATATAAATTAAGTTTACTTATAAATCACCTCTATTTCAAACAATAGAAATAACAGGATTTTATCATTCTCAGCATTTAATTACTTCAATCTACTAAGTTGTACATTACGCTCACTTATACCCATAATAGTTCTGTTTAATAAAAAAAATATTACTTAAAATTACTCAAACAGAAGAACATGTTACAGCAATTTGACATAATTAAGTTATTAGGACTGTTTCTAAAACTTTGACTATACACAGCTTAATCTATTTAATTACTCTGAGCGTTCGGGTTTACAGTGTAGTAGAGTGTAATACTTATTTATCATGGAGAATGTTCCGAAGTGTGGTTTTAAATTTTTCATGGAATCATGCATAACTCCAGAAAGTGTTCCAGTGTTGTTTAACTATATAAGTATATAAATTCATACGTTTCATTTTTTTAAATTTACTTTTTACATATGACAATAGTCTCGAAGCAACATTCACCAAACACCTGGCAATAGTGAAAATCCTAAATGTAGGGATGTATCAATAACTAAAATATTGTACTATCGTATCGTCAAAAGTCTCACAATAATATCGTGGGCTGTAACAATATATCGAATCACAAGTTCCTTTGCTTAAATGAATAGTTTTACAGTAGCAACAGCTTATAAACATAGGGAACTACATATCCCATGATTCATTTCAGTGCAGACAACATAAAGAAATGTGTTTTTTGATTAAATTCTTGGGATTAAGATGGTAATACTTCTAGTCAAGGTATTTTAAAAGCAAAAAAAAGAGTCCCATCTGCAATTATATCAGCCTCTCCAAAATATAGCAATAAATATCTTAACGTGAGATGCATTTCGTGATAATATCGTACCGTGAGATTTGGATATCCATCCCTACTAAATGTGTAATTAAGTCCACTAACCTGAACAGTGAGTAAAAAAAAAAGTCATGTGTAGTAGGGGTGGGCGATATCTCGATATTTTAAATATATCGAGATAGTTTTTAAACTCGATATGAATTCTGACATATCGTATATATCGATATAATGCTTATATTCAATTATGATTTCGCGGCTTCGCTTGTTTAGCTTCTCTCTCGTCGTCTCTGCGCGCCCCCGCCTCCCTGATTTTGTTCGCTCGTGTCTCCTTCACTTCTCACTATTGCCGTAAAAGCCGAAAGTTGGTGCCAGTGAAAAGCTTCAAGCACCACGAACCTTTTCCACCATTTACAGACAAGAACATCAGCAGCACATCCTCATATTCCTCCGAGTCTCGTCCTTTAGCCCGAAAGAAGTTAAACGAGCTGAGCTGCGTGAGAAGTGTGCTGTTTATGCAAATGAGCCATGCGCTTAAGTTTAATTTCTGTAAAATGTAAACACACGTGCGCAAAACTGCATTAAACACATTATTATCTCAAATGGGCTGATGTGGCTCTAGAGTCGTTATGCTTTATATATTGTGAAGTTTAGTAATATTAAGTTTATTTATGCAGAAGATTTTAATGAACAATCTGTTGCAGTGTCACTTGTACAATAGTGTTTGGAAACTTTGGGTTTGATCTGCAGTGGATTGTGGGAAACCTCAGAGCTCTTTACTGCTGGTGAGGAACATGGATCTGTTAAAATAAGGAACATCCTGAACTTCTTCTGCTGAAGGAGCTCGTGGTTCTGGTTCTGGTCTGGATAACAGAGTTAATGCAAAGATGAGCTTGTGTTGAGTTGTTTTATTTATGAATGAAAAGAAGGAAATACTATGTATTATTTCTTTTATTTTACAGTTAAATTATTATTTATGTAATTAGTGTTTTTGTAATCTTAAATGTTCCTATATGAACTGCCGACCTCTTACACTTCAATAAAAAATAAAAAAAGACCTTGTGGAATTTGGCAGATTTGTTTTTGCAGTTTTCAGTTTTAGGTGGTTATTTTTTCTTGAACATATATCGAGATATATATCGTATATCGAGATATAGCAAAATATATCGAGATATATTTTTTAATCCATATCGCCCAGCCCTAATGTGTAGCCCTGATTCTTGTCTTACAGATAAAACGAACTTACATCGAGCTCCATGATTTCGCGGATGGTTTCGTTGAAGGTGGTCCAGTTCCCAAAGTCGATGGTGATGACGTGCGGTCTGCCGATGTACTGCTCTGCGTAAGGATGCTGCGAAGTCACCTGGCAACCAAGAAGAAGAAATTAAAAGGAAGTGTATGGAAGATTTAGATTTTAAACGAAATAAACATGGCCTAATTGTGTCCCTAGATATGAGATAGACATGTTCAAATCAAACATATCTTTTACTGATTTATTTTTTATTACAAAAACATTGGACATGACGGCCAAGGTTTTTGTTTTTTTGTTATAATTTGGTGTTTTGGTTCAAATCCAGGCAGAAAGCAGAATGAGCCCCACATTTGTCTCTCAGTTGGGTTGCCAGTTCCAACACTGAAATCCAGTTGGTTTAAACCTAAAATGCCTCTGTCTGATCTGAATTCTCACTTCCTAAACAACAGCACCTGCTACCAACCATTAATCTGTGCATCTGCTGCTGTTTTATATGCTGTCCATATACTGAGAATGAGAAAAAAAAAAAAAAAGGTATATGTCCTCTATATGCAGATTAAGGCACTGGCAACCCAGGTTCAGTTGTGATTGCAGTACCTATTTTATAACTGTGAGCGCCGGCTACATAGTGTTCCTCTAAAAAAC
This sequence comes from Boleophthalmus pectinirostris, assembly GCF_026225935.1. NCBI lineage: Eukaryota > Metazoa > Chordata > Actinopteri > Gobiiformes > Gobiidae > Boleophthalmus > Boleophthalmus pectinirostris. Next base: position 26,996,325 of record NW_026571115.1, on the reverse strand, counting down.
TGGAGACAAATACAGGCCCATAAATAAAACATGTGACAAAAACACCGACATGCTCTATTCTGGGTTTTTAAATAGATGTTTGGAAAAGTTTGAGCTTATTTCATATAAAGATAATGAAGATTTACAGCCATTTTTGTCTTTGAGGTGAAATTAAATAGATAAAAGATAATATAATAGATGCTTTTAGTGAAGGTAATCTATACACCTTATTTATCAGAACACAGAAACATTTCCAGCTTTATTCATAGAGCTTTGAAAAACACGATAATCAACACTTGTGACTCTACCAAACCAATTTGAGGTGTGATTTTGAGGCGCTACCTTCATAAAAAACACCTCTAAACATATAACTTGAGTCTATGTATCTGGTGTAGGACGTGTACCTTCCTGGAGGTGGGCTTTCCTTTGAAGAAGTCGTGGTTGAAGGAGCTGTGTGGGGGATTGAACATGGGCTGGAGGAAGATGCATCCGTTGGCTATAGCCTCCAGTGGAGCGGGGCCTTCGTACGGGAAGCCAAATCCTATAAAAAGCTTGACAGGAAAAAGCAGAAGGAGAATGGAAGGGCTGTTGTGTAGGCGGGCATACATTAAGCCGCCCGTGCGCTTGTGAACACGCCAGTTTGGGGAAGCAAGATTAATCGCAACTGAATCGAAATTACAATTTGAAAGGACGTGATTATAAAAACGCAAAGGCCTCAGTGTTTTTAAGTAACATTATTTCATCTGCAAGCAACAAAATATCTGCATATTCTCTGCGTAAAACTGCTACAAACATGTTCTGAAATGTGATTTTTCTATTAGTTTGTCAGTTAAAATAAAGAAACGTTTTAGGCTATGGAGCTAAATTATTCCCTGATTGTGGAAAAGATGGACTGGCGTGGGCAGAGTTGTTTTAGTTTCTGTTTTTCCTCGAGTGATGCAGAAAAGAGGGGGTCACTGTCTGTGTCAATGTTAGAGCTTCGTTTAGTCAAATCTTCTGGACCTATTGTGTTTGTGTTTGTGTCTGCTCTAAAGTTATCATCCAAACGACCACAGGTTATAATTTGGACATTTTAAATCACAATATTCATCTACAATGTCTAAATAAAAGAATTGACTTCCATGTTAGAAAACTGTGGTGCAAAGAGTTGCGATTAGGGATGGGCATGATTAGTGGACTGATCGATAATTGATCATTAAAAAATTCGTTGATTACGTTCATTTATAATCGACAAACCGAATGTAGGTTTTTGTCCGTAGATATGAAGCTGCACCTGACAGCGCAAACACTGGGGTTGCGGCTTCAGTCCCACGTTTTGGCTCTGGCACCTCCTTGGAGATCACTACAGCTACACTACACTCATTGAGGGCGTTTACATGCACATCTTTATCCCGGTTTTGTCATGGTGCATGTTTAAACAGTATCCCGGTTACCGCAACATAAAGAGCTGCGCTAAACCTGCACATGTTTGATCTCTGAAAACATGAACAATCTCCAACGCGACACACACACAGAACAGAAAGAACACCTATATTCCACTGAGTCGTGTCCTTTAGTCCGACAGAAGCTGAACTGCGGTTCAAATGAGCCATGCGGTTTTAAGTTTTCGTTTCTGTGAGACTTGCACAAAGCTGCATTAAACACATTATAATCTCAAACGGGTTGATGTGGCTCTAAAGTGTTTATGGTTTATATGTTCTAAAGTTGAGTTTATTTATGCAGATTAGTAATAGTAATAATAATGATGATGATACTTTTAATGTAAAAACATTAATGATTAATCAAAAATCGATCGTTAATTCTCCCGACGATCGATTAATAAAATTTCATCGAATGCCGATCCCTAGTTGCGGTGTTATTGGAACCTCAAATATATAGCTGTGCATCATGTTAAAGAGCAAGCAGCAGATTTTTTTTTTTCATTCGTACCAAAATGACTACAACTACTTCTATGTGATACTGATAAAACCTAAACGTAGAAGAAAGTACAGAGCAGTGGGCATTTCCGTGAAAATGGGGGTTGATCAGAGCAGGAGAAGAAAGATTTTCTAACATGTATGAATCGCACAACATACAAATTGAATTAGTAAACGAGAAGGGAAAACAACTATATATGGTTTGCTTTAAAAATTAACAGTTAATCGATTCCCATCATTGAAACTTCAATACAAATCAGGATTAAATATTTCTCTTTGATCCTTCAGCCCTTTACCAGTTCTCTGTGTACCTTGGCTTTCCTGAGGAGCTGCTGCAGTTCGTGCTGAGGCAGCAGACCGTGATTCTTGACGAAGGCGGGCACCTGCGGGGGGCGCTGTGAGTCGTAGTACACGGTGCCGTGGATCTCCATGTGGTGGTGTAACACCTCCAGGAACTTATCTTTGCCCTTTGGAGAAACAGCTTTGATTACTATCACTGTAGTCATCCATCTTGTTGGCGTGTGGCTTTTACCGCTCTAATTACTCTATGGAAAATATCCAATATAAAACAACAGCACCATGAGTTATTAACAAATCTGGGCCGTACGCAGTGACCTGGATCGGCTTTTGTTCTGATTTTTTTTTCATTGTGAATCGCATGTAGTCATCTGAAAATGAGTCTAATATCTTTGTTAGTTCATTAATCATAAATGGCACACAGCGTAAATAAATGACCCTATTGTTTACTTCCTCCGTTTCAGAATTGAGCACCTTGTAAGGCCGATATGCAGGCACCAATTCAACTGCATGAATCTGCACTCAGGCATTTCCAGGGATAAAAGACTAAAGGCTCATTATTCATTCTGTTTGGGTTCAGCAATCACCCACCAACCAACCAGTAGATGGTTCAATCTCATCTGAGAATATGCGGTTGTTGTGCCCTTAGCAAGACACTTGTGACACTTGTGTTCAGATGGGCGTGATTGACAGTAAATAAGTAAGCAAGTTTTTATTTAGATAGCACTTTTCACAGACGTATGTCACCAAAACGCTTTACAGAACATTATTTATTCACTCCATACCCGATGGTGGTAAACTACTATTGTAGCCACAGCTGCCCCGGAGCAGACTGCGCCATCGGTCCCTCCGATCACCACCATCACTCACGCACACACCACTTTCATACTAGGCAGCCTGGGTGAAGTGTCAGTTTAAAAGGACACAACGACAGTTTTTGCGACTGGCGCCCCACTGTGGCACCTGATTTTCCCAGTGGTCTCTCATCCAAGTACTAACCAGGCCCGGCCCTGCTTATTAGCCAATTAGGGAAAAGCATAGTTTGTCTATATGAAAACAAATAAGGCTGCTTATGAGAAAAAAATATCACAGGGCACTGAAAAACATTGTGGATTTCTGTAAAATCAATTAATGAACCACTAAACTTTTAAGATAGATGACCAATGAGCTCTTTCGTTTCATGTCACGGAATCAAACAAATTCAGACTTCAAAATCATGTTTGGAATCGGGCTTGAGACGAAAAAGAGAGCTTGGGGACCAGACTCATCCCTGTGTGTAAAAAATACAGACAGATACTCTGGACTTTCCAGATAAACAAAATGCCAAATCACCACGCATAACTATAAATGGAATCTGCAAACAGATATGAAAGAAAAGTTGCAGCTGTAAACATAACTCGACTGTACATCATGCAGACAGACACAAATGGAGCTGTACTTACTTCCAGCTGGGTGTATCCGTTCGGTGCATGACAAACAGATAAGAAGAAGAAGAAACAGAGATTTCAACAGTAACACCCTGACAGAAACCCACAACAAGAAGTGAATGAGATGCGATTCACAGCTCTCATGAGGCCAGTCAGATGTTCAGACTTCTTAAAATCTCCAAGCAGAATTTTGAGCTCGGGTTTCACAGAAATATGTTTTGAAACCAAGTTGTTTATCTGACAGTGTTTGTCTACACGGGGAGATGTCCTGGGCTATAGGATAAAGAAGAAAGGCTCAGCTGGATCCAAGCGACTGAGCTGAACCTTAAGGGAGAGAGTGCACTTCAAAGTAACGCCGGTGTTTGGAGCAAAGAGGGACAATGGCTGTAAACAAGGACAAATGCACTATAACAGACAATGCAGTGCCGATGCCAGACAGGTATTGTTCCGAGGTGGGTAGAGTAGCCAAAGAAGTTACTCAAGTAAAAGTAAAATTACTTTATTATAATATTACTTGAGTAGAAGTACAAGGTAGGAGTCCATGAAATTACGAGAGAAAAAAGTATTTTGAAAAAAAAAAAAAAAAAAAACAAGCAAAAAACTAACATATGATTTATAATGTGAACTTAAAGAGAGGACATTTTACTTTTTTGGGGTATTGACTGCTAACTTTAAATAAAAACTATATATTAATATATTATATAAGTTTCATTTCCGTTTTGACACTGAGTCTCCCCTCTCTTTGCTCTCCGCACTAAATCAGTCCCCCAGCACGTTAGGTTCTTGGTATTAGGTCTTTTATAAGAAATAAATATGGTGAATAATCATAAGGACAGCAGTTTGAGCCCACATACTGTGCATACTGTTGTTTCACCAAGCTTATGTATGGGACTATGTATGAATGCCATATGGACATAAATTATGCACATGACACAACAGTCCTAGGAAAATTCAAACTGCTTACTGTATTTTTCGGACTGTAAGTCGCACTTTTTTTCATGGTTTGGGTGGTCCTGCAATTTATACTTTGGTGTGACTTATATATTAAAATTTTCAGACTGACAGCCACGAGGGGCGTGCTAGGCTTGTATATCAGTTTTTTGCGCATGTCTCCTGCAGAAAAAGCAACAGAAAGAAAGTTTGGAGTGAGTGAGAAACTTGTGAGGGACTGGAGAAAAGCGGGAATGGAGAACACAGCTTCACGGCAACCGGGAGGATGCGGCATGTCTGGACTTAAGTGACAACCAAAGTTGCACGGAGTTGCTCAGAAGTGACACTGAGGATAAAGAATTCAGTGGATTCATAGGATTTAGTGATTTGGAAAGAGATTGAGAGTTTGGTAAACTCATGTTCTGTTGTTTATGCTATAGTTGTCTGAATAATTGTTAACAGGCCTATTCAGCATGTTGTTCTTTATTCTACTGTTGTTACTATAATTTGCTTTTCAAGATGAAATGTTGGTTCCTGGTCCCTGATTTTATAAAATAAATTTCCCCCAAAAAGTGCGACTTATAGTCCGATGCGACTTATATATGTTTTTTCTTCTTCATTGCACATTTTTTTGGCTAGTGCGACTTAATAATCCAAAAATACGGTGCTTTCTTAAGGTCACAGGCAAAGAACTTAAGTGAACTGCACACATTCTAACAGGGTTCATTGTAGTCATTGTATAATATGTGTCCTTTAAAGGGACAATATGTAACTTTTATGGTTTGCCTCCTGCTTGTCTCCATTAGATGTTATTACTTTACCGGAAAAGTGTCACAAAGCATCTCATACATTTAATTACTGATTTTATTCAGTTCAGTCAGTGGCCATGATGTTGTCCCTGATTTATAAAGCCCATAAACACGCAGTATATTCACTTTCATATAGGACACATCTGTACAGAGACTGACCTTCCACATGCTGGCATCTTTCCCATACACCACGGCCATGTTGTGCACCTTGTTCTTCTGAATAGAGAGCCGCTCCGTCTCATTCACCTCCTCCACCACGAAGCCCATGAAGGAGTTATCAGGAGTATGGGCTGCCAAGGACAAAGCAAACACACACTCACGAGTTATGGCCACAAGTTTATCGGATGGGACACAACGGCTATTACAAAGATGTGTACCAGTAAAACTTCAAGGTGAAAGTGTACAATGTTCAGAAGTTGTTAAAAAGTCGCTTTATTTTGTTAGGTCTTAGGAAATAGAAAAGTTAAAACTAGAGCTGCAAGATGGATGCAATTAGGAAAGTTTTTCAGTGTAATAAACACAACCACAATCAAACAAGCTTTTATTTTAGTCTATATTTTGAAATAAGGTTACATACTGTGACTTTATTACATAATATATATATATATATATATATATATATATATATTTTTTTTTTTCCATTTTACCATGTACAAATTATACACAGTGTAAAGAAGTGGGCTAAGCACCTATAGTGCTCAACTCCAGTCAAATGAAGCTCACAATTTTGGAAGAATTTATGTAAATTTATATGTAAAAAGTGAAATAAAAACACCAGAATGATGTAGAGTGAATATTTTAAGACCAAAATGACGAGGCTCACTGAAGCAGTTACAGAGAGACAGGTGACAATTTTTCAATATAAAGTCAATTGGAGCCAGAGTCGACGGAGCCGGAAGCGTGACCATACTCACTTCCTTAGCTCTGTCCATTTATATAAACAGTCTGCGGTACAAGTTTATGAAAGTGTCTCATTTAGTTTAGGAATGCTTTCAAAAAGTTTTAAATAGAATATTAAAACCATACTTCGGCACATTCTCATGTTTAATGTCATACTGTTAGTGACGAGCAAATGAGACGGAGCTCCGGAGCACGTCTCGTTCTTTCTGAAACAAATTGCTCTGAAGCACTGCCTCAGAGCTCATCTCGCAGCAGTCGCTCACGTGACCAAAGTGTCGAAGTGTCGGTCCCTCCCCTACTGCTTCGCTCTGCGTGTCAATCGCTTCAGTATATTGAAGCATTTCATTGGCTCAGCAAGTGTTCCGCTCTGCGATTGGATCAGAGTGTTCAGCGCACTTCCGCGATTTGACAAGTGCTAAACTGCTACAGTATAAAAGATGCACCAATATTTCTTAAAAATGTTGGGTGGCGAGGAGTATTGTGTGACGTTAGTGGTGATTTTGGTGACTTTTGGCGACTTTTGGCATTTGTTTCGATGGCATCTACAAGTGGAAAAAAGCGATCCATGGTTTGGGATCACTTTGATCTAATTCCACCTAACAAGGTCACCTATTTTCTTATTTACAGCTGCTATTTATGTTGCTGTTTACATATTATTTTAAATCATCATTATTATTGTTGTTGTTAGGTACGGTGTCGCTCTGCACACAAGTATTGTCTTACACTAACAATACTTCATCGATGCTGAAACACCTGCGTGCCAATGGTTAAATTTGTCCACTAGAGGTCAGTGTTTCTCCAAGGCCCCAGACGAACCATTTGAGACAATACTGCGACTGAGGTGTCAATGCTTCATGAGGCTCCACTTGCCCATCACTACATACTGCATACTGTGGAAGATTATAGCCAAAGAAACAAACATGTTCATGGAAACAAGAGTCACGTTTGTGGAGAGGCAAGCTCGCAATAAGGAGGCACGTTTTTCAGTGCAGTAAACAGAACCATAATAAAAAAAAACATGCTTTCATTTTTGTTTATTGTAAAGCAAAAAAAAGTTACATACTGCAACTTTATTTATTTTACCATGTAGAGCAACATTGATAAATTGGCAGTGTTGGAAGAGTTTTTTTTACTTACATAAAAATATAGATACCAAAGCAAAAAAAAAAAAAACTCAAGTAAAAGTATCACATGAAAAAATCTAGTAAGGTAAGTAAAGTAAAAGTATTAAAGTGCCAGTTTAAAAAGTATTTGGCGCAGATTTGAGATCTAATGAAGCTTCAAAGATACTGGTTTTGATCAAACATTTAACAGAATTTTTAGAAACAATTTGAGTGACTTTGTAGATGGAGAATGGTGACAGTCCTGTATTTGGCTAAAGTCTTGAAATAAATGTATTTGTAGAATATAATGTAACAATTTGAAAAAAAATATGATTATATATATAAATAGTATATATAAATAGTATAAATAGTGTATTATACTTTTTACTTTTTCTTCACTGCATTTGTACTTTCTACTCCACTACATTAATTAACTGGACTGAAAAGTAAAAGTATTTTTTATTATTGTGTTTCTGTATTTTTTAGCAAGGTGGTAGTTTGATCAAAGAAAAATAAACAAATAAAAACTAGGCAAGTAAAGTACAGATATCTAAATTTACTTAAGTACAGCACTTTTCTACTTTTATTTTGTTGTGTTCCATCAGTCTAAATTGGTCAGTGGGTATTGTATTATTTTGCTTCTTTAGTACAAAATTGTAGAAAATTAAATAAAACAAAGACTGAAATTTGTCATGGCAGAAAAGCTATTACGTTGTGGATCGTCTAGTTCGTGGATCGTTAAGTTCAGAAATATTATCCAAAAAAATGGAGTTACGAAAATTGACTGGTGAGAACAAGCTGTATTTTAATCTGTTTTGATCATAGCTACTGCAGCACTGTTATTTTAGCAGAGCCCCAAAAATACTATGTACCAGAAAATAAGCGCTTGTGAGGTGCCAAAGGGTAGCATTATTTTTTTTCCAATTTTCAAAACTGAAATGAAATTTGACAAGTTTCATTCCAACTCTTTTCACTTTGTAATTACAGTGGTGTCAGACTTCAGTTCAAGCCTATTACTGTGTTTGGAGTATACAGAACGGCAGAATATGAAACTGTCAGACATATCACATGCTTTATTTTGTCGCAGGATTCTTTAAAAGCTCTAAATGTAGAGTAAATCCAATGTTATTTACTACTATACTACTACTACTAATACTACTGCTGTTACTTTAAAGATGCAGTGTGTAAATTTTCTGGTGGAGGGTCCATCAAATGCTTTTCTCAATGAAAATGTTATTGCTTGCTTTGTCTGGAATGTTCCACAGTATTGTTACGGCCCCAGGCCTTAGACTGTAATTTGTTTTGTGTGTTATAAATTATTCTGCTGACACACCTTGATTCCTGCTGTGGGAGCCCTGGTTTGTGATTGGTGGGGCAGGTCGACGCCCACCTCACCTACAGCCACCTCCCCCTATTTAAGAAGATTACCTGCACCTGTTCGGGGCTGCTGGCCTTGGTGGCCAGTCTGCCATTTTGGTTTTGTGTGTGTAGTTCTGTTTTCGTGCCATTTTTGATTTAGTCACTCGATTCTGTTTGTGGGTTTATGTGGTTTAATTTGGGGAACTTGTGTTTAGTTTCATGTGTGTCCCTTTGTTAACCACTCATTTTGTGTAAGCCTGCGTGACCCCTTTTGTGGCACAAAAGTCAGTATATTCTGTTGTTCTGTTTCTTAGTTTAGGTTATTTTCTGTATATTTTAGTCTTTTGTTAATTTACCTTTTACATTCCTGTTAATTAAACATTATTTAATTTATTCCATTTCACATCTTGCTTTTATTTTGTTACTTCCTCCCGTCCCTAGCAGAGCTGGGTCGTAACAAGTATGACATTAAACAGCTCCACCTTACATTTATGTGAGGTCGAGCTGTGAATCAATACTTATGGAACATGAGGACTGTTGTCATAGTGATTAACAAATGTGCATATAACAGGAAGAATACTGAATGAATGAATGAATACTTACGAAACATAGTCATATACTGGCGTGCGTTGAGGTTCCAGTAGCCCCAGTTTGTCCTGTATCCGTGCTGGGTGGCGTACTCTTCATGGTTGTAGGCGGGCTCTGTCCCAAAAGTGTCAATCACCCGGATGTTACACCTAGAACAAGAGCATAAATAATCAAACTGAATACTATGCCACATTCAGACTTAATGCTCAGGGCTCGACGTCGTCCATGTGCCCTATGGCCCCCCCGAGGGTATAAAATCTCGTATGCTTGTTTTGACAGTAAGACTAGGGAGAGACACTTCTGTCAGGGACCGGCAGCTCTGTGATTGTGCGCACAGTTGCTTTAATAAATCTAAGACTCTTTGATTTGAGACAACTTCTCTGTTTATTCTTTATCCTAGAAATTCCATAACATGCTCAATTTGGATTTTTTCATGAAATCTGTTTTTTTTTTTTTTTTTTTGGACATCGTTCACATTTCCAATTAAATGCAACTTGTACGTGATCTCCAGTGTGAACTTTAAACGCCCCACAAATGTCCCGCATGCGCATTTGAGGACACAACATATCACAGGCAGCGAGTGTGTTCAGTGTTTACGGAACTAGACTAAACGCTGGGTTTGTTTCCCAAAATACAGTCCAGTTCTTGGTAAAATGGACAGGTTACACGGCCTCGGCTGCGTCATTTGTTGAGTCTTTAGCCTCCTTGTATTTGGCTCGCAGGCTCTTTTTTGGTTTTTTTTTGACACTGGAGCCAGGACCAACTGTAGCTGTGCTTGGTCATTTCTTTGGCAATCATTTCAAAAAAGCCTGGTTCTGATAAGACTCCTCCAATTTGGCCTGAATACAGCGATCCTCCAAATATTAATGAAATCCCGAACCTTTCTTTCCCTTTCCGCTGGTTAGACTATGAGCCTGACGTGTAGTTTGGATGAATGTGACCTGGCCGTTCAGACTGAAGTTGCATGTCAAAAGATTGGATATGTATCGGTTTTAGGACCACATATCCAAGTGACCTGGGTCACATTTGAAAAAATCAGATCTGTGTCATTCAGACTGTCATTAAAAGATCAGATACAGGTCGCATAGGGGCAAAAAAAAACAGATTTGGGTCACTGCAGGCTGCAGTCTGAATGTAACCTTAAAGGGCCTACATTAAACAAAATGTGCTCTTGTCAGATTTAAGTCATGTTAGAATGTTGTTACCTCCTCAAAAACAGACCTGGAGTTGTGTTTTGTTTCATTCACACGTTTGAGTAACACTGCATTTTTAGTCTGTTTACATCTCCAACGCAGAAAATGCTCTGTTCCACCTTGTGATGTCATTTAGTGGTAGTTTTGAAGTTACTTTTTACTGTTTGTTTAGTAGAGTTTAGCAATTCCAGGGCTGAAATGATCCAAATGTTTCTAGTGAAGTTTGAAGTTTAAAAACACATTGGAGCACTTCCTGTATTACCAGATGACATCACAATGTGGAAGGAGTGTTTTTTGTTTAAGAGAAGAACTAAATATGCACGTTTTGTGTGTTAAACATGTGTGAATGAAAAAAAAACACAACTCCAGGTCTTTTTTTAGACGAGGAAACAACATTATAACATAGATCAGAAAATCGCTTAAATTGGGCCTTTTTAATATGAAATTAATATTTGCAATTATTTATTTCTTGTATAAATATGTTGTTTTAGACTGAATTAAACATCAAAAATATAGTGGAATGTATTTTCACAATTGATGGTACTGGTTCACTTTTTTGTACAGTTATAAAAATGTTGATTAAAAAAAAAAAAATTATAAATGAAACAGAACAAAAACTGAAGATTAAAGAGCACACAAACAAACTCCAGGTATGTTTTTTGACGAGTTAACCATATTCGAACATGGCGTAAAGCTCACTAGAGTCAGTTTTGTGTAATATACGACGACCTTTAACACTGTGACATTTCAATACCAATAAATGCTAGAAAAATCCCAACTTTTACCACTAGAGTTTTGAGGGCTTTCCTGGCTCAGACTTTGCTGCCTGAGTGGAGAAGTACAGGTCTGTGTGTACCCTGCAGCACAGTACTATGAGTGAAGTTTAAAGTACAGCCTGTGTCAGTCCCGTGTCTCCAGGCTGAGGGCGCGACGACCCTCCTCACGCTCACGGAACAAGAACCACTCAGCTCTGCTCTGACAATGGCAAAGAGGGCTCCAACTGCTCTACACATCTGCTGTGGATGGAGAGAACGTTTCCGTGAGATGAAATACGAGATTGGGTCCATGAAAATGACACAAGACAAAATTTTGACATAACTGCTCATACATAAATTGTGTGATGAAGTTTAGGATTGTAGTCACGCTTTTCTTTTTTTTTTAAAGGTCCTATAATGTTGGTACCTCATCAAAAACATACCTGGAGTTCTGTTTGGTTTCATTCACATGTTTGAGTAATCCTGGTTTATTAGTCTGTCTGCATCTCCAAAGCTCAGAATGCTCTGTTCCAACTTATGATGTCATGAAGTGGTAGTTTTCAAGTTGACAGCTGCGTTTTACCTTTAGTTCAGTAGAGTAAAGATTGGCAATTCCAGGGCTGAAATGATCCAAATGATTCTTGTGAAGGTGTATGGAGTTTAAAAACACAGTGGATCACTTCCTGTATTACCACATGACATCACAAGGTGGAACAGAGTGTTTTTTGTTTGAGAGAAGAGTTCAGCCTTAACCGTTTTTTCCATTATTCATTTAACGGCCATGTCCCGTTTCCGTGACTTAAACTGCGATGCCGGACTTTTGCACCGTATACAGACTGAACCAGGACTGAATCAGGACTAAACTGGTCTCAGTCCTTGTCTCAGTGCTGGTCTGGTCCCGGTCTCAGTCCTGGTGTCAGTCCCAATCTTGTCCCGGTCTTGACCCGGTCTTAGTCCTGGTCACAGTGTCAGTCTGGTTCCGGTCTCAGTCCCTCGCACCTTCGAGCCCATCCCGACATTCAGTCCTGGTTCAGTCCTGGTTCAGTCCTGGTTCAGTCCTGGTTCAGTCCTGGTTCAGTCCTGGTTCATTCTGGCATCACACTTTACGTCACGGAAATGGGAAACCCTAAATCGAAAACTGAAACAAATCATAATCCGTTTTTTCAGTTTGGTTTTAGAGACAAATAATAAAGAAAATTGTTTTTTTTTTTCATTTTCTTATTTTTGGTTTTATTTTGAAAAACTAATGAAGGAATGATACACTAATTATTATGGCATAATTTGAACAATTTAAATAACAATACTAAGTAATAAATAACAATAATAATAAAAGAAACAAGACTTTCACATTGGAAAACTGCTGTGTCCAATGGGAGCACTGGAAGCAACATCACAACAAAGAGCTGTGACGCTGTCGGCAGCTCAGACGGACAGCTGCAGATCACCATAGCAAGGAAAAAATGTTTACCAAATGACTATGTGGCACTGCTAAATCCTACATGCATCACAGATTAAGAAAATAAAATTGGAGAACAAAGTACAGAGCAGTGGGCGGTGAAAAAGGTGGTTGAACGGCAATATAACGTCTTGAAAATAAGCAATATAAGATTTCTCAAACATGCACGAATCACTGCAAATACAACTTCCAGAGGGAACATGAGAAGAGAAACAATTACAACATGGTTCAAAGCTCTGAAAAGTTCACTTTGCATAGTAAGTCTGCTGTAAGGCAAATGTTTTACCTGATTTGTAAATAGGTCAGTTCATTTTAAATGTATCCTCACTGTATGTTAGGAGGACAAGACTAATCACAATCAAACTGAAATCACAAACTGAATGAACGTGAATTGTGCATTGTCAGTTTAGCCATTTCAAGTCCTGCTCCCACAATGTTTAGCTTGTGAGTTTGCAATTAGCAACGTGATGGCAACAGCAGTTTAAAATGACAATGTGTGATAAGTGTAAAACATGCTGGACACGCTACAGCTAACAGGGAGACACATACATCGAGGATGAAACTAGAACAAGTGCAGGTAAAGCTGTAAGATAACGATTCTATTGAACTGTGGCCTTGTTACACTCTGACAATGTGCTTTAGCTTGCCTCAGTGCTTGTGTTTAATGCGGCTCTGTGCTAAGACACATGCAGTCTGCTTTTCCCTAACAGCTCCATGAGTGATTGACAGACACATTAAACCAAGCGTGAAGTACAAGACTGACTGTAGCTTTAGTTTCCACTTAGAGGCACGATTGTTTGAGCTCACAGTGTAAAATGGACCTGGAGCTGTGTTTGGCTTCATTTGCACCTTTCAGTAATCCATCTTATTTAGTCTGGGTTTCCGTCAAAACCAACGGGGGAACGTAATAAAGTGAATGTAGTGAAGTACTGTACTTAAAGATGCACTGTGTAACTTTCCGGGTGGAGGGTCCGCCACTCTGGAGACATTATTGCTTCACAGTATGATTAAACTTATCTATTTCCATGGAGACAAGCATCACATCACTTTACAGGTCTGATTTGTGGAGAGTTTTTTCAGGTATTGTCTAACCGTAAAAAACAACAACAACAACAAAAACACCAATAATTCAATAATAAGCAAGTTTAGCAATCACCCTAACATCCCCATGGACACAAGCAGGTGCTGCACTTGTATCAGAAAGGTTACACAATGCTAGAGCCACCTAGTGCCTCCACTCAATTTAATTTCTCTCCAGCGACTAGGTCAGGAATCGGAATACACTAGATGATTTGCAAGAACCCCGGAAGTGCGAGTTCGGGCACCAGCCAATCAGCGAAGAGCCATACAACGATTCCCAAGATCGAGGATTTAAAGCTGGAACAAACAGAATGTTTGGTGAATTTTATCAAGGGGAAAGATGTTATTGCCCTTCTTCCTACGGGATTTGGGAAAAGCTTAATATACCTGTTAGCCCCGTTAGTGGTGCATTACATACGTCACGACCAAATAGCAGCAATTGGTTAAATAAAAAAAGTACCTTCCTACCATCAAGCAAATGAATCCTAATGCTGCGAGGTCAGACGGTTTCCACGAAGTAAAACCGGCTGATGAATCAGGCTAACACAATGCACCTTTAAGAATTAATATTAAGTATCTGTAATTCTTCAAGTAGATTTTAAAGTGGATACTTTAAATTTTATTTCACTATATCTAAAAGCAGGTGTCTGTACTTTCTTCTCCACTACATTTTTGAACTGGACTGAAAAGTAAGAGTGTTTTTATGATAGTTTGAGATCTGCTGAAAAGGTTGTGTTCATAGTTTGAGCAAACAAAAATCTACTAAGAAAAACAGAAAGAAAAACACTCTTTTCTATTTTAACTCTAGCTATTCAATTGCTTGATACTTAAAAGTGCATTGTGTAACTTTTCTGGTGCAGGGTCCGTCAAACGCATTTCTTCATGGAGATGTTATTGCTTTATCTGGAATGTTCCTCAATATGACATTAAACATTTATTCAATTGCATGTGTTTTTATAGCTCAAAAATACCTTGAAAAACAGGCATTCTGACTGTGAGCGGAGTCGCCTCTCCACAGATCTGACCTGTAACTTGGGGCCCGTCCACACTTGTACGTATTCGAGTTGTTTTTGCTGTGGATGCAGTGTTCATTCACACTAATCTGATGGAAAACGGCTCCAGAGACGGAACGATCTGGTGCCACCAGCTCCCACGAATTCATCTGAGTACGGATTTGATCCGGCGCTGTGTGGACGCCTGAAAATGCTGATACTCTGATGTAGATCTATGTGCCGCTAAGTAATTCACCATTCAAGAGGCTAGAATATATGTCCATTCATATATACGGTCTATGCGTACGACCTGCAGACAGATAATCTCTGAAAAGTTTAACATGAACCATCTCCAACTCAATAGAAGCACAGAACAGACTCACCATCAGCAGAACATCCGTCTGTCACAGAAAGAACACATATAACCCACTGAGTCGTGTCCTTTAGTCTGACAGAAGCTGAACCGCATCAGTGCACAATAGCGAGCTGTTTTTTTGAGCACTTTTATGCAAATGCTTATGTTTATTTTGTCGCAGGATTCTTTATAAGCTGTAAATGTATAGTAAATCCAATGTTATTTACTACTATACTACTACGAATACTACTGCTGTTACTTTAAAGATGCAGTGTGTAACTTTTCTGGTGGAGGGTCCATCAAATGCTTTTCTCTGCACTTTTATGCAAATGTTTATACAAATTAGCCATGTAGTTTTAAGTTTAATTTCTGTAAAACATAAACACATATGCTCAAAGCTGTGTGGTTAGGGAAGACTCGCGGACACAGAAACGACGTGTCGGGTGCAGATCATTTCCGATACGGTGATTCGTTTCAGTTTCTTAGTCTGGTTTGGTCTCCGTGAAGATAGAAAGGTGTAATATCACACGGAAACATTGCAAACAAAGTAATAACATCTCCATGGAGAAAAAAGCATTTGACAAACTCTCCACCAGAAAAGTTACACAGTGCACCTTTAGAGTCGAAGTATCAATATCTGCGCTGAAAAAGACGGATCTGTGAGCACTGTCTCAGCACTACATTAGCTAGAAGATTTTACAGACTGTTTTTGGCTTGAGGGGATATTGACTTTTTGACAGGAAATCAACACTGTAACACGATTAAAACAAAACAAGTCTAGTTCTGAGCAACCCACATCAAAATAACTGAAAATAATAATACCACTTTCACAGTCTCTAACCAGTGGTGGATAAAGTACTCAACTGTATTACTTAAGTAAAAGTACAGATACAAGAGCAAAGAAATATTTGAATAAGTAAAAGTATCACATGAAAAAACCTACTTAAGTAAACATATTAACGTACATGTTTAAAAATGAACTTAAAGAGAAAAAGTAAAAGTATGTTGTGCTGATTTTTCAAATGATTTTTCAAAAAGATTTTGATAAAGATTTGTGCTGAATTTTTTAACACAAACAACTGAATCTATAATTTTTCCCAGCTATTTTTTATTTGCACCTGTTTGTTTGCTCACATTATGAACACAAATACCTCGGCCTTTTCAACAGTTCTCAAAAAATACTTTTAGTTTTCAGTTCAGTTCAAAAATGTAGTGAAGTAGAAAGTACAGATACCTGCTCTCAGATGTAGTGAAGTAAAAGTAAAAATGATCCACTTTAAAATGTATTTATAGATGCACCATGTAACTTTTTGGTTGGGGGTCTGTCACCTGCTTGTTTCTATAGATATGGTACATAAAGCTGGGTATCATTAAGAAGTTGACAATACGATACATACCTCAATACATAGGCCATGATACGATACATATCTGGATACAGTGAACTTTCGGTTTGATATGATATATTTCAAATCGATTTGATACAGTTCAATAAAAAATAAAGGCTAAATCATTGGCAGTGATGTCTTTGTTATACCACTTCTTGTGCAAAGTTTATATGAAACACACACATTTTGATCATAAAAACAGTGAAAATGTCAACTGTGTCACATAAAAGAGTTTCTTTTCTCTGAACAAGCAACAAAACTGTAGCGCTGTAACAAAATAATTTAATAAAATATAACAAAAAATACTCTCGGCGATATAGCAGTCCCCGATATCAATACTGTATCATCACATTAAACGATACAATATATCAATATTCCAATATTTTTGCACATCCTAATGGTATGTATGTTAAAGAGCTTTATTCAATTACAGTAAGTACTTTTATTATTTATATAGCACTTTTCACAGACATATGTCACAAAGACGCTTTCCAGAGCATTATTCAGCACTATTCACTCCATACCCGGTGATGGTCACAGCTGCCTTGGGGCAGACTGACGGAAGCACGGCAGCCTTGCCAATTGGAGCCATCGGCCCCTCTGACCATCACCATCACTCACACACACACCACCTTCATACTAGGCAATGTGGGTGAAATGTCTTGCCTAAGGACACAATGACAGATTTTTATTTTTTATTTTTTGGTGACTGGAGCCCCTTGTGGCACCTGATTTTCCTAGTGGTCTCCCATCCAAGTACTAACCAGATCCGGCATTCTGATTCGTCTCTCCACAGATCTGACCTGTACCTTTGTCTGCAGTGTTTCCCACAGCACTTTATAGCTAAGGCAGCTGCTTGGCAACAAGTGTCCACCTCCTTGACTATGTCCCTCCAAACCACGTGAATCCTTACAAAACTACGGTTTTCGCATGGAATCTCTGCGCACACCCACCTAGCCCAACCCCTCCTCACTTTTTCGCCAGCACCGCCTTGCCTAATCAAGTTTTTGTGAGAAATATTGGTCTGGTTTGGTCTCCATGAAGATCGAAAGGTTTAACACCATACTGCGAAACATTTCATACAAAGCAATAACATCTCCACAGAGAAAAGCATTTGACAGATCCTCCACCAGAAAAGTTACACAATGCACCTTTAAGTGAAGTACAGATAACTAAAATGTACAGTACACATAGTACCTCACAACTTTTACTTCATTACCTTCCACAACGGCTCCTAACACATTAGCCGCTGCTCTGTCAGTCACTGCTTGTTGTTAAGAGCTGGTCGATCGGCTATAACCTTGGACCCGTGTCAATGCATTTCACTTGAGGCAGTTTATTTTCACGGAGAAAAACGCCACTAGCATGCTAATCCCTCTTAATGACTGCGCGCGGCGGTATGCTCGCAGACTAATAAATCAGGTAGGTGTGCAATGTTGTTTCCTTATTGATAATACAACACAATTTGCATCCCAAACATTGCACAACGCACTCCAGATAATTATCCTTGTGGCAACGCCGTATTAATCTTCTGAAGTTCCGCTGTTCGTCTTAATATTTACCTCCCGGAGTGGTGCGTTTGTTGTGTGTGGGATTTCTCGCTTCTGTGTGGATAAAAGGGACTCATTTGCATGTACACTCAGAGTTGCCCACCTGGAACCAAACAGAATGATGGCAGATGTATTTATTTTCAAAGAGCCCAGCTTGTAGCCAATTAGCGGGGAGGAAATCTGTTACAAGGAACATTTGGTGGGAGAGGAGTTGTACAGTGTTGCTAACGATACACTTGGGCTCATGTAACTGGAGTTTGAAAGAAAGGATGAGGCCGACAAAAAGATAGGCTTTTCCTTATAGTTTTAGGTCGACAAAAGTATCAAAAATGCTGCTGGTGCTAATTAGGGATGGGCATTCAATTCAATTTTCTTAAGCAATAGTCGGGAGAATTAACGATCAAGTTTCAATTAATCATTTACGTTTTTATACTAAAATTATCATCATTATTTTTACTATTACTAATCTGCATGAATAAGCTCAACTTTACAACACATAAACCATAACCATCACAGAGCCACATCAGCCCGTTTTGAAATTATAATGTGTTTAATGCAGCTTTTTTTTTGTTTAAGTCTTGCAGAAATGAAACTTAAAACCACATTGCTCATTTGCATAAAATATAAGCGCTGAAAAACAGGTCTTTCCTTGTGTCCTGAGTGCTCAGTGGAATATGAGTGTTCTCTTTGTGACAGAGGGATGTTGATGATGATGGTGAGTCTGTTCTGTGTGTCTGTCACGTTTGAGATGGTTCATGTTTTCAGAGATCAGACGTGTGCAGGTTTAGTGTAGCTCTTTATTTAACATCATTTCACTCACTTTATTTATTTTGGCTTTTGTAGTGATGAAAAGACTGAAAAATGTTTGTCTTTTGGATGCATGCAGACACAATTTTATGTTGCAGTAACCGGGGGGATACTGTGTTTACATGCACCATGAAGAAACCGGGATACTCAAAAAATCTGATCATACGGGACACTGATGTGCATGTAAACACATCACTGAGTGGTGCAGTGATCTCCAAGGAGCCAGAGCCAAAACGTGGGACTGTGAGGCCACGACTCCAGTGTTTGCTCTGTCAGACTCCTTACGCTACGCACAGCAACCTACATTCAGTTTGTTGATTAAAAATGAAGGTGATCTACAAAATTTTTAATGATCAGTTATCGATTAGTCAGCTAATCATGCCCATCCCTAATGCTAATTGATGCTAAAACTAGTATTGAAACTTGATACTCATTTGAGCAGGTTTTGATACAAAAAAAAAAGTCAGAAGTCACATGTAAACAAGTAAAAAAAGTATGAGGCTGATAAAAAAAAACAGGGTTTTCCTTATCGAAACTTGATTCTTATTTGAGCAGGTATCAATACTAAAAAATCTGATTCACAGGACAGATTGGGGTTGTCAAAAGTATTGAAAATCAGGTACTAATCAATGCTAAAACTAGTATTGAAACTTGATACTCATTTGAGCAGGTATCGATACAAAAAAAAAAGTCAGAAGTCGCATGTAAACAAGTAACAGGAGTCTAAAAGAAAGGATGAGGCTGACAAAAACATAGGGTTTTCCTAATCGAAACTTGATACTTATTTGAGCAAGTACTGATACTAATTAAAGCCAGATTCATGGGACAGATTGGGGTTGTCAGAAGTATCAAAAAATCTTAAGTGAATCGATACTAAATCTAGAATCGAAACTTGATACTCATTTGAGCAGGTATTGATACTAATTAAAGTCAGATTCATGACATGGGACAGATTAGGATTGTCAAAAGTATCAAAAATCAGATACTTATTGATGCCAAAAGTAGTATTAAAACTAAATACTCATTTGAGCTCGTATTGATACTAAATAAAGCCAAAAGTATCGAAAATCAGATACTAATCAATACTAAAACTTATATTGAATCTTGATACTTATTTGAGCAGGTGTTGATACTAAAAAAAAAAAAAAAAAATCAGATTCACGGGAAAGATTAGGGCTTACAAAAGTATAGACAATTCTAACACTAATCGATGCTAAAACTAGTATTGAAAGTAGATGTGCATGTGAGCAGGTATTGATATCTTTCATGAATAGTTTTAGAATGATCTTGAGAACCACAAAGACTATAAAACTGCATGGTAATATAAAAGGAAAACTATTATTTAAAGGTGCATTGTTTAACTTTTCTGATGGAGGGTACACCACATTTCTTCTTAAAGGAGACATTCTTGCTTTGCTTTTGCTGAGATTAAAACTCTATCCAGCCTTTGCTTCATTAGAGGTGATGTTATTGTTCAGAAATACTTTTAATACCTCCACCGAACTGACCTGTACCTTGGCCTGCTTGTCTCCATGGAGATAGATAAGTTAAATGCCTTACTCTGCAACATTCCAGGCTGAACCAATAAGTAAATCTACATGGAGACTTGCAGGTGGCGTACCTTCCCCAAGAACAGTTACGCAATGCAAATTTATTGTTGAAAATTATCAATGTGGTATCAGAATCAGTATCGAGTACTGAATCTATCCCTTAGTATCGAAATTGAGTTTGAAGTTTTAGTATCCTGACAACACTATTGCAGATCAGCACGTCATAAGCTGAGAGGGCTTTCACGCCGACAGCAGCTGGTGCGCACCAGTCATTCCATTTGAACCCAAAGCTCTTAGTTCGATTAGTTTTAGCTGGTGTGAAAGCATCAATTGCACTCGGATTTGCACTACAACAAGCGGGACCTGAAAAAAGAGGGGGTCTTGGTCCGCATCATGAGACAGGCTCAGTGTCCCTGAGCCACGTGTAGTCGAACCCGTTGTGCGCAGGAGCCTCGGATAAACGTCAATCGGACCAGTTTTGGTTTGTTTGCAGGTGTGAAAGTCTACATGCTACATACAATAATTATTTTATTGCCTAGTGAGGACAAAATAATCAAACTAGCGGTGTGAAAGTGCTCCAAGTCAACTTGCTGAATCATGTTTCCAGGGGCCAAATGGAGCCTTCAGACTAATTATTATTACTGCAAAGTGAAGTAATTCTACCACTATAACTTCAGCTGGTATGGGGGCAAGATCCACTTTTTCCTATTGATTACATTATACTTTCCAATGAAATATTCAAAACGCAACCTTATCATTTCTATTAGGGACTAGACACCGAAGAACTTTTTTTTAAAGCAATTTTCATTTCAGCTTTCACTCATCTGTATTAAATATTGGGTCATGTAAACCAAGAAATGAAAAAGCTTTTAAATAAACAGTGATGCATCATAACCATGTGCGGACCTTTTTGGACACCTTTGCTCCGGTTGAATCAGCTTTGTTCACGTGCGCTAGTTGAATCAAATTATCTTTTTTCTTTTATTATTCAAATTCAAATTTCCGTGCAGATTGTCAGTGGCATTTCAATTCCAATTTATTCATCCAAAATCTGAACCCCTCTCTCTCCTCCGAACTCCAGGCTTTTACTCCTTTGTGACTGACTGAAGAACCTGAAGGGTAAAAGCGCTACAGTCAAGCTCTGCTATTTTGATTAAAATTTGAATTCACTGCACAACACTACAAAAAGGCATAGCTATTTACAGGTGGATGATATTAGGGATGGGTCACATATCGGTTACAGTATTGATATCGGCAGATAATGATGCAAATTTGGCAATAATGGTACTGTCTGATATCGATACTTGAGAACGATATCTGACACCAATCATTTTAAAAAAGATTAATGAGTCAAAGTGCAAATAGAACAATGTAAAGCAATATTTTACATCTCAGATAAATACATTTTGCTGATATTTTTATAGATTTACAGATTACAGAATTTTGAATCTTTACTATTCGACTTCGTAGTAGTAGTTTTATTTGGTCATTTTGCAGCACTACAAAACAAAATAAAACAAAACATAGACTACAACCTCATTGATCATGACCAAAAGGGTCTAGGCTGAAGTAAAAAGTACTTATAAAGCCAAACCCTATGAAACGATGACAGAATTCCAAGAAAAAAAGCAGCGTATGAACAGCAAATTCAAATTTACAATTTCACTTATGATTTACTGTATATATAAGTGACAAAATATAAATTAAAACAAACAAAATTTTATGTATAATTCATTCATTCATTCCAGAGCTCTATATATTTCAAAACATAACGCTTTATACTCTCTTTTAAAGGCTTCTACAGTGTTGAACTTTTTAAAACCATCACTCAGATTGTTTCATATACTATCCCCTCTAACAGAAACATAATCACTTTTTTTAAGTTCTTATCTTCATTTTTTAAAGATGCCTGTTTTGTTTTCATTTATGGTCGCACAAACTAATTATAATGGCAAACAAGGCACAAAATTCATTGTCTACGATCGCATCAAAACAAAAGACAATGTTAAAGAAAAGGATGTATTTAGTTAATAGTTGTGGTTTACCTGTGAAGACAATTATATTTCTTTTTCGAGGTATTTCTGTAAGATTTGATTTTTATATATTTTTTGAAGTGCACCAAATTAGTACATGCTTTGATATGGTCGTCTAAACTATTCCGTAAGTCTACTCCACGTCTGCTAACACACTTAAAGGTGCACTGCGCAACTTTTCTGGGTCTGCTACCTGCTTGTCTCCACGGAGATGTTATTGCTTTGCCTGGAATATTACATGGTATGACATTAAACATATTCATCTAGCATTTGTGAATAGGAGCGACTCTCCACAGATCTAAATTGTACTGTAGTGTAATGCTGTAACATGTTTATCTACCTCGTCATAGGTAATTTCAATACAGTAACAAGATTTTCACAATAGAAATGTTACACAGTGCATGTTTAAGATGCTGTTACGGCTCGTGGCCCGGCTGTACCTCACACAGCGCTCCCTGTTTGTTTTACCGCTTATACCTTCCATATTTGCATACACTGTGTGGTACCTGGCGCCTGATTGGTGGGATGTGGTCCTGTCACTGTTGGCTCTGATGTTTGTTGTGCCTGGTTGGAGGATTGACGTCCTGCTCCTACCAGTCCCCTTCCTACACATCCCATCGCCTCATCCAATAAAAGTGCTGTGTGCCTGTCCCTCCTGGCGGCTGGATGTCAGTTTCAGTTTGCCACTCTCGTTGATAGACGTGTGTTTGTTTACTGTGAATTGTGTTGAAACTCTAGGGGTCAGTATTTATTTATTTAATTTATTTTGAGACAGGGACAGATGCAACCTCGACAGGAGAGACGCATTGTACATCAGGTTGTAGCATCAGTGCTAATTTCCACCTGTCGTCCCTGGGCAGGTTCATTGATTGATTGTATTTAACTGACCTTGACTATCAACTGTTCTTGGAGACCTGTGTAGCATGTTTTGGGTTGATGGGGGAAACCAGAGCACCTGGAGGAAATTCATCCAGACACGGGGAGAAACATGCAAACTCCACACAGAAAGGGTGATCTGGGGATCGAACCCGGAACCTTCTTGCTGTGAGGCATGAGTGCTAGCTGTGTCGTATTGACCTATCGTTTGTTTGTATTTGGGCCCGGTCAAGCAGAAGTAAACAGCAAGGCCAAAAATTCAAGTTAATGCATCTGATATAAAAATGTATTGAACAGATACATATGTACTCTAGTTTATGAAACTGTTTACCTTTTTTCTGTACCATTTTTGGTTCTAACGTTTTAAACAGACCATGTATGAAACATGGAACAAAAATTATTTCCCAAATTTCAAAGATCTGCAAATCATGTAAATACATTGATGTATTTCATCATAGCTTGTGTTATTCGATCTTTGAACTGTTGATGAAGGTACACGATTTTTCCACAAAAAAAAAAAAGTATTTAAAATGATAAAAATTTGCTTGGAAGACATATGACATATTTTATAGAAATAGTTACCTTTCATTTTGAAGTAATATTAAAGTATTTGGAAGAAAAAAAGCTGACAAATTATGCAAAATCATGCACCTTCTACTTGTTTGCACAATTTTCCCTCCGTTACTTTTCCCTCCGTTACCATGACCTTTCTTAATAAAAAATCTCATTACTCAAAAAGTAAGAGGTTTTTCAACCTAATCTTGTACCATATGGTAGAAAACTATATGAAGCAAATATTCAAACCAGTTTGTTAAGGATATGTAAGTGAGAACCAAGAGTTATCACTGTTTGTATTTATTGCCCAAAAAGTGCTGCATATTTCATTCCCTCCGTTACCGACATGAGTTTTTTAATTTTTTGTCAACAACTTGAAAGAATATCACAGGTGTTTAACTTTACCCTGTTGGTGTGTTAACTCTTTCCTACATTCTGATACGTTACTTATTTCAATAGTCCCTCTAGTTTCTGAATAAGAGCTATTTGAATGTAAAAAATCTACCCCTGTTTCCCTCTGTTACTGCTTAACCGGACCCATTTGCCAGTTTGGCTTGGCCCTTGGGCATTTGTATTTTCTTTTGATTTATACTTATCCCATTAGAGGTATTGTTTAGTTGTATTTGGAATTTTTGATTTATCAACTGTAAAACACCTTGTTTTTGTTATTGTACTTACTTATATTTACTTTATAAACACCACTTATATTACATCACATCTGGTTTGTGTTACCTTCCTTTGTCCCTAGCACTGGTCCGTAACAAAGCACTGCGTAACATTCCTCTACTTAAATGGATGTTTAAGAAGAGAGCACATTACCCCAATCCTTGTGTCTTTGCTCTGGCTTCCTGTTAATTTTAGAAATGACTTTAAGATTTTATTGTTTGTTTTTAAAGCTCTGAATGGACTGGCCCCACAGTACGTCTCAGACCTCCTTCAATTGACACCCCAGCGCGCAATTTGAGGTCCGAGGGCCAGTTCCAGCTCGTGGTGCCTAAGACAAGACTTAAAACCAGGTGGGACAGGACCTTCTAAGCAGCCAGACCCAAACTCTGGAACGCTCTGCCCCCCCACGTCCCAACAGCCCCCACAGTGGAGTGTTTTATGTCTCGTCTTAAGTCCCACTTTAATTCTCTGGTTTAATTTATTTTTAATGTATTGTATTGGTTTTATTTATTTATTGCTATTCTATGGTTTTTGCTCTTATTTTATTTGGTTTTATTGTTTTCAGACTAGTATGATTAAATCTGAGTGTTTATTTTATGATTATATTATTATTGCTATTATTATGTATTTGAACAGCAACTTTGGAAAATGTCTGAAATGTGCGATATAAATAAAGTGGATTGGAAGATACATTTATGGGCATTGCTATGGATTTTAAAAGCTAAATATAGGTCACAGCAGCAGGCAAAAAAATCAGACATCAGCTCAAAAAAGAAAAAAAAATCCATATCAGTACATTCCCTAGATTATATATCTTCTGAAAAAAGATCATTTCGAGGAAGAAAATAAGCAAAGTTCAAATATCGAGTACATCATCTGCAAGAAAAACAAATTGTAAACATTTCAAATAGGTGTCAGTTGTTTCTGCTGTTATAAATTCTGCAGCTGCTTTATAGATCGCTGTAAAAATGCCAAACTGGAACTCTCCCCAAAAAAGCGATTTGCTGATTCTCAGTAGTAGTTACAGGTCATGTGTCAAAGCTGTCCGTCAATACGTCAATAAGGATAAGTTTTCATCACAAATCCAATTAGCTAACGGAAGAGAGAGGAGCAGCCGGGAACGCTCTGTCAAAGAAAATCAAATAAACAGGTCATGAAGCTGCGCCGGTGTCAATAGTTCTAAAAACACTTGAGTTTCAATTAAAAACAAACCAGGCTTATTTGTACTGAAATGATGTAACTTTTCAGGTGGATGGTCTGACAACTGCTTGTTTCCATGGAGATTATATCATTTGCCTGGAGCGGGCCACAAAATCGAACGAAAGAGCTCATTCCTCATCACAAACATACATGAAGTTGTGTTTTGGTTCATTCACACATGATTTTTTTTAACACTTTTACTTTATTTATAGTAGCGTATATTGTGTTTGTGTGTGTGATACTGACTTGTGCTTCTTGAGTGTGAGGCTCATGTGCTTCTTCATCTGCCGGAGCCCGTGGTAGTCTGTGTAGATGAGGTCAAAGGGCAGAGGTCCACTCACGGGGCAGCTTCCACGGCCGGGCGGTGCACCTAAAGATCTGCAACACATACACAAACGGTACAGTTAGGTTTCCATGTTTACTTGAGGGAACATTACATTGACTTGCATTCATTTCCATATCATTTTTTGAGCCTTAAAAACACCTGTAATTGAATGAAAGATAATGCCACACTATGAAACATTGTAGTTTATCCATAGTCACTACTTGTCTAACCTTAACCAAAACTCTAAACTAAAGGCACTCAACCTGATTTTTACCAGTGGCGAACCATGCATTTCACACCTAAGCCTTTAGTAGTGCTCCGTCTGAAACAATCCACTGCTCAGTAATTATTTTATGGTTATAAAAGCATCTTATTATACAGAAATACAGTATAAAGAGCTGTTGCATTGCAGATAGATAACTCCTGTAAACACAATCAGGGGTGTAGTGGGTGTGGTACACAGCCGTACATCTTCCACCCACTTCTCCCGACATGAGATACAAGCAAATAACAAATATAAAATAGCTACAACTTAAATGTCAAACCAGAGCTACTGGCAATGGTGAAAACAACCTGCATAGGCTCATGATATCTGCAGAACTGTCCTGTAGTGACCTGTGACATGAGGGGACTGGGCTGGGACAGGGACAGGGACAGGACTGGAACAGGGCTGGACCAGGATGGGACCAGAACTAGACCAGGACTGAGTATCAGGACGGGCATAGAACGTCTGGTGATCGCAGAAAGGATTGGCGCAGAGCTTCACGGCCCATGGAGCTAAACACAGCCGTCGCCCAATCGTGCTTTTCCAACACCTGCTCCACGGTCTCAGGGTTCTCTCTCCAAGATTGTCTTGGTTTGGTCCTGATTTGGACCTAGTGTAGTCCTGGTTTGGTCCTGGTTCAGTCCTCCTGGTTCAGTCATGAATCACATACCCCCACTTAAAAAATCCCCACTACACCACTGGTATTAATAATAGTAATACATATTAATAATCATTTAGATTTGCGTAGCCGCTACAGCTGCAGTTTGCTGCTTTGGCTGATTCTCTCTCTGACTGTCCAATCAACGGGTCTGAATCCGGTGACGTTGCCTGCTAGAAGGCCCTGGCGACACCAACTCAAAATCTGATTGGTTGAAGCCACAGTTTCATCAACATGTATTTTGTGTTTGAGGGCCTGCAGAACGGATTGTGAAGGCCTCAGGACACTTCGTTGACTTTGACCCCACCTGGCAACAAATGACAGCTGAAATGTGATTGGTCAAATGCTGAAATATGAGAATACATGTCTGCAAGCAGCACAACCATCGGAAAAGCTCTGACAGGAAGCGGACAGACCATATGGAATTATTTAATAATAATATAATTAACATCAGTCTGTGATTCAGATATTTTCTTAGGCCAGCAGAGAACGGCCCATCACATATTTTTACTGTACGTGAAAAACAGAACTAGTTCATTTTAAACAGTTTGCAGTGATCCAAAGTTATTTCTCACTTACCTTATCTATTCAGATCATTCTAATTATTCACACTGATGACTTTATAAGCGCTTTTCACAACTTTTAGAAACCAGAGCGGAGTTTTGACATCACAGTAAAGCAATAACTAGCATGCTAACTGCACACTTCCTGATTCTCTGAGGATAAAATGCTTTAACGTTACATGCAGGCGGTACACAGCTGACTTATTTGACCTCAGTTTTTATATAGAACTTTTTCACCTTCAAGGAACAGAGTGTTTTCTGTTTGTGTAGAATGTTCCACAGAAAAGTCGGTTTTGAGGACACGGTTCAGTTCATTTCCGGTACAGTATAAGAACAAAATGCATGGAGATTCTGTGCCAGCGAAAGACGAAAGTGAGGACTAGGGCACAACGACCATAGTTCTGCGAGGATTCACGTGGTTTGGAGGAACGTTGTCAAGGCGGTTGCCCAAATTATAAATCGTTGCGGGAAACACTGCCACCCCAATCATGGATGAGTTCCCTCGTGAATTTTAAAAGAGCTGAGCCGTGTATGTACCACCAACCTTCGGATTAGTGGACGACAAATCACTCTACCAGCTGAGCTATTATCGTCCACATCTAAATCTACACAAGCAAGTTACTTTTTAACATTTAAAGGGATAGTTCAGGTTTTTTGACATCAATCTGTCTGTCAGAAAATAGCGCCAAGCGATTATGAGGTCTGACTTTTTAGAGGACGGAGGTTTTGTGGTGCAAATGTATCACTCTTTTGAACACATATTGTTTTGAGA
Source organism: Boleophthalmus pectinirostris (assembly GCF_026225935.1). Lineage (NCBI taxonomy): Eukaryota > Metazoa > Chordata > Actinopteri > Gobiiformes > Gobiidae > Boleophthalmus > Boleophthalmus pectinirostris. The sequence goes on along the minus strand of NW_026571115.1, from coordinate 26,967,981 downwards.
AGAAAAACGCTTTATTAGACTGTCCCCAGCCAACTTGCCGAACTACTTTCCTCAGCACCAAAACGGGCCAGGATCTCACCGGACGCTTTCGGAGGTAAAGTCAGTGTGGATGCACCACACTGCTGACGGGGATGACACACAGATTGATGTCAAAAAACCTGAACTATCCCATTAATATTGGTCTTTGGGACTGTTTTCATCTTGGTCAAGTCCTTTATAATCCTGATTTAGTCCTGATTTAGTCCTGGTTTAATTCAATGTAGTGTGTGAACCCAGCTCTAGTTTCTGATATCAAACTGAGAAATGTTCATCAAGTAGTTAGGACTAAAAATGAGCACAAGCGCAGCGTGAAATCAGCCGGGCTTTTAAAGATTGCAGAGGAATAACAGGACCAGACTGGAGCTGCTTTTTCAATGGTGAGCCCTCTGACCCCAGCCTCTCTCCGTCTGTGCACATACCATCTCCACAAACAAGCTGCTCGGAAGAAAAGAAAGCAGCAATTGATTTTAGATGTATTTAGAGCTGTGTGTGCTTCTATAGGGGATACAGACAGTGCATATGGGAGTAAAGGCTAACAGTAAATATAGCTCCAAATGTTAGAAGAAGAGTTTTTGTACTTATGTCACCAACTGCATCAGATTTTTGCTTGGCATGGTCATGAGGGATGCACCGAGACTGGTACTGATGATCGACGCAGATCCATGAAAATTTAGGATATCGACTTCCAAATATCGGTTGGACACATAAATTTATTGGCTGTAGGTCCGTGTACCGTTCGTTCTTTTGAATTTCAATTAAGAACGAAAAACAATAAAATGGGAAAACAGTTTGTTATTTCACTTTTCTGTTTTTGTGTCAAACAGAAAAACTGATTTTGATCTCTATTTCCGATATTTACTTTAAAGTTTACTCCAATCGAACTCCAATCAGAAAAGAGTGTTGGTGACTATTTTAATTTTTCTATTTTATTCTCTCTGGTTTATTTGCCAAGGAAGTTCTGTTGCTAGGAGGACGTACCTGAAAAATCGCTGCAATTTTTTGGACAAAAGAAGAGGACATCTCTTCTTTTATAGAGGCACGTTTACTTTCTCGTCTTAGAAAGTAATTGCTGAACTGCTTGATGAGAAACAGGGAGCAGCGATAAACTCTCTCTAAGCAGCCGGGGCAAATAAACCAGAGAGAATAAAATATCAAAATTAGAATAGGCACCAAGACGTTTTTTTGATTGGTGCTATTTGAAATAAACATTAAATTAAATATTGGAAAAGAGGTTGAAATCAGTTTTTTTTTTACAATAAAACGGAATAATGAAATAACAAACTGTTTTTCCCATTTTATTGTTTTTCGTTCTTAATTGAAAGTCAAAAGAACGAACGGTACACAGAGCGCTGTAGTCTCTCAGAAAGTCTGAATGTTTGATGCTTTTAATACAAAGCTGTTTTGTCATTAGAGTCTCATTAGAGATAAAGAACAGCTGCATAACTCATTTTGTCATACAACTGTTTTTGTTGTCAGGAAAATATGTTTTGTCCCAACAGCAAACAGCAGATACAACAAAGACAGAACAGCTGTAATATTGAAATTGTTATCAGAACTGAAAGAGCTGGATCAGTATTGGTTACCAGACTGTTTGAATTCAGCCTTTTACATTACTTATTTTGTTTATGGTAAAGGACTCATTCACATGTTTAAGTATCCCTTTATTATTAGTCTGTCTACATCTCCAAAACTCAAAATCATCTGATCCACCTTGTGATGTCATGTAACAGTAGTTTTCAAGTTAACAGCTACTTTTTACCTTTAATTCAGAAGAGATTGGCAGTACTAAGGCTGAAATCATCCAAATGATTCTAGTGAAGGTGTATGGAGTTTAAAAACACAACGGAGCACTTCCTGAATTACCACATGACATCACAAGGTGGAGCAGAGTGTTTTCTGTTTTAGAGGAGAACTATGCACAGTGTTGTCATGATTGTCAGGACTAAGGAGGATCAAAATTTAAGCTTCCCCTCTTTTTATTTAAAGGAGAATCAGCTGACTAATGTATCATAAATAAAATACTTGGGCCATATTTTTAGAAATGACTCCTGTGATGATGAGGACATCCAGCATCAGGGTTGCAAACTGTATTCACAAGCGAATATGCTGGCACACCAATCCCATATGTGCACAAATCATGTCAAAACGACTCTTTTTAGATCATACTGTACTACCCCGTATACAGCTCATCTATGGTGTAATTCCAACAAACCAAAGATGAATAAGATTAAGACGGCATAATAATGATGCTCTTAGAATACTGCTAAAGACTCCAAGGTCGGAAAGTGCTAGTGCTTTGTTTGTGACTGCAAACATTCTCACATTCCAGGCTCTTAGGAGATAGCCAGGCTGTTGCTACCTAGTGCCTCCACTCAATTTCATTTCTCTCCAGTGACTAGGTCAGGAATCAGAATACACTAGACGGTTTACAAGAACCCTGGAAGTGCGAGTCTGGGCATCAGCCAATCAGCGAAGAGTCATACATTCTGTGTTGGCAACGAGTCCCGAGATTGAGAATTTAAAGCCAGAACAAAGAGAATGTTTGGTGAATTTTATCAATCAGAAAAAGACATTACTGCCCTTCTTCCTACGAGATTTGGGAAAAGCTTAATATACCAGTTAGCTCCGTTAGTGGTGCATTACGTACATCATGACCAAATAGCAGCGATTGGTTAAATAAAAAAGTACTCGCCTACCGTCAAGCGAACAAATTTTAATGCTGACAATTTCCACGAAGTGAAACCGTCGGATGAATCAGGCTATTAATGAGGAACCTCATGTAAAAATGTATGTGGAAGTTAATAGGATCAAAAAATTAAATAATAAGTTACTTGACTGATATTAAGGAAAGTGACACCCAGTATTACTCTGATATCTGGAAATGTTGGAAGAGCCAGCTAGATGTATTTTAATTCTACCAGACCTTTACATCAATGTAGTTTTTGTTTGTTTTTTGTTTGTATTTTCATATGTGTGTGTGTGTGTATGTGTTAGTGGGTTTATATATGAATGTAATATATTGTAAGTGTGTATGTATGTATGTGAAACAAAAACACAACTCCAGGTCTGTTTGTGATGAAGAACCATTATAACAAATCAGAAAATAGCACAATATAGGTCTTTTACTACACATTTCTTACTGTGTACTGGGTCAATCTTATCTGTGTTTTGTTTATTCAATATTGAGGCATAGAAAAACGTGTCACTTCAAAGGTTCAAGTTGGAAACAGGAATAGAAGTATGACTATTGTAATTAAACAAAGCAATATAGCTGCTTGACCTCATCAGCGTTCAGAGGAGCTTGTTCAGACAGCCACGTTTGTGTCTTTGAAGCTGCGTCCTGTTCTAATAATAGTCCTCAAGTACACAATCATGTTTTATAAGTATTATGAAACAGATCTGACAAATGAATTCATCACTCAGCTGCTTCTCTCGTACATCCAGAAGACAGCTACATTTTTTACAATTTGTGTTGAAATGTTATTACTCAAAAGTTTCCACCTTATTTAAAAGAGTTTCTGATTTCATTTAGATCAGCATATAATTCACGTCACACTGAACAACAATTTTTTAATGTTCCTAGTATTTAAAAAAAGACATTGGCCGCAGAGCATTTAACTTTAAAGCCCCAAATGTATGGAACAACTTGCCCTCCTCAGTCAGTCTTCAGATACTTACAAACATCCTGCTCCTGTTTCTGACAATACATTTTTGTTTTATTTACTTTCTGTTGTACATAGAGTTTCAGAGAGATGTATGTATATCTTAGGATCTTGTATTGTATTGTATAGTGTGAATGTTGTCTGTGTGTTGTGTTTGTAATCCGTGTATCATTCGTTCATTCGGTTTTCAAAGTAAAACCAAAAATAAGAAAGAGAAAAAAACAAACATTTTCTTCATTATTTGACACCAAAACCAAAACGAAAAAATAGATAATGACTCTTTTTGTCAGTTTTGTGTTTAAATGAACAATGAAAAAAAGAGATAGCAGCTGTTCACCATTTCTGTGACTTAAACTGCGATGCCGGACTGAACCAGAACTAAACAGGACTAAAACAGGACTAAATCGGGACTGAACCAGGACTAAGTTGGGATGGGCTCGGAGGTGCGCCCGTGTAGACTTTCAGGTGACCACAGGCAAAAGGACCGGCGGAGAGCTCCACACCCCATGGACCTAAGCACAGTCATCGCCCGATCACGCTTTGCGGACACCCGTTGGGGTCCCATTTCTCTCTCTTAAGTCCAAGATTAGTCCTGGCTTAGACCTGGTTTAGACCTGGTTCAGTCCTGGTTCAGTCTGTATGCGGCGCAAAAATCAGGAATCGGCCGTTACCTGTTTTTTCCATTATTCATTTAAACACAAAATCGAAAACTGAAAAAAAAAAAAAAAAAAAAGAACCATTATCCATTTTTTCATTTTGGATTTGGAGCCAAATAATGAAGAAAATTCCTGTTTTTTTTTTTTTTTTTGTTTTCTTATTTTTGGTTTTATTTTAAAAAACAAATGAACGAATGATACACAGATTGTTTGTCTTTTGTTTTGATTTGTTCTTTCTTTCTTTTGTGTAAATGCTATTTTTGTTAATGTATTTACGACCGCCTCGCACATAAGATGTTACATCTCAAGGGGCTTCCCTTATAAATAAATATGAATAACACAAGACGAGATACAAGCAGAAGTAATAAAAATAACACACAAACAAGCATGGCTGATTCATGTATGGTGGTTACATTTTTTCTATACGCGTTTCCACCCAAGACGCTCTGACGCTCTCTGTACATCAAGGAACCACTCACCCATTTCACGCACACATTCAGAGCGAGGTGGGTTTATCGTCTTGCCCAAGGACACAACGACAGCATTCATCTGTGGGAGCTTGAAGTGCACTACCAACCTTCAGATAAGTGGATGAAAACTCTACAAACTGAGCTGCTGCCGCCTGTATAGGTTTTTTTGAGCACATCCAAGAATCATCTATGTGAAAACTGTAGCATTTTCTATCAGTGCAGAATTAGTTTGCATAATGTTTGGAGCCCTTTGGCCTTTTTGACAAATCTTTGGAAATAAAGTGTGTTTCATATACAATTTAGTTTTGTTCGGGCTGCTTAATGTACATCTCGTTATCGTGATCCACAGTTCAGACTCCTGCATGGGTCCATTTTTGGAGACCCGCAACCGCGCAGTACAGCACCACACCCGCCCATAAACTCTCCATCAGAATACGTATTGAAAAGCTACGACTTCAACAATTACAATCACGAAATAAATGAAACAGTTACGCTTTCTTCAGTACAAACACAAATTCACAGACACAACTCGACTGTCATCACTTCACAGGCTTTATTTACTGAGCAGAAGAAACAGTGATCGAGATGCCGGACTTTTGCGCCACACACGCCATGGACTGAACCAGAACTAAACCAGGACTAACCCAGGACTAACCTAGGACTGATTCCCGGACTGAACCAGGAGGACTAAACCAGGACTAAACCAGGACTGAACTAGGACTAAAATAGGACTAAACCAGGACTAAACCAGAACTGAACCAGGACTGAATGTCGGGACGGGCCTGGAGGTGCGTCCGTGTAGACCGTTGGGTGACCACAGAAGAAAGAGTAAGAACAGCTGTCGCCTGATTGAACTTTGCACAGGGTTCTCTCTTATGTTCAAGATTAGTCCTGGTTTAGACCTGGTTTAGACATGGTTTAGTTCTGGTTTAGACCTGGTTTAGACTTGGTTTAGATGTGGTTTAGTCCTGGTGTAGTCCTGGTTTAGATTTGGTTTAGTCCTGGTTTAGACGTGGTTTAGACCTGGATTAGTCCTGGTTTAGACATGGTTTAGACCTGGTTTAGTATTGTTTAGACCTGGTGTAGTCCTGGTTTAGTCATGGTGTAATCCTGGTTTAAACCTGGTTTAAACCTGGTTTAGTCCTGGTTTAGACCTGGTTTAGACCTGGTTTAGACCTGGTTTAGTCCTGGTGTAGTCCTGGTTTAGTCATGGTTTAGTCATGGTTTAGTCCTGGTTTAAACCTGGTTTAGACCTGGTTTAGTCCTGGTTTAAACCTGGTTTAGTCCTGGTTTAGTCCTGGTTTAAACCTGGTTTAGACCTGGTTTAGTCCTGGTTTAAACCTGGTTTAGTCCTGGTTTAGTCCTGGTTTAGACCTGGTTTAGTCATGGTTTAGTCCTGGTTTAGTCCTGGTTTAAACCTGGTTTAGACCTGGTTTAGTCCTGGTTTAAACCTGGTTTAGTCCTGGTTTAGTCCTGGTTTAGACCTGGTTTAGTCCTGGTTTAGTCCTGGTGTATTCATGATTTACCACCTGTGTATAATTAGTACTTGCCCGCATACCCGCTCGTAAAAATCCAAAACGCTAAAACCCGCCCATTTCAGCAACTATTTACACGACCCGAGACTCTGCCACAGTTAACCACAGGAAATGCCGACTCTTTGGCTACGTTCAGACTGCAGGGCTTAACGCTCAATTCCGATTTTTTTGTGAAATCCGATGTTTTTGCGAGGTCGTTCACATTGCCAATTAAATGCGACTTGTCTGTGACTTCAGTGCGAACGGTAAACGGCCCGAAAGTGTCCCGCATGCGCACTGGAGACACGATGACGTCAACCCCATGCGTCAACCGCAGCGAGCGTGCTCTGTGTTTACGGAAGTTGTCCAAATATGGTCGCGAGCATTGAGCACCTGGCGATTTTACAGTTCCGGTTTCCGCCTGCTTCAGCGCAGAATAGTGACGTTTATCGCTTGTTAATGACGTGTAGGTCGGATGGATGCGCTTTGGCCGTTCAGACTGAAGTCGCATGTCAAAAGATCGGATATGTATCGGATTCAGGACCACATATCCAAGTGGCCTGGGTCGCATTTGAAAAATTCGGATCTGTTCCGTTCAAACTGTCATTAAAAGATCGGATACAGGTCACATAGAAGCCAAAAAATCGGATTTGGGTCACTTCAGGCTGCAGTCTGAACGCAGCCTTAGTTGCGATGATGTTCACAGGGATCATTGGGCACCTTATAATTAAACATCGAAGTAAGCCAACTTGTATCTTTTATTCGATCGTTTCAGATGAATGTTGCAATTTAAAATGTCCAAATCCTAACATAATTATCGACAGGTCTCACAGGTTATAAATATAAAGCAGACACAAGCACAATAGGTCTTCTTTAAACCAAAATTTGCTAGTGACATTTTCAGAAAGTGGCAAAAACACCAGTTCTCTAATACACCAAACCACATATTTCTTGCATATACCGAATGACCTTATCTTTTCCAAGTATAGGTAGTACACTTGTTACACTGACGAGTATCTTGTCCGTACAAAATTCACTAAAGCTGTTCGTTTAATTGGATATATGCAAATCCAGGCAAACTTTAAGACAAGCGTAAAAGGATTAAGCCGTATTAAAAGAACTAGCAGCGGTGACAATTTGATACGCGAATAAAACATCACCACTAAACTCCCCGTGTGAATCTACATGGGGAGATAAAAGAGCAGAATGAGTGATATAATCTTCTAAAGTGTCATTATTTTGAAGGTGCACTGTGGAACTTTTCTAATAAAGGGTATGCCAACTTCTTGTCTCCATGGAGATGTTGTTACCTAATGCTTTGACCTTGTTTGTGGTTAATATACTGTATATCTGTAAGTAGTGGATCTGTCAACATGTTTTGTGGAGACAACCCAGAAAAAAAAATGTATATGCGATTTTCTATTTGGATATTTCTTTCAAAAATGTAAATCTACCACAGAGTTAAATTAAAACTGGAATGTCATGAAAAGCAACATCTTATACTGTTACAAATTCTATCTATCCACACATTCAGATGTTAAAATTAAAGCCCCACTATTTTATTTTTTTTTATTGCACTGAGCATATGTCCTAACTAAAGTGACAAATGCGGTAGGAGCACCAACTTTCCCCAAAATCTCAAACTTCTACTAGGACTTTTAAACTTTTGCTTCTATTATATATTCATACGCAAACCATTTTACTGCATCATACAGTCATTGTTAAGCACCATAATCTGTGTATCTTTCGGTAATTCTTTTTTCAAAATAAAACCAAAAATAAGAAAATGAAAACACAACAATTTTCTTCATTATTTGTCTCCAAATCCAAAATAAAAAATAAAAAAAACTAAGGACTAATCAGTTCTAAATCGGTCTCAGTCCTGGTCTTGTCCTGGTCTCAGTCCTGGTCTCAGTCCTGGTCTGGTCCTGGTCTCAGTCCTAAACCGGGACTAAACCAGGACTAAACTAGAACTGAACCAGGACTAGTGTTGGGACAGGTTCGAAGGTGAGCCCGCGTAGACTCAGGTGGTCAGGAAACCGGGACCGGACCAGGACCAGACCGGGACTAGGACCAGGACTGAGACCAGTTTAGGTCTGGTTTAGTCCTGGTTCAATTCTGGTCTAAACCTGGTTTAGTCCTGGTTTAGTCCTGTTTTCGTCCTGTTTTACTGCTGGTTCAGTCCGGCATTGTTTAAGTCATATAAACGGGAAACATTATCCGTTTTTTTCCATTATTCACTTAAACACAAAATAGAAAACTGAAAAAAATTTATTGTTATCGGGTTTTTTTTTTGGCTTTTTTTTTCATTTTGGTTTTGCACACAGATAATGAAGAAAATAGTTGTTTTTTTCGTTTTCTTATTTTTGGTTTTATTTTGAATAACGAATGAACGAATGACACACAGATTCACCATATTACTTTCTAAGTCTGTTTGTGTTGCTGTTGGGCTGATCTGACGCTGTGGGACTGTACAGAGTGTTCCAGCGTTCATTATGCCTCTTATTGAATGGATCTTGGCCTTTTGCTCTTGTAAACATGCCACAAAGTCATGTTAGCAAAGTTGCTTGTCATATCTGATCTGTGTACCATAGTTACCGCTCTAAACATACAGGACACTCTGATTGCACATGTACACAGGGATATGAGTTTCCTGAGCAGTAAAATCTAATAAGACCTTACTTGAAAACATCTAGGAAACTGATTGCCTTGAAAAATCTGACTGAAGTGGACTGTGAATCTAAAGCTGAGTCTACAAGTAATTCCTCACTGTAGTGTACAATAAATTCTTAAATACTTCAGTTTTCATTGACAGAACTCATGTTGTCAAGCTGTGCCAACTAATCAGTCAGTTTTGCATCTGAAATATGTTGTAACCTTTACGTTAAGAGTAAGTTAACTTTATTTGTCGGGATATAACAATATTAAAATCTCTCTGTATGATATTTTCACGATGTGCATCTCACAGTACGATATTTATTGCGATATTTTGTGGGGGCTACTTTTGATCTGTTTTTTGCTGCATCATAACTATTCATTTAAGTGAAGAGATTTGTGATTTTATATATTGTGATGGTCCACGATATTATTGAGAGACCTTTGATGATAAGATATCATGGTATTTTGGTTATTGTTACATCCCTACTTATTTGATAAAACCATGGAAACCGACTGCCTTGAATTGAGCAAGTAAATGTCACTTACTGTATTTTCTGGATTATAGCTACGTTCAGACTGCAGCCTGAAGTGACCCAAATTCGATTTTTTCGCCCCATGTGACCTGTATCTGATCTTTTAATGACAGTTTGAACGACACAGATCTGATGTGGTCCTGAAACCGATACATATCTGATCTTTTGACATGCGACTTCAGTCTGAACGGATAAAGCGCATTCATTCGACCTACACGTTATCAACAAGCCACAAACGTCACTATTCTGTGCTGAAGTAGGCGAAAATTGTTAATGAACTCCGTGTCACTGAAATGAAGCACATCACCACTCACCACTCTTGACTACGTCTCCACATCCACATGTTCCTTTCAACGGACGTCGCTGCCGCTGCTCCACAAAACACCACGGCCAAAAACCTCGTCCTTCTCCTTCTCAATCTCCTCTTTAAAACAAGTAAGTTGTTCATGTTCTGGCTCCGGTACGAGAGGAACTTTAAAATCGCCAGGTGCTCAATGCTCGCGTCCATGTTTGGACAACTTCCGTCAACACAGAGCACGCTCGCTGGGGTTGATGTCATCGTGTCCTTCAGTGCACATGCGGGACACTTTTGGGCCGTTTAACATTCACACAGGGGATCACACACAAGTCGCATTTAACTGGAAATGTGAACGACCTCTCAAAAACATCGGATTTCACAAAAAAATCGGAATTGAGCATTAAGCCCTGCAGTCTGAACGTAGCTAGTCACACTTTTTTTCATGGTTTGGGCAGTCCTGCGACTTATACTCCAGTGCGACTTATATATAACATTTTTCAGACTGACAGCCACGAGAGGGCGCTCTAGGCTTGTGTGTCAGTTTTCTACGCATGTCTCGTGCAGAAAAAGCCACTGAAAATGGTAACTGAGCAGCAGAAAGAAAGTTTGGAGTGAGTGAAAAACTTGTGAGGGACTGGCGAATAGCAGGAATGGAGAACACAGCCTCACGGTAATCGGGCGTGTGTGCTGTGCCTGGACTTCAGTGACACCGAAGATGCGCGGAGTTGCTCAGAAGTGACACCGAGGATGGAGAATTCAATGGATTCAATGGATTTAGTGATTTGGAGTGAGATCAAGAGTTTGGTAAACTTATGTTCTGCTGTTTATGCTATAGTTAACTATAAACATCCATTATATTAACATACCAGACGCCTATTCAGCCTGTTGTTCATTATTCTATTGTTATTACTATAAGATAAAATGTCGGTTCCTGGCCCCTGATTTTGCAAAATAAATTTCCCCCAAAAAGTGTGACTTATGTGCAACATTTTTTTTTTTTCATCTTCATTAAGCATTTTTTGGCTGGTGCGACTTATACTCCGAAAAATACGGTATATACACAAGTTAGAGTGAAAACAGGTTCTATTCTACAATAATGCCATTTAGATCTGCATGAGGTACACACAGGATTCAGTCTTTGAAAAAAAAATGTTGCAAAACTTTTGTTCAGCTTAAGTTCAAAACACATTGTAACGTGTAACAATAAAATAATATAGGAACAAAGGAAGGATATAAAGACAGCCCTGGGATGATTCGGAGCTGAACTCTTGACAATAAAACGTCTCTGTTGAAGTTCAAGTTGACCTTAGTGTAACTCACAAATAATGTCCTTTTTTCACCCTGAAAGTAACTGCTACTTTACCGCAATCATTAAGATCCACAAATTTAAAGCTGTGAGTAAAGTAAACTGGCCGAATGCAAGTGAACCCTTGTGTTAGATTTTACAATGTGGTTTCTCTGGGCACATGTAAACACCACATCCAGAATATTATCATAACTGAGGTGAGGCTCATGATTGGGACACGAGAGATTTAAAGGTGTTGTACAAGACTTCTACCATCTTATAACATGAAAAACAAAACTACTTCATTCACAACAGTCTGCGGTGATCCAAAGCTGCTCCTCACTTCCCTTATGCATAACGACCATCCTAATTATTCACTACAATAAGGAAGAGAACAAAGAGGAGTTTTGCTGCTAGCTAATGCACTTCCTGATTATCTAACAATAAAATCCACAATAAAATGCTTTCTAATTAGATCCAGACAGCACGCAGCAGACTTATTTTGACCTCAAGCTGCTTATACGATATATCTGTACTGGGGCAAGATGTATTTTTCTCAGACACATAGTTTGATACTGTCCCATTAAAGGTTTTACACTACACAAAACTGACTCTTGTGTCTCTCAAAACTCTTTTGTCTCTCAAAAAACAGACCTAGAGTTTTACGAATTTTGGAATGAATGGGCTATAGAGTTTGCATTTTTATCGAGGCTCCTTAGTTTGTTTGCTATATGATTGTTCTAAAAGCTAAATCAATGGGCGGATGGTGGGCGAGTGCGGTTTTGGAAAATTAGTCAAAACTTTGGGTGCAAATGGACAGCGGGCGAATGATGAGTTTTGTGTCGCGGTTGCGGATGAAAAAATAGCCCATCCGCGCATCTCTACTGTGTACACTGCAGTGTACACAATATAATAAGTTTATCTACTAGCATTTATTAATACTTTATCAATCAGTAATGTTCAGCTGATGTCGACGCGGTGCTTGAGCTTCGTGCACCTCCAAGTCCTCGTCCTATTCCGGGTCCAACACATGTGGCTGAACGCCATGATGATTCCTACGCTATCAGGGTGCACGCCCGTCTCCCCCTCCCTCCCTGAGATGGGCGGAGGAAGGGCGGCTCACTCAGAGCCTACGTCACGTTTGGAGGGCGGAGCCTGTGCTTTCTCAGGACGGTCGGGGGGATGAACAATAGCCGGTCTTTCATTGTACCTGGTCTGTGACTGTCTCCAAGAAATCAGTAAGATTTCATAACTATTGTGTAATGGATGTTCCAAAACCCAAATTGTGCTTGTATATGTGCAGAAGAAACAATGTTAAGAGTTATTTTGCATGAGATGGGCCCTCTAAGTATCAAGGTATGTATCGTATCGACAGCTTCTTAATGATACCCAGCCCTACCTTTATTATTAGTCTGAAATAATCCCAGTGATTCTAGTGAAGATGTATGTAGTTTAAAAACACAGTGGAGCACTTCCTGTATTACCACATCACACCACAATGAGTGGTTTCAGTTTGAGAGAAGAACTCAGCCTAAATTTTTTGCAGGATTTGTGTGTTAAACATGCGTGAACGAAACAAAACACGACTCCAAGTGTGTTTGTGATGAGGAAAACAACATTATAACATAAATCAGAAAACAGCGTAACATGGGGCCTTTAATCAAACCCCATTAATAACGCAGAATTGTAAACATGACAAAGAAATAGACCCTCTGTGAAATCCACGCATGATATCCCTCCGCATTAAATCATACGTTTTAACGAGAGAGAGTCTAACGAACTCTCTTTACGGCTTAATGACTGTAAATGGGCTTTTAGAAGACAGCGCTGGCAGAGGCGCACAATAGCCGTAAAACTCCTCTGGATAGACAGTAATTATAAGTCTGAGCTATACATTCTGTGCTTTCTAGGGATTCCTTCGAGGTGATTTAACGAGAAATAATGTCCACAGTCTTAAAGGAATGTACGTGATTTTGTTTTTTCCAAGTATTCGAACGAAATTTGTCTGGTCCCAGTACAGATATATTGCATAAGCAGCTCTTGAGGTCAAACTGAGTCATCTGCGTACTGTCTGCATCCTCTTATAAAGTGTTTTTTTACTGCCTGAGACCAAGCAAGTGCGCGGTTAGCATGCTAGTAGCTTGGATGTCAGCATTACCGTGACATCCAAACTCTTTCTGATTTATTTTATAATGTTGTTTCCTCGTCACAAACAGATCTGAAGTTGTGTTTTGTTTCATTCACGCATCTTTAATGTGAAAATCCTACGTATTTAGGCTGAGTTCTTCTCTTGAAAACCACCTTGTGATGTCATGCGGTAATACAGGAAGTGCTCCATTGTGTTTTTAAACTCCATACACCTTCACTAGAATCATTTGGATTATTTCAGTTCTACTGGAAGTGCCAATCTCTACTGAACTAAAGGTAAAAGGTTGACATCACAAAGTGGAACGGAGCATTTTGAGCTTTGAGAATATAAACAGATTAATAATAAGGGGTTACTAAAATATGTGTGAACGAAATAAAACACAACTTCAGGTCTGTTTTTGAAGAGGTAACAGTATTCTAACATGGCTTAAAGCTGATAAGAGTCAATTTTGTGTAATATAAGACCTTAAAGAACAAATACAGCATCTATAATGGCCAAGATGTGCATGAATTTTAAAGGGACAGTCCGAAATGTGGACATAGGGCTTCATTTTCTAGTTACCCAGAGTGCTGGAGACGTGTAGAGACACTTTTTAAAATATTCCATCCAGTCCTTGTATTTGCAGAGGTCGCTGATGCTAGGCTAGTGCATGTCAATGGCCATAGTTATCCTGCCACTAAAAACAGTCTTACCCACTCCACAAAACACCCGAAGCAAAACAATTATTACACCAGACTGTCGATGTAAATGTCTGTGTTGATAGAATAATTTTAGAAGTAAAATAAACCTTGCAATTGAAGGATTTATGTCTGAGCAGCAGCAGCGAGTTGTACTTCCTGATAGAAAACGTGGCAGTGGCGGACTGATATATGAGAAAATAGTCCCTCAACATGTGACAATTCATGCGATGCAAGGTTTGTTTTATTTCAGACATTATTCTATCAACACAGACATTTACATCGACAGTCTGGTGTAATAATAGATTTTCTTCGGGTGTTTTGTGGAGTGAGTAAGATTGTTTTTAGTGGCAGGATAACTATGGCCATTGACATGCACTAGCCTAGCACCAGCGACCTCTGCAAATACAAGGACTGGATGGAATATTTAAAAAAGTGTCTCCACACGTCTCCAACACTCTGGATAATTAGGAAATGAGGCCCTATGTACAAAATTCTAGACCGTCCCTTTAAGAACAGATACAGCGTCTATAATGGTCGAGATGTGCATGAATTTTAATGTAATTTTGAATAGAAATACAAATACATTTAGAATTGCAAAATAAAGAAAAGGCTGAGAAACAGTTTTGAGTATTTTGACAGATAATACTAATAGTGTAGGCGGCTAGGTTGCAGAAAGAGATACAGGTTCAGAATTGAATAATGTAACAAAAATACCAAATCCCACACAATAAGGCACAGGGGAGTCATCGGCCTATCAGTTTTCTTCTATGGAGAGAACTGAACCCGGAAACTTAAGGTTACAGGGCTAAACTTTGTATATTGACAGTTTTAAAAAGCAAGTGTTTAATTTTTATGTGTTCTAGTCAGTGGTGGAACGATTGCACTGTGTAACGTTTCTAGTGGAGAGTCCAACAAATCCTTTTTTCCATGGAGATGTTATTGCTTTGTTTCTATCACCATGCAGACCAAAAAAAGTTACAAGTCAGATCTGTGGAGAGGCGACCCCACTCACAGTCAGAGCTTGTTTACACGAGAATGCCTGCAAGTAAAAACAACAAAACATTTTATCAGTAGTGCCTTTGTTTTAGACGATGACGGCGTTTTTGGGGCTTAAAAACGCAAAAATCTGAAACCACCCTCCAGAGTGGAAAAGTTGAATACGCTCTACTGTAGCGTTTCCGTCTACACTGCCCAAGACGAAAAAACTCTGGACAGATCTGCTCACGCCGCGTACGCGTTTAACTCCCATACATCACCATCTAGCCGCCTGACATGCATACCCAATCCAAGCCAATTCCACACACTTTTGCGTCACCGTATGCAGGAAAATTTCCTCCTGAAAACGCTTGTCTAAATGCGAAATAAAAAGTGAAGACGCGATGCCACTTTTGCATCTTCTGTTCAGACCATCATCAAATAAACGTAGCCTCAGAATGTCTGTTTTTCTAGGTATTTTTGAGCGATAAAATGATATGTAATTTAGTAAATGTAAGATAGAAATGTTCAATGTCACGCAGAGCAATGGCATCCGTAGAAACAAGCAGGTGACGAACTCTCAACCAGAAAAGTTACACAACGAACCTTTACGTAATCATTTTAGGTAACTGTACTTCACTTAAGTATGTTTTAAAGTGGATATCTTTCACTTTTAGTTCACCACATTTGAGAGCATATATCTGTACTTTCTACTCCACTACATTTTCGAACAGGACTAAACATAATTTTTATTGTTGTTTAAAACCTGTTGAAAAAAGTTGTTTATTTTTATCAAGTTGATAATTTGAGCAAACAATAATGTACAAATAAAAACAGCTGGGAAAAATATTGATTCAGTTGTTTCTGTTTAACAAAATTTCACACAAATTTGTATCAAAATCAGTATATTTGAAGTTTTATTAGATCTCAAAATCTTTGCTTTTACTTTTTACTCTTTAAGTACATTTTTAAACAGGTACTTTGATACTTAAGTAGATTTTATCATGTGATACTTTTATTTATTTCTTCCAGTATATGTATTTCTTCTAGTTCACGAAACTGCTGTTTACTCCATACAGTATTGTGCAGCCAGCTTCAAAATAGATCAGACTGAATGTTGTTGCCTGTATTGATTTCAAAAGGCATTTTGTTGGATGAGAACCGAGCAACTTCCAGGTAGAGGTTGGCGATATTGACAAAACTGTATTCCTTTAATTTTAAGGGAGTGTAAGGATACAGTGATGAGAAGCGGGCCTGAGACCGAGACAAGACCAGAACCAGACCGGGACCAGACTGGAGGCTCAGAGCCCACGGCAGGGCCGGAGCTCGAAGCTGAGGCTCGGACCCCGTGGAGCCTCGGAGTCAAAGCTCGGAGTCCGCCCTGGTCCCAGTCTGGTCCCGGTCTGGTCCCGGTCTCAGTCCCGCTCTGTCCCGGTCTGGTCCCGGTCTCAGTCCCGCTCTGGTCTCGGACCTGGATCCGTCCTGATTCAGTCCGTATGCGGTGCAAAAGTCCGGCATCGCAGTCACGGAAGTCACGTAAACGGGAAACGGCCGTTATCCGTTTTTTCCATTCTTCAT
Organism: Boleophthalmus pectinirostris; assembly: GCF_026225935.1. Lineage (NCBI taxonomy): Eukaryota > Metazoa > Chordata > Actinopteri > Gobiiformes > Gobiidae > Boleophthalmus > Boleophthalmus pectinirostris. Next base: position 26,951,484 of record NW_026571115.1, on the reverse strand, counting down.
TTAAACACAAAATCGAAAAATGAAAAAACGAATCGTTATCCGTTTTTTCATTTTGGTTTTGGAGACAAATAACGAAGAACACTTGTTTTTTCGTTTTCTTATTTTTGGTTTTATATTGAAAAACGAATGAACGAATGATACACGGATTAGTTATGATTTAGTCCTGGTTTAGACCTGATGTAGTCCTGGTTCAATCCTGGTTCAGTCCTGGTTTAGACCCAGTTTAGACCTGGTTTAGTCCTGGTTCAGTTATGATTTAGTCCTGGTTTAGTCCTGATTCTTTTAATAAAAAAAAAAAAGTAATTGTAGTGTTCCATCAGGTTCGGCAGATCATAATCACCATAGGCTACAACACGTGCCCAGGACAGAACCAAGGACTAAACTAAGTCTACACCAGGACTAAACCAGGACTAAATCAGGTCTAAACCAGGCCTAAACCAGGACAGAACTAGGACTAAACCAGGACTAAACCAGGTCTCAACCAGGTCTAAAACTGCACTAAACCAGGACTTGACAGAGACAGAGAGAACCCCGAGCCCACGGAAAAGGTTGTCCACAAAGTGCAATCGGGCAATGGCTGCACTTGTCCTTTCACTCAATGGTCTACGCGGGCGCACCTCCAGGCCCGTCCTGACACTCACTCGTGGTTCATTTCTGGTTTAGTCCTGGTTTCGACCTGTTTTAGTCCTCATGGTTCAGTCCTGGTCCCTCATGTCTCAGGTCACTATAGGACAGTGCTGCAGATATCATGAGGTGAGGTTGTTTTCACCATTGCAAGTAGCTCCGGTTTCACATTTAAGTTGTAGCTATTTTACATTTATTTTTTTATGTCTCACGTCGGGAGAAGTGGGATGTTGACGTACCCCTGCGTACCACGACCACTATACACCCCTGGATATTACAAAAAAATGTAATATGGTGTAGCATTTGCTCACATAGGTTTGGCAAAAACAATCCCACAACTGAAAAAAAACAAACAAAAAAGTTGTGTTTTTTTTTATATATATAAAACACAACACACAACTTTTTTGTTTGTTTTTTTCCCATTGGGACTGGTGTAACGTCAGAAAACACCTCGAGATATGATTCAGGAAGACTTCCACAAACTCAAAAACATATTTCAAACAGCTCACCTGATTGTTATCTTATCTCGCAAAAGAAGCATTACGGAATTCTAAAAAATCACCCCCCCTCTCCAAAAAAAAAAAAAAAAAAAAAAAAGAAAAAAGATTACAAAAACAAAAGGTGCAGACTCGCCGTTGACAACCACCAACCGAAGCAATTTCTCCTTTTCACAGCTGGTCTCTGGCGCCATGGCAACCCCACCGTCAGGCAAATAAAGCCAGAGACAATCGATCTGGCTGTGGCCCTGATTATTTCTGAGGAGAGGGGTGAAAGTGTCCAGTGGAGAGGGGAATTGGCCAGGGCACGTTTGAAGGGTCCGCAATCCGAGGAAAGCAGTTTACGGCGGGGTAGGGGGTAGGGGGTCAGGGGTAGGGGGTATAGGGGATATAGGGGATCGGGGAGGTGATGTGCCACTGGGTTGGAGTGTACTGACAGAAAACGTGGCCTGGCATCCTAATGGAGAGTGGAAGATGGCAGTGGTTTGAGAAAATGGAGGGTTTGACTGTTTTAATATATACTTACAAAAGGACTTAAAGGTGCAATGTGTAACTTTTCCAGTGGAGGGTCCGTCAAATGCTGTTCTCTATGTAAGGCCGTGCAATTAATCGAATTTTGATCGCGATTTCAATTTGTGTCTCAAACGAGCTTCAAACTCATATAATCGAGTTGAAACGATAAAGCTTAACAAAGTTTATTTTGGGATGTTTTTTAATATAATAAGTAGAGATTGTAGAACAGCTGGATATGTAGTTTATTTTGGATACATTTATGTTTTTCTGTGCCTTATTTCATGTAGTGTCAAAGTATATTTTAATCATTTTATGTTTTATACATCGGAAAACTGCTCTAAGGTACATATTTGTAGCCGATATTTATTTTCAGTTTAAAAGTTTTGTGTAAATTTTGAATAACAAAGTGTTTTTTTTAGAGAGAAATGCTGAATAAATGCATTGTGTAGCTAAAAAATTATTGGTTGAATAATCGTGATTTCAATATTGACCAACATAAACGTGATAATGATTTTTTCCATAATCGAGCAGCCGTATGTTATTGCTTTGTCTGGAATGTTTCACAGTATGGTATTAAACCTTTTTATCTTCTTGGAGACCAAACCAGGGTAACTGACAGGTCAGGTCTGTGGAGAGGCGATCCTGCTCAAAGTCACAATGCCTGTTTTTCTAGGTATTTTTGAGCTATAAAACCAAGTGTATATATGAATAAATAATAATAAAAATAATAAATCTTTATTTATAACGCACTAGAGGTAACAATAACCAACATATCATGATATCGTATCATCAAAAGTCTCACAATAATATTGTGGGCTGTCACAATATATCGAATCACAAGTTTCTTTGCTTAAATGCATGGTTTTACAGTAGCAACAGCTTATAAACATCAGGAACTACATATCCCATAATTCATTTCAGTGCAGACAGCATGAAGAGATATGTTTTTTACTTGAATTCTTGTGATTATGACGGAAATTATTCACACCAAAATCTTGTCAAGGTATTTTAAAAGCAAAAAAAAAGTGTTCCAATTTTTAATTATATTAGCCTCTCCAAAATATCGCAATAAATATCATACCGTGAAATGCATATCGCGATAATATTGTACTGAGAAATTTGGATATCGTTACATCCCTATAAAGCACTTTTTAAAATGATGTTTACAAAGTGCTGTATAAGTAGCAAAGAACAATACAAAAAGAATAAAAAAACAGATAAATAAGGATCAAGCTAAAACCAGTTAAAGGAAAACCAACCGATAAAAATGTGGTATGAAAGATTAAACTGATGGTGCGAGCCTTATCTCCTCAGGCAGTTCATTCCAAATATAAGGCAGAGCTGTTTAATGTCATACTGTGGAACATTTTAGGCAGAGAAATTAAATATCCATAGAAAGAAGCAAGTGATGAACCCCCAACCAAAAAGTGCAGCATTAAAGAATAAATATTATAATTAAAAATGTCAAAAAACAGACTCAATCAATCATCTGAAACACCACCTATACTGCCTCTACAGGTGGCAGAGGGAATTACCACAGCAGAAACATGTCCAAACATATTGAGCATTAAAGGTTGTATAGAGGATTTTTTTAAGGGAAGAGAAATACAGCGACAGTCCTTGTGCAATTCAGAATTACTGTTGAAGTTTCCTGTCTAGAAGTAATTCAGCGACCGACGCGTCAGTTTTTTAGACCCTTCGTCTGCTTCGGTCGCGCCATCGCTGGACGAGATCTCCAAGAATCACCTCAGTTTGTCTTCGCTCCTTTTCTCCTTCTTCTCTTCTTCTTTCAGCGACCTCAAAAACCGACTTTCTTTTTGCGGCGAACCGGTCGTGGATTCTCGTCCACCGTCGCGACAAACTTTGTGCGAAATGCGAGGAAGCAACGTAACCACGTAATCCTCGCGCTCCGACGAGTCAGTTATACTACAACGACAACCTAACAGCCAATAGAAAATGAGGGAGCCTCGTTTTCTATTGGCTGATGTTTATCTGTCCTCACTACGTCCACAGTTGATAGATTTTCGTTCTTTTTTTTTGGTCATCATAATTACAAAGCTGCTGCGTCTCTGTAATGGTATTTTAATCTTTCACTGACAGTTTGAAACTAAAAAAAATCTTCCATACAACCTTTAAGCATGCAACAGATTGAGATTGAGATTTGAGATGAAAGAATTTCTATGTTATTTTAAGTGTTATGAATCATTTAACGACATAATCGTGTGTGTGTGTGTGAATAAAGTTATCAATAATTGTTTTTTGGGTTTTTCCATATATGCAATCATATGACCTAGTTAAGGAGTTCTTGACTTATCAAGCTAATCTATTTATCTTCCATGAGAAAAACAGCTAAGGGCTTTCCCGATCATGTGTTCAACATAAGTTTTTGTGATGTGTAAAGTATCATGATGTCATGTAATGTATCATGTAAACACTTGTCTGTGTCATGATTTTGAATAAATGGGTGCTCGGAGAGTTGTGGGGTAGAGTAGGCTAGAGCGTAGCCAGGGGCAGGCAGTCCTCAACTCTCCTTGCGCAAGTATTAATTTTAACCATGTCTCGTTTTGGTGTGTCTTTATTAATGTATTTTGATGTCTTTTGGGTAGAATTCCCTGACAGATGGTAAAAATGCTTCGTCCGATGGTTTATGGAGTAAAAATCTGCAATAGGCCTCTATCTATGACATAACAATCCTGGACATTTTTTTACGCAAAGGACTTTTTATGTATTGTGAATGTAATTTTTTTATGGACACCACAGATTAAAAAAACAAAACAAAAAAAACAAACAAACAAAAAAACATGGAAAACAGAGGCATTATTAAATCTAGACTATGCCTACACAGAAATCTCAATGTACAACTAAAAATAATTGGTTGATTGGTCAGTTAATCTAAAATGTGTGGTCCTGTTGCTAAATGGCCACTATAAGACTATTTTGCCATGGTTCATGCCTAGTCTTGTCTGCAGAGGGCGCCCTAACGCAAACCTGCTTGCTTTGAATATAGGGTCCTTGGTTTTAAAATGCGTTTTCCGAACAAAGACATTATTATTACTATTTCTAAAACAAACAACAAATACCAAGGTGAGCAAAAAAAAAAAACATGTTTAAAAGCCCAAGAAGGACAAAATACTGTGCGATTTTTCCACTTTAAAGCTGGGACTCACCTTCATTTGACAGGGAAAGAAAACCTGCCACCAAATAAGTAACCAATGTCATGTACTTAAAGCTTTTACACAGGCTCATTTGCAGGATTTTAAATGTGTTAGCAGACATAGAAAACATTGTACAATAAATAGTTTTTAAAAGGTTCTACTTTTTATCTTAGACCTGATAAACCTGCAAAACAAACATCTTAAACAACAAAATGAACTTGCTTTTTTGTTTCTTATTGCCCAAACATACCTCGCAATATATGTCTTCTTACTGTGAGTGGGGTCACCTCTCCATAGATCTGACCTGTATCTTAGCTCGGTGGTGTCACGTGCTTGTTTTTATGGAAAAGGGTCTAATACCAAGTTGTTGTTTGTTTTCTTTCTTGCCCCTAAACTCTGTGGTATAGTCTTTAGGAGTGCACCAAGAATGTTTAGAGATGATTTTTCCGATATGGATTATTTGAGTCGATACCAATATCTTGATATTTGGCTTGCTGCTGTGGCCGAGAACGATATTTGCTGATACTGATATTTAGCTTTTAAAATCCATAGCAAGGCCCACAATGTTATTTTAAAGATGCATTGTGTAACCTTTCTGGTGGAGGGTCTGTCAACTGTTTTTCTCCGTGGAGATGTTACTGCTTTGTCTAGAATGTTTCACCGTATGGTATTAAACCTTTCTATCTTCATGGAGACCAAACCAGACCAAGTTACAGGCCAGATCTAGCCAATGCTTCTGCTCAATTTCATTTCTCTCCAGCGACTAGGTCAGGAATCGGAATACACTAGGTTTGCATGAACCCCGGAAGTTGTAGAAGAAGCCATGATGTCCAACTCAAGCGCCAGTCTGGGTCTCAGCACAACAGTAAACAAAGCGGTCGAGATGGATATAGACGAAGCCATACATTCTGTGTTGGCAACAATTCCCACAATCGAGGATTTAAAGCCGGAACAAAGAGAATGTTTGGTGAATTTTATCAAGGGGAAAGACGTTATTGCCCTTCTTCCTACGGGATTTGGCGCATTACATATGTCCCAACCAAACAGCAGCAATTGGTTAAGTAAAAAAAAGTACCCGCCTACTGTCGAGCGAACAAATCCTAATGCTGTGAAGTCAGACGGTTTCCATGAAGTGAAACTGGAGACTTGAGTTATTTACTTGAGAATTTCTCGGAGCACTACTTTGTACTTCTACTTGAGTTATATTAATTTGAAGTAACATTACTCTTTCCTGCGTACAATTTTTGGCCACTCTACCCACCTCTGCACTCAATGTCCCCCTTTATGCCCCTTATTTCATTCTATAAAAAACTGCACTGCTCTCTTTGGTAACTGGATCACATTAAAGGTGCATTGTGTAACTTTTCTGAAGGAGGGTCCATCAAATGCTTGTCCCCATGGAGATGTTATTGCTTTACGTGGAATTTTTCACAGTATAGTTTTAAACATTTCTATCTTCATAAAGACCAAACCAGACCAAGTTACAGGTCAGAGTGTCTGTTTTTTGAGGTATTTTTGAGCTATAAAACCACTTGTAATGGAATAAATGTAAGGTGGATCTGTTAAAGTCATACTGTGGAACATTCGAGACAAAGCAATAACATTTCCCAGAAGCCAAGCAAGTGACGGCCCCTCCCCCAGAAAAGTTGCGCAGTGCACCTTTAAGAGCCTAGCACAGGAGTCACATATTAAAAGTGAAGCTCAGTCTCTGTACAATCAGGTTATGAGCTCTTTTATGGAAACAATAAATCTGGAGGCGTTTATCATTGCTCTGTTCTGAAGATGATTCGGGTAAATTTAAACCGAGTCAAGGTCAGATTTCTGCTGCTTTTGGCCGCATCAGCTAATAGACGGATATATTTAAAGGTCCTACTGTAAATTACGCAAAATAGCCATGTTATAATTTGCAGCTTTTATCTAAAATAAAACCTTTTTTATCTTTTAAATCATTTGAACAGGTCATGCACGCTTTTATCTCCTCTCGTTTAGACAGTAACGCGCTTTTTTCCGGCATGATCCACCATGCACTTTCTCATTTACAGTTAGTCCAAAATTCTGCTGTGTGCCTTTTAACTGGAATCAAAAAACGTGAGCACATTACCCCGATTTTAGCGTCGCTGCACTGGCTTCTAGTTCGTCTTAAGAGTTGATTTCAACATTTTATTGTTTGTTTTTAAAGCTTTGAATAGACTGGCCCCACAGTACGTCTCGGACCTCATCCAAATTTACATCCCTGAGCGCTCTCTGAGGTCCGAGGGCCAGCTCCAGCTCGTGGTACCTAATACGAGACTTAAAATCAGGGGGGACTGGGTCTTCTCTGTGACCGGCCCCAAACTCTGGAACGCTTTGCCCCTCCACGTCCGAAATGCCCCCACAGTGGAGAGTTTTAAGTCTCGTCTTAAGACACACTTTAATTCTCTGGGCTTTTAACATCGTGTGAGTTGTGTGGTCCTCTGTGTCTTTTATTTATTTTACTTATTTACTGCTATTTTATGATTTTTATGGTTTAAGCTTTTATTTAGATTTTACTGGTTTTATTGTTTTAGGACTGGTATGACCAAATTTTAGCATTTTACCTTTGTGCTGTCTTAATTTTAGGATCTCTGTGCAGCATTTTGGAAACTAATATGGAAATAAATGGATGTGGATTTGGATTATAATGTTGTTACCTGGAATATTGTTTTGTTTTACTGGATGAAAAAAGGAGATCCGACGCACTCCGATATGTTCACGTTCCCTGAGGAAGACATAAGTTGAAACGCGTTGGGCGTTTGACATGAAATAAATCACAGCAAAGCATATGGGAGTGCCTCGGATCTCCTTTTTTTATCTTGTAAGTCATATGCCCACTTGGGATCTCTGAAGAGCACCTGATCGCTTATTATTTTACTTCAGCTGTGATCCAGCGAGCGCTCTAATTGCCATTTACTTCTTTGCATTATTGTTTTGTTTTGTTCACACATTCGCGTAACTCTTTATTATTAGTCTGTCGGCATCTCAAAAGCTCAAAGGCTACGTTCAGACTGCAGGCTTAATGCTCAGTTCAGATTTTTTTGTGAAATCCGATGTTTTCGAGGTCGTTCACATTTCCAATTAAATGTTACTTGTATGTGACTCCAGTGTGAACAGTAAACGGGCCGAAAGTGTCCCGCATGTGCACTGGAGGACACGATGACGTCAACCGCAGCGAGCGTGCTCTGTGTTTACAGAAGTTGTCCAAACATGTACGCGAGCATTGAGCACCTGGAAGATTTTAAAGTTCCTCTCGTACCGGAGCCAGAACATGAACAACTTACTTGTTTTAAAGAGGAGATTGAGAAGGAGAAGGACGAGGTTTTTTGCCGTGGCGTTTTGTGGGCCAGCGGCAGCGACGTCCATTGAAAGGAACTTGTGGATGTGGAGACGTAGTCAAGAGTGGTGAGTGGCGATGTGCTTCGCTTCAGTGACACAGAGTTCATTAACAATTTTCTCCTACTTCAGCGCAGAATAGTGATGTTTGTGGCTTGTTGATAATGTGTAGGTCGGATGGATGCGCTTTGGCCGTTCACACTGAAGTCACATGTCAAAAGATCAGATATGTATTGGTTTTAGGACCACATATCTAAGTGGCCTGGGTCGCATTTGAAAAAATCGGATCTGTGTTGTTCAGACTGTCATTAAAGATCAGATACAGGTCACATAGGGGCCAAAAAATCGGATTTGGGTCACTTCAGGCTGCAGTCTGAACACAGCCAAAATGCTCTGTTCCACCTTGTGATGTCATGAATGAGTTTTCAAGTTAACAGCCACGTTTTACCTTCAGTTCAGTAGAGATTGGCAATTCCAGGGCTGAACTCATCCAAATGATTCTAGTGAAGCTGTGTGGAGTTTAAAAACGCAATGGAGCACTTCCTGTATTACCACATGACATCACAAAGTGGAACAGAGTGTTTTCTGCAGGGTTTGTGTGTTAAACATGTGTGAATGAAACAAAACACAACTCCAGATGATTATGATGAGGAAACAACAGATCAGAATATAGTGTAGCATGGGCCCTTTAAGTTCAACACGATCATTAGTTTATCAGTCAATGGCCAACACTGTGAAGGGGCTTTGTACATGGGCTTCAATGGCTATTTTTAACGACGCTCACTACAGTTTGTGCTTTTCATGTGGAAAAAGCAGGGAAAAAAACAAAGGCACATCACTCACCAGGCTACAGGGTGAGAGAGGGCGGGAGAAAATAACAGAGAGGGAAAAGGGAGGGAAGCTGAAAGGAAGAAAGGGAAAAAATAGAGGGAGGGATGGAACAGAGAGGAAGAGACAGAGAGAAAGGGAGTGGGATGGAGAGAGATAGGAAGGGATAGAGAGAAGAAGAGAGAGAGAGAAGAAGAGAGCGACAGAGGAAGGGAGAGAGAGGGGAGGGAGAGAGGAAGGATAGAAAGAGAGAGGAAGGAAGACAGAGAGACAAGGAGGGAGAGAAAGAAAGAAAGAAAGAAAGAGGGAGAGAGAGAGAGGGAGTGAAATGGGGAGGCAGAGAGAGGAAGGGAGAGGGGTAATGGGAGAGCGAGAGGATGGGAGAGAGAGGGAGGGAGGGAGGGAGGGATAGATAGAAAGAGAGAGGAAGGAAGACAGAGAGACAAGGGGGGAGAGAGAGAAAGAAAGAGAGAGAGGAGAGAGAGGAGAAAGAGAGAGAGAGAGGAAGCGAGAGAGGAAGGGAGGGATACATAGAGAGAGAGAGGAAGCAAGAGAGAGAGAGAGACAATGAGGGAGAGAAAGAAAGAAAGAGAGAGAGGGAGAGAGAGGAAGAGAGAGTGGGGGAGGGAGAGGGGGGGAAGAGAGATAGACTGAGGGAGAGATGGATGAAGGGAGAGAGAGAGGGTGAGGGAGAGAGGGAGGAATGGAGAGAGGAAGGGAGGGATAGATAGAAAAAAAAGAGAGAGGAAGGAAGACAGAGAGACAAGGAGGGAGAGAAAGAATGAACTAAAGAGAGAGAGAGGGAGGGAGAGAGAAAGGAAGAAAGAGAGGGGGAGAGAGGAAGAGAGAGTGGAGGAGGGAGAGAGAGGGGGGAAGAGTGGGAGGAAGAGAGATAGACTGAGGGAGAGATGGGTGAAGGGAGAGAGAGAGGGAGGCAGAGAGAGAGAGAGAGAGAGGAAGTGATAGATAGAAAGAGAGAGGAAGGAAAAGAGAGGGGAGGGTGGGTGGGAGAGAGAGAGAGAGAGGAAGGGAGGGGGGAGAAAGCGAGAGGAAGGGAATGAGTGGGAGGGAGAGAGAGAGAAAAAGAAAGACAAGTGCGAAAGGGCTCCTACAGAAGGGAGAGAGAAAGAGAGAGAAGAGGGGAAGAGAAAGGAAAAGAGAGTGACAGGGGAGAGAGAAGAAAGAAAAGGAAGAGGAAGAGGAAGGGGGAGAGTGACAGAGGGAGAGGGTGCGAGAGAAAGAGAGAGATAAGGGGCAGAGAAAGGGAGACAGAGAGGACGAGGGAGGAAGAAGGTGAAAGAGAGACAAAGAAAAAGGTAAAGAGAGAAGGAGAAAAGTAGAAGGGGAAGAAAGAACAACAGGGGAAGGGAGGGTGAGAGAGAAAGTGAGAGACAGAGAGAGGGAGAGAGAGAAAGAGAGAGACAGAGAGAGGGAGAGAGAGAAAGAGGGAGAGATTCACTATGGGCATAACCTGATATGAGTCTGGAATATGGCTGTGTCAGGTTCAGTCTGATTTCAGCCTCTCCACTCTTTTGTGTCTGTCATCACTTTACTGAAAATCCACTTTAGTTTGCGATTACTCTTCTTCACGCCGAGCACTCACGCCTCACAGCAACGAGGGCTTTTCTGTGCAGAGTTTGCATGTTCTCCCCGTGGCACTCCTGCTTTCCCACACCAACCCAAAACGTACATAATAGGCAAAGTTCTCCAGGTGAGGTCGTCCTATAAACAAGACCAAGATCTGGAGACGGGTTTTGGACTGCGAAACGGAAGAACGGGTCAAATGCAGGGGACACATTTCCCTATGGGTAAAATTAAGTAGACCTTTTACTAGAGATCGACCAATATGTGTATTTTCATGACCAATGTGTTGAATCCAGAGTAACCGATGGCCGATAACGTTTGCCAACATTTCTGAGCAAATATGTAGGGCAGATTTTAATTATTGCATCATTGCTCACCCAGAGTCCCTTTTCCCTCAAATCCATAAGGGAACTGTATAATCATATTTTTTTTTGCAGTTTTCTCTTCTTATTTAAGTATTACTATAAATCAGCAGACTGACCAAAACAAAATATACCTTTTCTACCTTATACCTTAAAGGTGCACTGTGTAACTTTAACTCTAGCATCTGCTTGTTTCCATGTAGCTGGGAGGGAATTTGTGAAATATCATGAGAAATGTGGAGTTTTTGATTTTTGGCAGGGTTTTAGGTATGTGCCTAAGGTTTTTAAAAATCCATGGAGGTGGCCCCCTAGTGGCCGGAAAACATAAAATCCAAAATGGCCCTCGCCTAACAGAGAAAAGGTTGTATCCTGGCTTCCTTTTGTCTTAAATTGTTGTACAGTGACACTTTTTCTCCTTGAGTTGATAAAAGGACTATGATTTGAATACTATCTTCCTATCCAGTAGTTCCGTTGGTAAGAGCGTGTGTCCACTGATCTGAAGGTTGGCGGTTCAAATCTCGAAATCTCGCTCTCGACATAAACATCATTGGTTGAGCGGTCAGATCTACTGACCCACAGGTTGGAGGTCGTGATTCCACCTCCCACAGATGAATGCTGTCGTTGTGTCCTTGGGCAAGACACTTAACCCACCTTGCCCCCAGTGTCTGTGTACACTGGTGTATGAGTGTTGTAAAGAGCTTTGAGTCCCTTGAAAGTGGAAAAGCGCTGTATAAAAATGTGACAATTTTCATGCCAAATTTATTGTGAAGACTATATCAAGTAATAAAGTATCGTGCATATATTAAATACTGAAATTATATATTTTTTTGAATATTACACAATGAGTTAATGCTTAACCACTGAAATCTGATATATATGTTTAAAGGTACCACTGTGTGAAAACATATATGTTTTTAAGGTAGTCCCTTTGCAGAGATGAAGGTTGTGTACTTTTAAGGAAATTCTTTACAGAGCAACTGTGGTGGAGTCGTTTTGGCTGGCACCAAGCCTAAATAGACTTGGCTGTATTTTAAACCTGACTGTCATCCCCTTATGATAAAGGACAACGGAGATGCTTCAGGGAGGACCCAAGGCATGTACCTGCTCAACATATCATTTGCATATTTATACTGATGTTTTATATTTCTGGGTTGAGGGAAACTCAGGTATTCAGATGTAAGTCCTGTGTAGCTGTAGGCCATAAGGGACAGCGATTTGACCCAGAGCTCTGTATTAGAATTGTATTGAATAGGGAATACATTTTTGTGATTTTAATCGATTGATTCAAGTTGTTATTTTTACACTCTAACAATTGTCATGGTCACTTTCTGCTTGAAAAACGGTCCATATCTCTGAAATGAAATAGCATAGTATATAAAGATCATTCAGGTCTCCAGACACATATATTCACCCTTAAAGAGTAACATTGAACATGTTACTACCATCATTCTAGTGTGAAAAATATCGTTTTGCAAAAGCCTTTACCGCAAACTGTCTATTTCTGAAATCAAGTCAATGGAGATGTTACTGTTTTGCCTTAATTATTCCACAGTATTAAAACAGACTTGGTAATCACAATGGAGAGTTAATGGTTAGATCTATGGAGAAGCAAGCCCGCACAACAAACACAAATGTTGACACCTGTAATTGAACGTACTTATAATTAGTTGTAGACAGCAGCGTAAAAATGGGTAAAGCCTCTTTAAAATACTCCAACTTGAGCATCTGAAAATATATGATACTTCATAATTTATATATGGAAAGCTAGATAATATATATGTTTAAGCTATTCTTCCTTAAAAAATAGTCCTATATACATACAGATATAAACAGACTCAATTTATAAAACACTATGCAACATTTCCAAAGTAAAAATAGTAGCTGCAAAAGGCTCATTTGCAAGTCACTGGTTTCTTTATACTTTTTTAATTCCATCTGGTGTGCCAATTTTTTCGTATTTAACATAGAAACACCTCGAGCAAAACAGTTTCGCTAGCAACCTTGAGATCTGTAATAACGGAGTTGAGCTTTGAATTACCCAGGGCCTGGCGGAGCTGCAGTCATGCGCAAAAACAAAACGAAAAATACTTTTGCTTCATATTATCCACAGATGACAATGCTAATAGGTGCTGGCTTTCTTCTCGCGTGCGCTGTCAGGAGGATGTGGTAAACCTGACAGCCGGGGTGTAAGGGGGTGACACAGATCGACGCCCCCTTCAGGTGTTCAGTCGCCACGCTCCGTTGCCGTCGGGTAATTATCTGCGTCGCCGTGGAGACCAGATGAGCGGGGCTTTCCCTCAGTCCGGTGACAGATGTCAGGGAATTTGCATAGCTCTCCAAGGAACTGGATGTTGTTTCTCTGTTCGTTCACGGATTCAGTAACAGTTGTGTGGGAGATGGTTTGTAAAGTATTTTTTTTTATGGGGTTAAGTTCTACTCTAATATTAAAGGTGCACTGTGCAACTTTTCTGGTCATCAGATCCTTTTCTCCGTTGTGATGTTATTGTTTTGTCTGGAATGTTTCAGAGTATGGTATTAAACATTTCTATCTTCATGGAGAAAAAACAGATCAAGTTACAGGTCAGATCTGTGGAGAGTTGGGGTGTAACGGTACACAAAAATCACGGTTCGATACGTATCTCGGTTTTAAGGTCATGGTTCGGTTCATTTTCGGTACAGTATGGAACAAAATTCAAACCATTTGCTTGTTGTTTATTTCTGTTTTTATTAAACTAACAATTTGTTTTACCATTAAAGAAACAGGAAAATAAAATAAATGCAAAGTGCTGCTTGGCAATACTAATAAGTTAAATAAAATATTCTCAAATAAGCAACAGATGTATGAAATATTATTTTAAAAAATTAATTCCTAATAAACAGTAAACAAAATGAAAATGATTTGCAAGAATTTACGTGGTTCAGAGTGGGGATGGGCGATATCTCGATATTTAAAATATATCGAGATATTTTTTAAACACGAAATGGATTTTGACATATCGTATATATCGATTGTTTGTCTTCTCTGTGCTGGCCCCGCTCACCCTGGACAGAGAGTTTATGCAAATTAGCCATGTGCTGTTAAGTTTCTTTTCTGTAAAACATAAACAAAGGTGGCAAAACTGCATTAAACACATGATAATCTCAAAAGGGCTGATGTGGTTCTATAGTGGTAATGCTTTATATGTTGTAAAGTTTAGTCATGTAAACTTTATTTATGCATAAAATTTTGATTAATAATCTGCTGCAGTGTAACTTGTACAATTGTGTTTGGAAATGTTCGGTTTGATCTGCGCAGTGGATTGTGGGACACCTCAGAGTTCCTCACCGCTGGATTTTTTATTTTTTTATGTTGCAGAAGCACTTTGTTCCTACATGAAAAGTCTACCTCTTTACACTTCAGTAAAAAAAGATCTTGGTGAATTTGGCATATTTGTTTTAGCAGTAGTTCCTGCACAGTTATGGAGATATATATCGTACATCGAGATATAGCAAAATATATCGAGATATATTTTTTGCTCCGTATTGCCCAGGCGGGGGGCAATTGTTGTCAAGGCAACCCTAACTATAAAGCCACCCCAATCACGGACCAGTTCAATCATGAATATTAAAGAGCCGAGCCTTCTGTGTAGCTGCACATGTAGTGGTGTAATGTAAACAAGGGATGGGCATGATTAGTCGATTAATCGATAATTGATCATTAAGAATTTCATCGATTACATTCATTTTAATCATTCGAAACCGAATGTAGGTTGCTGTGCGTAGCGTAGGATGACCAAACGTCTGTGTCCGGGGACAAACGGAGGTCCGTACATGTAGCTCTCTGCACTCAGAAGGAGCGAGACACAAACAGTCGGTCAGTCTGCAACGTGTCAAAGCGCAAATGCGTATTTAACGATGACTTGTGCAAGAAAGTCCACACTTTCCGTTCCGGTCGGGACAAGTGTGAGGCCATGTGCACGGTGTACAAAGCAGCACATATGTTTCGGTGTCCAGTGGGAAAAATCGCACCAGGACACCGAACACATGAAAAAGCTTTACCAGGTGAGAGTAGCTCAATGTCGATGACGAGTCCCCACCTCCCACCCCCCGTACGGTGTCCTGGATTTTACAAACGCAAATATGGTCACACTAACCTGTATTCCACTGAGTCGTGCCGCATCAGCGCACAAGAGCTGTTTTTTTTTTTTCTTCGCTTAGTTTATGCAAATGAGCCATGCAGGTTTTAAGTTTCGTTTCTGTGAGACTTGAAAACGGCATTAAACACATTATAATGTCAAACAGGTTGATGTGGCTCTAGAGTGGTTACGGTTTATATGTCGTAAAGTTGAATTTATTTATGCAGATTAGTAGTGCAGATAGTAATAATAATGATGATAAATTTTAATATAAAAAACATTAATGATTAATCGATAATCAATCGTTAATTCTCCCGAAGATCGATTAAGAAAATTTTATCGAATGCCCATCCCTAATGTAAACACTCACTCATGCACAGCCCTGCACCGAAACGAACGTCCCACTGAAAAAAGGTTCAGCACGAATACATGTACCATTACACCCCTAGTGGAGAGGCAACCTCGCTCAAAGTCAGAATGCCTGTTTTTCTGGGTATTTTTGAGCTATAAAACCACCTGTAATAAATGTAAGGTAGAGCTGTTTAATGTTAAACTGTGGAACATTCCAGGCAGAGCAATGAACTTTAACTAATGGACACGTCAAAGTCTGTTAAAATATTGCTAGAGCAGATACAAAGGTCATAAATTAGCACACATAAAACTACTGTATCAACACTAGGTACTTATCTGCTTTTGTCTGGACTATTTGCATTTACAGATAAGCCAGTATTATCTCAACCTTTCACTGAGCCATTGTGCTCTGAAAGAGTGAAGAAGTCGGACTTTAAAAAATACACACTGGATAGGAAAATAATATTCAAATTAGTTCTAAATTGTATCATATAATTTTGGTTGCATCTCTTTATGGACTTTACAACTGGTTGGAAAGAAGTTATATAATACTAATGTGTAGATATGTGCAAAAATATCAAAATATCAATATGTCACCCACGTCTCTGAGAAAGATACTAGTTTGATTGATTTTTTGAACAGTTATTTTGCGCTCCATTCACACATCCTCCTCTTGGAAAATACACGAACAAATGCAGATGATTTTACTATAAAGGCGACTGATGTGGCTGTCGAAGAAGGACACAGAGCTGCTGCACGTGAGCTCGAAGTCAGTGAGTCGATCGTGAGATTTTGGCGACGGCAGCGTGATGAACTGACTCAATGCAAAAAGACGACAAAAGCTTTCGGAGGCGATAAAAGCAGACGGCCCGAACTTGAAAATGTTCTTGAAGATGTGGACAACTGCGGCTTATATTAAGGTGCAGCCTGTATATGTACAATTTAAAAATTTAGTTAAAATTTAGTTGATGTGGCTTATATTCAGGTGCACTCAATAGGCGAGTTTCATTGTTGACAAAAGTGCGCCTTGCATGCTGGGAATTATTTTGGTCGGCGGCAATAAACACTAATTCAACATGACGGACGGAGCGAGAAAGCACATAAAGGGTATTGATTCCGGTTATTTATCCACTCTAACAGCAGAGGACCAAAGATGATTTGACCAGAAATTGGTCATAAGCATCGATGGACCGCCAAATCACCCTTTTCAACCCCTACAAAAGGTGGACCAAACCAAATTTTTGGTCAGAATCGCCAACTACCTGGACAAATATTCACAATGACTTGGTGGAAACTCCTGGGCCATTCACAGCAGAAAAGATGAAAGCCTTCAAGAGTCTCGATGCGTTGTTGAACTTGTTAGAGTCCACGGTTTGCTAGGATCTTCTACGTTTGCTCTGCGAATGTTTGAAATCCGTTTAATTTGCCGTTAGTGGTTCTTTTCACTCAGAAAACGAAAAAGACATTTTCCTTTTTCCGTGCTTCTATTTGTGCATCCAATAATGCAGCAGGAATTTACCATTATTGGGGATAAATACGTGAGGTTACGCACTGTGTTTGACCGCTATCCTGTTTCTTGCCTCCGACCAAAATATTTCCCAGCATGCAACACGCGCTTTTAATAACAATGACGTCAGCTGAAACTCGCCTATAGTCCAGAAATTACAGTACTTTTATACTAGTTCTAATACTCTATATTATTTAGTTCCTGTTTCTGTTTGTTGAGAACTTTGATCTTTTTTGGAAAAGGAAGGACCTGTTTGAGGGAAATGGCCCACACCTAAGCAGAGGTGGAGTGAGAGTGCTGACGGAAAACCTCCTCCACGCTCTGAGGCACCGGCCTGGACAGGGTCCTGTGCATCCAGTGAGAGAAAAGAGAAATGGGAGAAGCATCCCTACTGCACCAAACAGAGAACCAGCCAATGAGTCAGCACCATTGACAGCACCACCACTGCTACAACCACAACCACTTCCCCCTCCCCCAGACAACAACTCAGCAGCATCACCACGTCTCCCTCCCCCAGAGAACAAGTCAGCAGAACCACCTCCCCCAGAGAACAAGTCAGCAGAACTACCTCCCCCTCCCCCAGAGAACAAGTTAGCAGAACCACCTCCCCCTTCCCCAGAGAACAAGTCAGCATCACCACCTTCCCCTCCCCCAGAGAATAAGTCAGCACCACCTCCCCCAGAGAATGAGACAGCAACACCACCACCACCTCCCCCAGCGCCACCAGCACACCCATCACCTCCACTGCCCACAGACCAGCCTGGAGTCCCCATTGCTACATCTACTCCATCAACAGACTCTTCACTCTCCTTCTCCTCCCCACCTTCACCCATGGCACTGCCCAACCATCTAGAAAGCCTCATCAGATCGGGAATCAAGATGGTTCCTCTCACACCTAACATAGCACGGTCAAGGGTTATGTTGAACTCTCCCCCATACAAAACTGTGCCTGTTTCACCACCAGAGACTCTCTCAGCTCTCCCCTCTATTTTTTCACCCAAACCTCCCCCTACTCCACCTCCTCGGGCCTTACCTGGTCCCTCACCCAAACCTCCCCGTATTCCACCTCCTCGGCCACCTCCTCGGCCCTCCTCACCTGGTCACTCACCCAAACTCTCCCCTGCTCGCCCTCCTCCGCCTTTCCCCAGAGCTGTTATCACCAAGAGCTAGGACGCACAGGGCCTCTGCTGTCCCAGGACATACAGTCATGATAAAGGTAATATCAGGCTGGGGCCCTGCGATGGAGCTATATCTCCAGTTACAACACATAGACGGATTAAAAGAAGGACAGTTAGACTGTCTAATCAGAGAAATTTAGTTCACATTCCCTGTAAGAAGATAACATCCAGTCCTACTGAAACTAATCTAACTAAAAATGTCAATGTGGTTGATGTTGCTCTGTCTGATCATTTCTGTGTCTTCTTTGACCTGTCTGTTATTCCCAAACCACCGGCTGCTCCTACAGTTGTTCGAAGAAGACACATAAATGATAACACAGGTGCACTGTTCATGGAAATTATAAATTTTGAAATTGCCTCATGTTCTAATGTTGATGATGTGTTGAACTCTGTGACTTTGAGTGTTTTGAATGTTCTGGATGCCATCGCCCCGATAAAGGTTAAAATGGTTAAAGATAGGCAAAAAAGCTCCGTGGAGGAATGATGACTCAGTCAGAGCACAGAAAAGGGAGTGCCGGAAGGCTGAGCGGAAATGGCGCAAGTCAAACCTCCAGGTTCATTATGAGATTTACAGAGGAACAATGCATATGTACAACTACACTTTGAGTAAAAACAAGAGAGATGTATTTTTCGGACATTATTGGATTGCAGTAACAACTCTCGTGTCCTGTTTGCAACAGTGAACAGATTAACAAACCCTCCAGCTCCACTGCCACTAGAACTAATTTCCACATCTAAATGTAATGAGTTTGCAGTTTTCTTTAATGACAAAGTTCAAGGCATCAAAAATGCCATCAATTCCACAACACAAATAACAAGCATGCAGCCACAGAGACACTTAGAGCTGAATCACTTTGCACCTGTAACTGACAAAACTGTTTTAGAGATCGTTACCAGTCTGAGTTCATCTACTTGCTGCCTGGACATGTTACCCACTAGATTTCTAAAGTCCATCCTCAACAGTTTACTTTCACCACTCACTCACATAGTTAACATGTCACTTCAATCTGGAACATTCCCAAACGCGTTGAAAACTGCGGTCATTAAGCCTCTCCTAAAGAAGAGCAGTCTTGATGCCACAGTACTGA
Source organism: Boleophthalmus pectinirostris (assembly GCF_026225935.1). NCBI lineage: Eukaryota > Metazoa > Chordata > Actinopteri > Gobiiformes > Gobiidae > Boleophthalmus > Boleophthalmus pectinirostris. The sequence continues at coordinate 26,932,334 of NW_026571115.1, read as the reverse complement.
ACAATTTCCGACCCATCTCAAATCTGCCGTTTTTTTGGCAAAGTCCTTGAAAAAGCTGTTTACCAACAGCTTACGAACTTTCTCCAAATGAACAACTACTTTGATGTTTTCCAGTCAGGTTTTAGAGCCCACCACAGCACTGAGACTGCTCTTATCAAGGTGACAAATGACATCCGCCTGAACACTGATGCAGGCAAAGTCTCAGTCTTGATCCTGTTAGATCTGAGTGCTGCTTTTGACACTGTCGGATCATGGGATCCTCTTACCAGAGACTAGAGGACTGGGTGGGCATCTCTGGTACTGTACTAAACTGGTTCAAGTCCTATCTAGAAGACAGGAAGTATTTTGTTGAAATTGGAAACTGTGTCTCAGATCACATGGCCCTGACCTGTGGGGTGCCTCAGGGGTCAATCCTGGGCCCCCTGTTGTTCAATCTCTACATGCTGCCATTAGGCCAGTTAATAAGCAGCAATAACGTGTCCTACCACAATTATGCAGATGACACTCAGATCTACGTCTCTCTGGCAGCAGGAGACTATGGACCAGTGGACTCACTTGGTCACTGCATCCAACAGATCAGTGTGTGGATGCAAAACAACTTTCTCCAGCTAAACTCTGACAAGACTGAAGTCATAGTGTTTGGTCCACAGAAACAAAGGGACAGTGTCAGCAGTCACCTCCAGTCTCTCTCTCTAAAACCTTCAAATCAGGCAAGAAATCTAGGGGTAATAATGGACTCAGACTTGAACTTTAACAGCCACATCAAATCAATAACATCTGCAGCCTTTTACCATCTAAAAAACATAGCAAAAATCAAAGGTTTACTGTCTAAAGCAGACTTGGAGAAACTTATCCATGCGTTTGTCTCCAGTAGGTTGGAATACTGTAATGGTCTGCTCACTGGTCTCTCCAAACGAGCTGTGAGACGCTGCAGAAATCCATCCAGAACATCCAGAACATGCAGCTCGGGTCCTTACTCGAACTAGGAAGTACAAGCACATAAGTCCTGTGCTCAGGTCTCTGCACTGGCTTCCTGTGCCTCAGAGAATAGACTTTAAAGCAGCTCTGCTTGTGTACAAGTCTCTCCATGGCCGAGCACCAAAGTACATCTGTGACATGTTAGTGTCATATGAACCATCTCGCACTCTGAGGAGCTCAGGGACCGGCCTCCTGCTGGTGCCCAGAGTCAGGACTAAACAAGGGGAGTCAGCGTTTCAGGTTCATGCAGCTAAAACCTGGAACAGTCTTCCTGAACATGTGAGACAGACTCTTCTGTGACGCTGTTTAAATCCAGGCTCAAAACATTTCTGTTTAACTGTGCATATAACTGAAAGGTTTTCATTCCGCACTCTTCTCTCCAATTTATGTCTCTCTTTTTTAATTTTAATCTTCATGATTATTTATGTTTTGATTTGTTTTTATTATGATTTTAATGTATTTCTTATTCTGTAAAGCACTTTGAATTACTTTGTGTACGAATTGTGCTATACAAATAAACTTGCCTTGCCTTGCCTTGTGGCAGGTGAATAGCAGGTTCAGTCATTTGCCGGCGTGCCTTTAGCCTCTAGTCGTACAAACAGGTTCAGTGTCTCCTGTTTCGTAGCTCACTGTGCCCTAGAGTAGCTGGTGCAGAGAGAATGGTGAATGGTCTCACTCTCACTTCAGTTATGACGATGACTGCAGGGGGGAGCAGAGTGAGAGGTCAGGAGAAGACAACGCTCTGCTCTTCCTACGCATTGTGCTTGAGAACCACGAGAAGAAAGGACAATAAAACGAGAAATAATGAAGCATGATATGAAGTAGGGCTGAACCATTTGTGATTCCGGTTTGATTTGAGATTCATGGTTTAATATTAGGATTGAGTTCAAAGTTCACATTTTAAACACATTTAGACAAATTTACAAATTTTACTTTATTCATATTAAAGATCCAATATTACGCTATTTTCTGATCTGTGTTATAATGTTGTTTCCTCATCACAAACAGACCTGGAGTTGTGTTTTGTTTCATTCACTCATGTTTAACACACAAATCCTGCATATTTAGGCTGAGTTCTTCTCTCAAACAGAAACACTCTGTTCCACCTCGTGATGTCACGTGGTAATACAGGAAGTGCTCCACTGTGTTTTTAAACTCCATTCACCTTCACTAGAATCATTTGGATCATTTCACCTCTGGAATTCTAGTCTAGTTTCCTGGTATCTTAAATTTTTAGTTTAGTCCAGTTTTAGTATCAATTCATATGTGATTTTCTGATTTCTTATAAGCAGACATCAGATTAAAAGCTAGCTATCTTGATACTGCCTACATTTTTTATTAAAGGCTAGATATCTGAAGTTTGTACCGTATTTCTCGGACTATAAGTCGTACTTTTTTCATGGTTTGGGTGGCCCTGCGACTTATACTCCAGTGCGACTTACATATAAAAATTTTCACCATGACAGCCTAGAGAGTCTTGTGTGTCACTATCTGCTGCTCCTACTGCTGTACCACTGTCACTTGGCTCTACTGCACATGTCTCCTCCGACTGTCTCCGGTGCGACTTATATATATATATATATATATATGTTTTTTTCTTCTTCATTATGCATATTTGGCTGGTGCGACTTATACTCCGGAACAACTTATAGTCTGATAAATACGGAAATTAATTCCTTAACAACCACACATACCAACATATCTTACAATATTATTAGGGTAAATATAAGACTCATGCATTAACACACATATAGCTACTGTCTTGATTCATACATCTTCAGTTCTTAAATCAAGCTTCTTGGTAGCCTGCGGTGATCCTAGCCGTTATCCCGTGTGAAAGAACACTCTGGCCTTGTGCTACTCGTACGAGTCTATTGTGATTTCAGTTCGATTGTGCTTATTAATACAATAACTGGATTAGAGTAGAGAAGCAGGGACTCTCGGACTTCCTTCATCCCGGAAACTTCCTCCAGCTCCTCCAGGGGAACCCCAAAGCATTCCCAGGCCAGTCGAGAGACACAGTCCCTCCAACGTGTCCTGGGTCTACTCCGGAGGCCTTCTCCCAGTGGGACATGCCTGAAACACTTCCAAGAGGTGCTCGAGGCATCTGGAACAGATGTCCGAGCCACCTCAGCTGGCTCCTCTCGACATGGAGGAGCAGCGGCTCTACTCTGAGCTCCTCCCGTGTGACTGAGTCTCCTCACCCTATCTCTAAGGGAGCGCCCAGCCACTCTGCGGAGGAAACTCATTTCGGCCACTTCGTATCGTGATCTTGTCCTTTCAGTCATCGGTCATGAAAAAAAACACAGCTCCAGGTCTGTTTTTGGTGAGGTAACAACATTCTTACATGGCTAAAAGCTCACAAGAGTCAATTTTGCATAATATAGGACCTTTAAATCAAGTTCAACACATCTTCAATATTTATCTATCTGAAAACTATGTAGAGTTTGTGAACACAGTAATGCGGTGAGAATTCCTTCTGCATACTAAATATTTTCTATATATATCAAAAATCTATATTGAATCTACTGCATTTGCTTCAATCCGCCTCCCTCTGTTGGCTGAATTGGCATAAAATCTCGCTTCTTTACATAACTTAGCTCCTGGCATCTCTAATGTGAAAAACTCAAAAGATCACTCAAGAATCAGCAGTCTGCATACAGCGCACAGCAGGTACCCAATAATATCCAGTAATATAGAGTACTTTCTCCTCAGAGCCTAGTGAGGAGTCTCTGTACCTGATTTCTACTGTCTTAAATACTTGAAAAGCTCATTATTCCCCACATACCGCACGCATTCTGAGCATTCTAATTATACAACACGATGAGTTTACGCGAGCTTTTCACAACTTGTAGAGACCACAGCAAACTAACAAGCACTTTCCACTCTTTTTCACTGACAAAATTTAAAAACTTTCCATGATATTTTCATGATCTAAAGTGAATTTTCCATGACTTTACGGCAGTGTTTCCCAAACTTTTTTCTAGGGACCCATATTTTAAAAGTCACAAACCTTCGAGACCCAAGATAAAACAGACATTATTCGTCAATCACAAAATAAAGATGGATTTGACCTCGCTTCCCTCGCTTCTCTAAAGTGCACTGACCTTTGCTGATTTATCACCCTTCTTTTTGGACAACTAAGCAGCATTTCTCAACTTTAGCTGCAGGAAACCTCGTTCAGGGTGGGCAGATAGGATTCGCTGACTCACTCGCTCTCTCATGTGTCAGAAGTCTATATTGCAGACCTACAAGCAGATTGTGACAAGGCAACCCAAAATAATCTCTTGTGACCCATTTGAGGAACGCAACCCAGTCTTTGGGAAACAATGCTTTACGGCACCCTACATGTGTAGAATTTAACAAACTTTTAGGGCTAAGGCTAAGTTTATATGATGATGGTCTGAACAGAAGATGCAAAAGTAGCGACGCATCTTCACTTTTTATTCCGTGTTTAGGCAAGCATTTTCAGGAGAAAATCTACGTGCATAGGGTGATGCAAAAGTGTTTGGAATTCGATTGGGTATGCATGCCAGGAGGCTAGGTGGTGATGTATGTGACATAAACGTGTACGCGACGTGAGCAGATCTGTCCAGAGTTTTGCGTCTTGGGCAGTGTAGACGGAAACACTACGACGGAGCATATTCAACTTTTCCACTCTGGAGGGTGGTTTCAGATTTTTGCGTATTTAAGTCCCAAAAACACCATCACGGTCTAAACAAAAGGCACTTCCGATAAAATATTTTGTCGTTTTTACCCATAAACGGGCCCTAAATATGAAATGTTAACCCTTTCCACTCACCTTATGGTTTGATATTATAGTTTTTTAACATTCAAAATCCTCTCAGTGCATTTATTGTCGTCTCTTTTAAACAAAATGTGCAGACGTTCAGAAATAATCATAATAGCCTAATGAGAACGCTGTAGATGCTAAAATTCCATGACTTTTCTAAAACTTTCTTTGAATTTTACAAAATCGCATGACTTTTCCAGGTCTAGAAAATGACATTTTCAATTTCCATGACTTTTCCAGGATTTTCATGGCTGTGGGAACCCTGACTTCCTGATTATTGGGCAGGAAAGCGCTCTCCAGGCAGCATGCAGTGGACTTATTCTGACCTCAAGAGCTGCTTATATAATATATCTGTACTGAGGTAAGACACATTTACTCAAATAAATGGGAAATATTGGGTTTAAGGTCTTGGGGAGGTGTGCACTCCTGCACTTTTTATTAATAGTCACACACAGACGATTTATGTAAGTAGGACATGTGCTGTTAAGTGTAAGAACATTAAAATAAAAGGGATATGACTATAGGTAAAATGGTGCAATCACATTAATGAAAGGTTTGAAGACCTAACTCATATTTGCTGACCATTTCAATACAAATAATATGTAATTAAATCTATCTGTCTCCATGGAAACAAGCAGGTTTCAGGTCAAATCAGTAAAGAGGCAAGTCCATTCAATGTAAAAATGCCTGTTAAGTAAGGTATTTTCAGCTATAAAAACACATCAAAGACAGGTATGTTTACCACTTCTCTACAGTCTATGGCTACATCCAAAATCAATCAACAACCTTACCTTACCTTACCTTCGATCATCGGGACAATTAACAATCGATTTTTATTAATTATCATCAATCAATCAAACTTTATTTACAGAGCACTTTTCAAAAAATGCAACAAAGCGCTTTCATCATTATTTTTACTATTACTAATCTGCATAAATAAACTCAACTTTACAACATATAAACCATCATCACTATAGAGCTACATCAGCCTGTTTGAGATTATAATTATTAATTGATTACTGATTATAATGTGTTTTTGATGCAGCTTTTCCACATTTGTTTACGTCTTACAGAAACAAAACTTAAAACTGCATGGCTCATTTGCATAAACTATAAATGCTGAACAAACAGGAGAAAAAAAGGACACGACTCAGTAGAATATAAGTGTTGTCTCTGTGACAGAGGGATGTTGATGATGATGATGGTGAGTCTGTTCTGTGTGTATATCGTGTTGGAAATGGTTCATGTTTTCAGAGATCAGACGTGTGCAGGTTTAGGGCAGCTCTTTATTTAACATAATTTCACTCACTTTATTTATGTTGGTCATTTATTTTGGCTCCAGTTGTGATGAAAAGACTGAAAAGTGTTTGTCTTTTGGACGCATGTGACTCAACTTTATGTTGCAGTAACCAGGATACTGTGTATACATGCACCATGACGAAACCGAGATACTTAAAAAGAGATATTTAAAAAACAATCATACCCAGGACACTGATGTGCATGTAAACACACTCACTGAGTGGTACAGTGATCTCCAAGGAGCCAAAGCCGAAACTTTGAGGGACTTTGAGGCTGCAACTCCAGTGTTTGCACTGTCAGACGCAGCCTTGTCTCCTTACGCTACGCACAGCAACCTACATTCAGATTGTCAATTAAAAATGAACAATTAGTCGTTAGTTATTATCAATTAATCAACTAATCATGCCATAACTTACACAGAGCACCTTTATTAAGCTGGTAACTAGAACACAAAATCAACCAACAACTATGCATAATAAATATACCCTGTTTGAGAAGAAATAAACATCTCCACATTGACAATTAACAATCTCCATGGTAACAAATGAATGCCCTACTTGCCACCAGAAAAGTTACACGGTGCACCTTTATTAAGCTGGTAACTAGTACACGAAAACAATCAACAACTACACATAATAAACATACCCTCTTTGATAGAAAATAAACAACTTCCTCACATTGACAACTTGCAATCTCCATGGAAACAACGAAATTACCCACTGCCCACCAGAAAAGTTACACAGCGCTTCTTTAAGCTTGAAAGTTACACCCAAAATCAATCAACAGCTACGCATAATAAACATACCCTCTTTCACTAGAAAATAAACAGCTTTTTCACAGTGACAACTTAATAACCTCTACTGACTAAGTGTGGTAAAATTATAAATAGCCCAGACATATTTGCTCTAGTCCAGGCTGTGAATAGACAGTAGCGATGCATTCAGGGGCCTGTCGGAACTTTTCCACTCCAGTGAACATCGTGAGGGTGATTCAATGCTCCATGACACCAATTAGTGGGGTAAATAAGAGCCCAGGCAGTAAAGGCAGCTCCGTGGTAGATTTTTTTTTTCATCCAAGTCCCTCATGTGGTAGTGTCTTATCAAAGCAGGTTTATTCTCACAGTTTCAACGGCGTGGCTCTCTTCCTCTTTCTCCGAGCTCCGGTAATAAGTGAGTATCATAAAAACATAAAACAGCCAACCAAGCGCAGTAAAGGAAGAGACAGGGACGACTTGATAAGGCTAATGCAGACTTCTGCTATTGTAGTGTTAAGGAAAGTGTTATCATAAAAGACTTGCGTTAAAGGTAGGGATGGGCAATATCTTGATATATTTTTTTAAACATGATATGGATTTTGACATACCGTATATATCGATATAATGCTTATATATTCTGATTTTGCCACTTTGCTCATTTGCTTTCTCGCCTCACCTCCTTGCTTTTGTTACCCCTCCTCTCCCATACTCCCCTCATGTGTGTCTCATTCAGCAAAGTGGGGCCCTAAACCAGCCTGAAGCACAGAACTCGTGTCAAAAAGGACAACTGGCTCTATTATACGGAGATACTTCGATTTTTTTACCTTTGCCACCATTTACAGACAAGGCCATCAGCAGCCCACCCTCTGTCACAGAGAGAATTATAGATCCGTGGAGAGAAAACCTACTGTACTTTCCGCACTATTAGGCGCTCTGGATTATAAGCTGCACTGTCACTGAATGGTCTATTTTCGAACTTTTTTCACAAATAAACCGCACCGGACTTTAAACGAAACACAATAGTTGGATGGGTCAGTTGGACTTTGTTTGTCGCGTTCACAGTGACTCTGGGCTTTGTTCAGTTGTGGCGTGTAGGGAGGGTGCTGTCTGGGACCGCTGGATTGTCGGTGTGTTCGCAGTGACTCAGTTGTTCAGTTGTGTCTAGAAGTGGCACATTGCACTCGCTTTTTCAGTTCGTTCCTCTGTTCCGTTCCTCGTCTGCGTGGAGTGATGAGTGTGGCTGCGGGTGTTTTTCGCCGCGTGGTCGCTGTCTGCTCCGTGTGTGTTTGCGTGCGCTGCGGCTTTGTAGTTTACTGAAATCGTGCTGGGACACCCGAGTGGATTCGTGTATAGGGCTCTCTGGATTGTGGGGCACGCAGTCGTTTTTTGATGGGGTTGGAGGCTTATGAGCACGCCCTATAGTGTGGAAAATATGGTATATTCCACTGAGTCGTGTCCTATAGTCCGACAGAAGCTGAACCATGTTGGCGGCCCAAGGAGTGAGCTGTTTTTTCCAGCGCTACAGTTTATGCAAATGAGTCATGTGGTTTTAAGTTTTGCTTCTCTAAAATGTAGACAAATGTGGCAAAGCTGCATTAAACACATCATATTCTCAAACGGGCTGATGTGGCTCTATAGTGGTAATGTTTCATATGTTGTAAAGTTCAGTCATGCAAAGTTTATTTATGCAAAAGATTTTAATTAATAATCTGCTGCAGTGTAACTTGTACAACGTGCAGTGGATTGTGGGAGACCTCAGAGCTTCTTATCCCTGGTGAAGAACATGGATCTATTAAAATAAGGAACCTCCCGAACTTCCTCTGCTAAAGGAGCTCATGGTTCTGGTTAACGTATTGTTAATGCAAAGATGAGCTTGAGTTGAGTTGTTTTAATTTTGAATGAAAAGAAAGCAATATGTATTATTTCTAACTTTATTTTACAGTTAAATTATTATTTTTGTATACAGGGATTTTTTAAGCACTTTGTTCCTAAATGAACATTGTGGAATTTGGCATATTTGTTTTTGCAGTAGTTTTTGGGGGGTTATTTTTATTATACAGATATATATCGTATATCGAGAGACAGTAAAAATATATCAAGATATATTTTTTGCTAATTAAAGGTCCTATATTACACAAAACATAGAAGTTTCATTTTGTTTCATTCACACGTGTTTGAGTAATACTGGATTATTAGTCTATCTACATCGCCAAAGCTCGAAATGCTCAGTTCCACCTTGTGATGTCATGCCGTGGTAGTTTTCAAGTTAACAGCTACCATTTACATTTACTTCAGTAGAGACTGGTAATTCTAAGGCTATAATTATCCAAATGATTCTTGTGAAGATGAGTTTAAAAACACAATATGTACATGACATCACAAGGTGGAGCAGATAGTTTTGAGTTTGAGAGAAGAACTGAGGCTACGTTTACATGATGACGGCCTGAACAGAAGACGCAAAAGTGGCATCGCGTCTTCACTTTTTATTCCACGTTTAGACGAGCGTTTTTGGGAAGAAATCTGAAATCTGCAAAAAAATAAATAAAAAATACAGCATATCAATATTGTATCACCACATTAAACAATATTTTTGCACAGCCCTAAATCACATCTTCTTTTTATCTCTCTTGTTTATACCGATTGATTTCAGTCTGGTCCTCGTCGATTGTTTGCCCGGTCAAACATGATCGTGCAGTCAATTTATTTATTATTTTTCAGTGACATTTAAAACTTATCATTTACAAATAATAATTTCTCTCACCTCATATTAAGAGTTTAGTGCTTTACTTATTGATTCTGCAGAAGTACACCAAGTTTTTCGGTCCCTGTGATGCTTTTCTTTTATTTTCTTGCTTTATTTTTTCCGATGCAGACAAAACATACGTGTCCTTGATTGACTAATCCATTTGTCAATCGTGCCCATCTTCATAAAGTATTGAAAAAATGTGGTTTGGGGTTTATTTGTTTGTGGGGTTTTATTGAAATTTGGGAGATTTTTTTTTGCTAATTTTTGTAGCAAGAGCTTTCACAACCATGATGAAGAAATATACTACATAAAAATATATCTGTATTTCCAAGAATTTGTGAAAAAATCTCCAAATTTTGACCAAGAATAGCAGACATTTTTGTGATTCTTTTTATTTTTTACTTAACAAGTACCAGATGTTCCCAGAGCATCTGTACAGTTTATAATCTCATCACTGGGCCGTTTTCTGAGAACCACAATTGCATTCTCTACAGTGACATTGAACTTGTCACTCTGTCATTCTCATGTAATTATATTAATATTTCAGACTTGATTGTGATAGGAAAACCTTGAAAAAAATGATTCAATACAACAATGATATAAAAATGAAAATTCTTTTTATATAATTGAATACATTTTTTAATACAACATAATACTTTCTCTAGTCATACCTAGTTCTGATACAGAGCTACACCATTCTAAAACTTTTCAGGAAATGTCCAAAAATTGTCTTATATTTGTGATTTTATTTCAGTATCCATAATTATTCAAATAAGTATCTAGTATTTGGGTAAAAAAAAAAGGTCAACTCACTCATAGCAACCAAATTACACTACTACAAGTACTATAACTTCAATAACTTTACAAGTAAAATGTTTTCATGATCTCAAAGTACTACAAATACAACTCATAAGTACCTCGTCATTTATCAGTCCAGTCAAAGTTCTCTCAAGGAAAGCCTCAAAGGGCCCATATTACAAATTAAAGGTGCATTGTGTAACTTTTCTGGTGGAGGGTCTGTGAAATGCTTGTCTCCATGGAGATGTTATTGCTACTTGTAATTGAATAAATGTAACAGCTGTTTATAGGGTTCCCAATCTTTTTCAATGACAAAATTTCAAAGTTTTCCATGACTTTTTCATGAACTAAAGTGAATTTTCCATGACTTTACAGCACCTACATGTGTAGAATTGATCAGACTTTTAGGGCTAAATATGAAATGTTAATTCTTTCTACTCACCTTATGGTTTGGTTTTATAGTTTTTTCAACATTCAAAATCCTGTCAGTGCATTTATTGTCGTCTCTTTTAAACAAAAGGCACAGACGTTCAGAAATAATCATAACAGCCTCATGATAACTTAACAGAACGCTGCAGTTGCATGAAAGATATACTAAAATTCCATGACCTTTCCAAAACTTTCATTGAATTTACAAAATTCCATGACTTTTCCAGGATTTCCATGACAGTGAGAACCTTGTGTTTAATGTCATACTGTGGAACATTCCAGACAGAGCAGTGAAATATAGAAACAAGCAGCAACCAAAAAGTTACAGTGTCCCTTTAACACACAAACCCTGCATATTTAGGCTGAGCTCTTCTCTCAAACTCAAAACACTCCGTTCCACCTTGTGATTTCCGAAAGTGCTCCACTGTGTTTTTAAAATCCACACACCTTCACTAGAATCATCTGGACGATTTCAGCCCTGGAATTGACAGTTTCTCCTGAACTAAAGCTTGAGAGCAAATACTGGAGGGTTAAAATTTCACGATGAAATACTTCAGAGTTGTTTTGAATACAAAAAGTGTTATTTTAACTATTTGAAAGATAAATGCGAGTTCAAGTTGGGGTTATTTGCCAGAGTTGATATGGTTGAAGTTAATTCAACTTCCCTTAGTGTTAATTTGACACCTCCCACCCGCCACTTCAAACTCCCACGAGAGAAGACCAGTTGGAACCAGTTTTGTACATAATTTCATCTTAAATTAACTAAAATAAAGTGTAAAAATAAAACAAAACTCTGTGTGTTGTTAAGCTAAATCAGGATAACCCTACAAAGTGTTGTCCGTTTAGTCTCAAAACATTAATAAAACTCTTGATCTCGGGGTTAAACAGGAACTTTGGTCCAGTGTTAATTAACTCTCACAGAATCAAATCCACTTTTTGCTGTGTATAATGTAGCTTTGGAGATATAGACAGACTAATCAAACTCAAAATACTCTGAAAATAAATATGTAAATGAAACAAAACACAACTCCAGGTATGTTTTTGAGGAGGTAACAACTTTCAAACACGGCTCAAAGCTCACAAGAGTACATTTTGTGTAATATAGGAGCCATGTTGCGAACAGTAAAGACCATTATATTTTTAGCCATAGACACCCTTATCTTGTGACTGCCCTGGGAGAACAGGGCATGACCGGAGGAGGTATGTTGGTGATCTTACATAGGGGATGGAGGAGACTAGGCCCTGGGCAGCTGCAGCACAGGGTGGAATAGCAGATAGCTTATCCGTGATCAGGAAGCTAACGGAGCATTCACTAGATAGATGTCTGTGGGCTACTGGGTCTAGCAACATTTTTCATTTTTACAATAAGAAAACAAATATGGTGCACGGAAGTGACGTGGGAGAGATTTAGTCAAAAAGATTGATTTGTAGTGATGCTAAATTAGAAAAACAAGTATACAAAACTAGAAAAAATACAGCGAAACTAATGAAAAAGTGATATATTATTGTATTATCTTTAAGTATTTTCTGATCTATGTTATAATGTTTTCCTCATCACAAACATGCTGTAAACAGAAAACACTCAAGTGGTAATACAGGAAGTGCTTCACTATGTTTTTAAATTCCATACACCTTCACTAGAATCATTTGGATCAGCATTTCAGAGTGTTTAAGAGAAGAACACAGCCTAAATATCCAGGGTTTGTGTGGTAAACATGTGTAAATGAAACAAAACATAACTCCAGGTAGGTTTGTGATGAGGAAACAACATTATAACAGATCAGAAAATAGCGTAATATGAGCCCTTTAAAATAATCTACAAGTTCTAGTAAAGGTAAACACAGGGTTGGTTCTCCAAAGTGAGCCATTGGAGAAGAATGACCTTAGACAGAGAGCTGCGCAGGACTCCAGAGGTGGCAGTGAGCTTTTATGTTATGTGCAGATGGAGACAGTCTATGGCATCGTTTCCCAAAGACTGGGTCGTGACTCTCAGGTGGGTCGCAAGAGATTTTTATTTTTTTTTGGGTTGCCTTGTCACGATCTGCATGCAGGTCTGCAATATACTGCTGTAAACATGGATTAGTGACCTTATCGTCATTCTGGATAAGCATTTCATCAGAATATCTTGTCCTCAGTAGGGCCAGTGTTTCTATGCTTATTCCTTTTACTACTACATACATGTGTGAATTGGGATTTTCTGTGCTCACAAAAATAAAGACAAAGCACAAAAATAGACTGAATGCTGCGTCTGATATGTGTGCTGCGCTCTCCTCCTGCACCCCAGACTGGACATGCAATAAAAACACAGACAGGCCCACATATCTCGTTAGAAATGTTGAAATGTTAAGACATGTTCTGTATAATTTCTAATCTTTTTAAAATGATTTACTGACTATTTTGTTTCAGTATTGCTGGTTCAATTGAATGTTGAAAAGAAAAAGAAATGGGCTACGTTTAATGTCCAAATTGGCGACTTATGGTTATCTTTAATTTCTGGGTCAATGACTTGAGTACTAATTGTTCAGAGACACGATCACTCAGTCAACAATAAAATATCCTCATTAATGTTCAAAAATGGTCAAATCCACCTTTATTTTGTGATTTACGAATAATGTCTATTGACTTGGGTCGCAAAGGTTTGTGACTTTTGAAATATGGGTCCCCAGAAAAAAAGTTTGGTAAATACTGATCTATGGTGCAGATGGGAGACAGATTCAGAAGGACAAATAAAATTGATTTTAGCTTTACACTCTTGACATCACGTAACAAAACTCAAATTATTCTGTGTGTCCTAAACTGGTTTGGACACTGAGGTCTGGATTTGAAACATGTATTGCTGCTTTGGGGAAATACCTGAACAGGGTTATGTGTTTCCAAATCAGGATCCAATCTGCAGAATTCACCAAAAAGAAAGTTAAATAAACGTGTAGAAGATCGCAGCAATGATTTTGGGTGTTCTGTACTATGAGAACCTTTTGCAGTTCCTTCTTGGTAGCCTAGCAGTTTTACATCAAATCAAGTCTATTTATAAAGCTCATTTAAAGTGGAAGTTACAAACATTTTTTAAGAAAAGATTAATGCATGAGGCCCATTCTCTCCACTACTCCAGAGAGATGCAGGCAAATACCAATGACTAAGTGCTTAAGCTATATTTAGAAGACCAGACTAAATGATATGGATGACACACAGAGTACTTGTGAAAATGTGTGAATCCCATTTAGAAACTTGAACAGATTTTCCCTGAGATGAGACCGTACCCGCTGGTTTAGCTGTAAAATCCACCCAGAGAACTGCACAGTGACGTTAAAAGCAGATACAATGCAAAAAGAATAGAAAAGAAAATGTGGTGCTACACATTACCTATGCAGAACTGCTTTTGCATAGATAATGCTTTTGAATACAAAGAAATCATCCGCCAAAGCGTTAGCACTATGTTGCAATGGCATAACAAGTTAGCCATAAAACATTGCTGTCTATTGTGAAATGTTTAGGGGTCTAAATACTGATCAGGAAATACAGCTAGAAGTATAAAAATACTTCTCATCTCTTGTATATAGCTAAGAGATATTTTTGTACTACTGTATTTTTCGGACTATAAGTCACACTTTTTTCATGGTTTGGGTGGTCCTGCCATTTATATATTAAAATTTTCACAATGACAGCCACAAGAGTGCGCTCTAGGCATGTGTGTCAGTATCTGCTACTTCTGTACCACTGACACGTCACTCTACTGCACATGTCTCCTGCCGAAAGAGCCGCTGTCCCGTTTGTATCATATCAGTCGATCACGCCATTACTCATGTACCACTGAAAATTTTAAATTTAAACAAACTTATAAAGACAACTGAGAAGACTGAACACAAATGCCCCCAAACAGAAAATTATATTTTGCAGATTACATCCTGCAAGTAGCGAAATATTCAGCTGAAAACAGTAATCAAGCAGCAGAAAGAAAGTTTGGAGTGAACGAGAAACTTGTGACACCGAGAGGGTGCAACATACAACTTTCCTGGAAGTCACTGGATGGATGGACAAAGCCTGGACTTCAGAGACACCAAAACCATCCTGTCGGGACTCAGAAAGGCTGGAATAATTCTAACTGGAACTGATGCTGAGTCTGACGACAGCTACACAGAAGAGGAAGCCACACTCCGTTTACCTCCGGAGGTTGAGGAGTTGCTCAGAAGTGACACCGAGGATGAAGAATTCAGTGGATTTAGTGATTTGGAGTGAGATGGAGAGTTTGGTAAACTTGTTCTGTTCTGTTGTTTATGTTCCAGTTTATCTGAAGAACTGTTCATATGTGACATTAACAGTCTATTTTTCTCTGTTCTGTTGTTATTACTAGAATTTGACTTTAAAGATGAAATGTCGGTTCCTGGTCTCTGATTTTATAAAATAAATTTCCCCCAAAAAGTGGAACATATATATGTTTTGTTCTTCTTCGTAACACATTTTTTGGCTGATGCAACTTATACTGTGGAGCAACTTATAGTCCAAAAACTACGGTACTACATGTCTATACAAATTTTTTTACTTGTACTTATACTTTTATAGAATTATTGAAATTAGTTGAAATGAGCAGTCTAACCCAACACTTTCTAAACTCCACAATGTCATGAATGCAACCTTTTGGACACTTTTTATAAAAAGACAAAAGAAGAAACTGGACTTACTCCTGCATTTCTTTGAGGGACACAGAGATCTTGATGTCGTGCCCAAGCACGTGCAGAGTGGCCAGGATGTCTGCCCATTGCACCATCTCACCCAGAGGACCCCCTTTGAGCACCTTGGGGCTGAAAACGTCCCCCGACTCCTCTGTCAGAAAGCCCACGTGCACCAGGATCTGAAGAACATCAAGAAAAAAAAGAATCATTAAAACTCCTATATTATCCCAAACCCTGGTGAGCTTTAAGTCATGTTATAATGTTGTTATCTCATCAAAAACAGACCTGGAATTGTGTTTCATTTCATTCACACATGTTTGAGTAACCCTTTATTATTATTAGTTTGTCTACATCTCCAAAACATTATAACACACATCAGAAAATAGAGTAATATGGGCCCTTTAAAACTTCCCTTTATACCTCACTGTATGAAGATCTATGCCATACTGTGGGACACTGAAGATACTTTGCAGTGACATCTCGCTGGGGGTGTTCTGCCTGTATGTTTATGATGGAATGTTAAGCAGGTACAGTGGGAACACAATGTACATATTTGCAAATACTGTCAAAAAAGTTTTAGGATTGTCTGAAAACTCAAGAAAAAATGGATTTAAACATCACATTTTCAGGAGCCTGTGACCATTATGAGAGTTCATGGTCCTGTTAAGGAGTTTGATTTTCAACAAAACCATGAGATTGACAAACAGCTCACCTCTTATAGTTCCAGCTAAACCAGTTCTGTCTGGTTCTTACCTTCTCAAAAACATACCTGGAGTTGTGTTTTGTTTCACAAATGTTTGAGTAATCCTTTATTATTAACATGTCTACATCTCCAAAGCTCAAAATATTGTCTCTCTGTTTCACCTTGTCATGTCTTGAAGTAGGAGTTTTCAAGTTTTCAGCTACCTTTTAACTTTAGTTCAGCACAGTTTGGCGAGCCCAGGACTGAAATTATCCAGATGATTCTAGTGAAGGTGTAAGGACTTTGAAAAAAAGAAAAAGCGTAGTCTATTGGGACATGTTTGCAAATTATTTTTTAAGGTCCGATATTACACAAAACTGACTCATGTGAGCTTTTTGTCATGTTCGAATGTTCTTAATTTCTTAAAAGCATACCTTGAATTGTGGAGTTGTTTCATTCACACATGTTTGAGTAATCCTGCACGACTCGGCAGTGTACTTCTCCAAAGCTCAAAATACTCTGTTCCACATTGTGATGTCATGAAGCTGTAGTTTTCAAGTTTTCAGCTACCTTTTACCTTTAGTTCAGCAGAGAGTGGCCATTCTAGAATCCGTGTATCATGCGTTCATTCATTTTTCAATATAAAACCAAACATAAGAAAATGAAAATACAACAATTTTCTTCATTATTTGTCTCCAAAACCAAAATGAAAAAATGGATAACGATTAGTTTTTTCAGTTTTCGATTTTGTGTTTAAATGAATAATGGAAAAAAACAGATAACGGCCGTTTACGTGACTTAAACTGCGATGCCGGACTGAACCAAGACTAAACCAGGTCTGACCAAACCAAGACTGAAACCAGGACTGAAACCGGGACCAGACCAGAACCAGGCCGTGATTCAGACCGGGACTGAGACCAGGACCAGTTGGTTTAGTCCTGGTTCAGTCCTGGTTTAGTTCGTATGGGGTGCAAAAGTCCGGCATCGCAGTTTAAGTTTTGGAAACGGCCGTTATCTGGTTGTGTTTTTTTTTTTTTCATTTTTCAATTAAACACAAAATCAAAAACTAAAAAAAAAAAAAAATCATTATCCATTTTTTTCATTTTAGTTTTGGAGAGACATAATGAACAAAACAGTTACTTTTTCCTGTTCTTATTTTTGGTTTTATTTTGAAAAACGAATGAACGAATGATACACAGATTAGTTATCCAAATGATTCTAGTGATGGTGTATGCAGTTTAAAAACACAGTGGAGCACTTCTTGTATTATCACATGACATCACAACGTGGAACAAAGTGCGGTTTTGTTTGAGAGAAGAATTGATCCTAAATAAGCAAGATTTGTGTGTTAAACATGAATGAAACAAAACAAATCCAGGTATATTTGTGATGAGAAAACAACATCATAACACAGATCAGAAAAATGATTATGAAAAATTACTTTTTCCAATTAGACAAAAAATTGAAGAGAATTTTCATATACCGCAGTACAAACAAACCAATTAATCATCGTTTTTAATAAAAATTTTAACTCCAATTGGGCCATTAAGTGACAGCGTTATGTGATAATAAAATGGTCTGTTTTTAAACTGCTCCACTCTGTAAAAAAAAATGATTTGGTGTTTTCTAGGAGCGTTTGAATATTCGCTTTGATTAAACCAGCCTCATGTTTTGCAAGCCTCAAAGACAAAGAACAAAACTTTAAATGAAAATCCGCACAGCAAGGATCTAGTTCCAATGAAACACAATCACAAACTAAAAACAAAACTGGAACTCAACTCAGCTGAAGGAATAATTGATATGCATAAGGGTACACCACAGCAGCTTTTTAACTGCTTACGGCCAGACTCATTTGTATGCTGTTAAACCTCTAATGAAATTAACGTTATTTGAACAGATGGTGGCGTTTATTTTTGCATTCTATTTCTCCTGGCTCCCAAACTTCAAAGATAGGTCTCCTCGCTGACCATGGACCCCTGCCAGGCATCTCTTTGATTCAGTTTGGACTTTTATTGAATCCGCCAGGGGTGAAAACATACTTCCTGTCTATCAAAATATCTCAGCGACCAGAGGCACATTTCAGTGCTCATATAATTAAAGTGGCTGTACCTGATTTTTTCATGTATTTAAAGTGAGGTATTAAACTTCTATTGGCTATTACTGTATTTTTCGGATCATAAATCACTCCAGAGTATAAGTTGCAGCAGCCAAAAAATGCATAATGAAGAAGAAAAAAACATATATAAGTTTCACCCACACTATAAGTCGCTCCTTTTTGGGGGAAATTTATTTTATAAAATCAGGGACCAGGAACCGACATTTTATCTTGAAAGGCAAGTTATAGTAATAATAATAGAACAGAGAACAACAGGCTGAATAGGCGTTAATATGTTTACGTAACATATTAACAATTATTCAGATAACTATAGCATAAACAACAGAACATAAGTTTACCAAACTCTAGATCTCACTCTAAATCACTAAATCCACTGAATCCATAATCCTTGGTGCCACTTCTGAGCAACTCCGTGCATCTTCGATTTTCACTGAAGTCCATGCTTTATCATTTAGTGACTTCCAGGAAAGTTGCATGGAGCACCCTCCCAGTTGCCGTGAAGCTGTGTTCTCCATCCTCGCTTTCTGCTTGTCCCTCACAAGTTTCTCGCTCACTCCAAACTTTCCTTCTGTTGCTCGATTACTGTTTTCTGCTGCATATTTCACTACTTGCTGCAGGACAGTGGCTTTTTTTGCAGGAGATATGGGCAGAAAACTGATACACAAGCCTAGAGCGCCCTCTCGCAGCTGTCAGTCTGAACATAAGTCGCACTGGAGAATAAGTCGCAGGAAACACCCAAACCATGAAAAAAAGTGCGAGTTATAGTTAGAAAAATACGACAACTGCTAACATATAACATTTTCATTACAGACGTGCAAAATCCTCAGAGAAAAAAAGGTCACAGTCTCCGGCAATGGTAAACAGGGGGAAATGAGAACTGCGATTAAAAATGTTTTAATTCGGAATAAAAAAATGATTCAGTTTCCTAATGATTATTCAGAATTAAATTTATTCAGAATTAAACTTAAATCCGGATTCCGTTCTGTGCCATCCTCTGCACATGGTGAAAGTGAGAATGTACTATGGACTACAGGTCCGGGCGGGTTGCTACTGTCCTCTGTGCTCGAGGACTGCAGCTGGTACTGAGGTGGTGCAAAACGTCCAGACAGAAGCGTCCCATTTGGTTGGTTATATTTTGTTCTGAACAGTCCGACCTTCGAGCATTTGGTTCTTCCCCGGGGGAAAGCGCTTCTCAGGCCAAGTCACCTAACACCACTCCCCGCTGCAGCTAATCTGAGTCTGACCTGGACCTGAGCTGCTTCCCGTTGGTTCAGGAGTCAGGGTTTGGACCCCTGTTCCCCAGTTTGTATGGGCGGATCCCCCCCCCCCAAAAAAAACAAAAAAAAAACCTCTCTGGTTCAATGTGATTCATGTGAATGACCCAGTTGATCAAGAAAAAGGAGATTGTAAGCCAAAAAGCGACAAGCTTGAGAGTCTGTCATTAGTGCTCTATCTTACTGTTTCAAAAATGCTATATCAGCTGAAAACGAAATATTAACATGTTTAAGGGTTGCTTACAGGCAAAACAACATTTATTTTTTTTTGTTTTTGGTCACTTTGGTCTTTTTATGCTTCCACATGAAAGCATACACGCTTTCATGTGGAGACAACAAAACTGTCCACTCTGCACTGAAAGATGTTTTAATATTGAATTTTACCTGCAGCCACTGAGTTACAGTATATGGGACATTGTAACTTCAAAGGCCGTTATATCAGAACGCATTTTTCTCAGGTAGGGATATGAGGATCAGTCTTTAAAAAAACACTTTACGATCTTGTACTTAACAAGATTTTGGTGAATCATATAGAAGGATTTGTGATATCAAATTCCAACCCTGATTTATTAAAGTTTATTAGATGTACTAGGAGTATTTACACACTGATTTAATGAATTTTTAGCGCTCTGAGAATGTTGAGAACATCTAACCAGAAATGACTTTGGTTTACTGTCAGTCTGATCTGCATTAGACCATTTCATTTCTTTGCGCCTCAGTGCAATATGTTTCTGTCTGAGTGTAATACACTGAGAAGCACAATACACTGTGAATATAATGATGTATAATGATCTTGATGCAAGTGCAGCGCATTGATCAACAATAAACAACTGTACTAACATGTGCTAGCTTTGTTCTGCTAAGAATGCCAGCTCAAGACAAGTTGCCACCTCTGAAAATACAGTGGTTTATAAGAAGATTAAGTCAGCATTTGGTGATTTTATTATTTTCTCTCTTTTCCCCCTCCCAGTTTTTTGTTGTTTTACTCTCTTATCTAATCATAATGTTGCCGTGTGGAGCTTCTCCTTAGCCAGCCAGAACCCTCTAGTTTGCTGTTTCAAATCCACTCTTTTAGCGCACTCATGTAAAAGGACAGGTTCAGGACTACCACCATCTAATGATTTTTACTTGTAGATTTAATGTCCTATATTATGCAAAATGGACTCAGGTGAGCTTTAAGTCATATTGCATAATGATACCTCAAAAAACATACCCAGTGTTAAGTTTTGTTTAATTCAAATGTCAAAAGTCTGTGTACATCTCCAAAAACTCAAAATGCATTTCTTCTCTCTTCTCTGCTTTAATGGTAGTTTTCAAGTTACAAAATGATTCTAGTGAAGGTGTATGGAGTTTAAAAACTACAGTGGAGCACTTCCTGTATTACCACATGACATCACAAGGTGGAGCAAAGTGTTTTCTGTTTGAGAAAAAAACTCATCTTAAATATGCTGGATTTGTGTATTAAACATGTGAATGAAACAAAACACAACTCCAAGAATGTTTTAGATGAGGAAACTAGAAAATAGTGTAATGTAAAAAAAAAAAAAAAGAAAATGCCAATGCTATGATGTAAAACTTGTATGTAAAACTTTGTATAAAAAACCTCAAAGGGTTACTATTTTCAGTAGCAGTACTCAGTAGCTGTGTACTGTGACTGCGTTTTTCCCCTCACTTGTACTCTAATTACTACGTTCTCTCCAGCTCTGCACTGTCTCTGTCTGAGTGTAAACTCTCTGCCGTGAACAAAAGCATCTTAATTAATGATTTGATCTCCGAGAAGGTCCCACATCACACAGGTGGAGATAAGTCCCATGACGGAAGGCCCCAGGGCGCTACATGCGGGTTTCCCCCTGGTTCGGTGCACTCGGGAGGGGTGAGTATGTGTGTCTGTGTGTCATGGAGGTACTGGGGGCGGAGGGACATATCAAAAGGCTGTTATCTGCCTCTGGGGGGGATACAGAGGGGCCGAGAGGAAGTGGTTGGAGAAGAGAACAGTGAAGAATGCGCCACACACGGAGGGAGTCGCTCATCAAATGTGCACTACCCAGCGTCTCCGTGCACGTGGATAGACAATAATAAGGGCTGTGTTTAGAAATCGTAGTGATAAGTGAACAATGTACGTATTTACTGCTTGGTTCTTGAAAAGAAAGGCAGTATGATTTGAATTTTGTAGTTGAGCTGATAGGACGACTGGCACAAGATGGTAACAAGATACTTTTTTTTGCATACATTTTTAGCAGGTAGTAGTAGAAGTTAATTTATTGAAAAAAGACAGTAACGCAGTTTGTAATCATTCAACTAAGTATATCAGAGCAAAGTGGTTAAAGCACTCGTCCACTGACTCTTGTTTTGTGTCCGTAGGCAAGAGATTTCATTCATCTTGCCTAATATGAATGATGTGTGTGTGTGTGTTATATGATGTGTGTGTGCTGCATGCGCACACACATCAATCAATCAGTAGTATAATTAATATTTATTCCAATAGCAGGGTAATTTAATATTTAACCTCCCCTGTCCGCTCCAGTCATAGCTTGTTGCAACAGTTCACAAAAACACACCTCATTTGGTTATTCCTCAGTGCACCAGTAGAGGGCAGGTTCTTGTACCC
Organism: Boleophthalmus pectinirostris; assembly: GCF_026225935.1. NCBI lineage: Eukaryota > Metazoa > Chordata > Actinopteri > Gobiiformes > Gobiidae > Boleophthalmus > Boleophthalmus pectinirostris. Next base: position 26,910,190 of record NW_026571115.1, on the reverse strand, counting down.
TAATGGCACCTCTGGCATTCTGTATTCTCTGTAATCAGGACTAGATTTTTTTGATCTGGAAGATGCATAAATATACTGAGTTATAGTAACAGCACTCATGCCTCACAGCAACATGATTCAAGGTTCAACTCCCAGGCTGCCCAGGCCTTTCTTTACAGAGTCTGGAACGGCAGGGTTTCCTCTGGACTCTCCGGTCGCGGTAGTACTGACCAGCTCAAGATCCAGCATTACAAGACTTAGTACTGTGATGCCTATTACTCCTGGCAGGTTGACCCAGTGAAGGATGGATCAAATGCAGAAACAAATGTCCATACAGGGAAAATAAAGTGTACCTTATAATATATATAAATGTGTAAAATATGGGGGGAAAATGCACCAGAACTGGTTAGTTCTCTTCAGTAATAGCGTTTTTAGGGCGACTGAGAACCGTGCCGGTGCCAGTTCCTGCACCTAATCTCTGACGAGTTCACACTGAAAATCAGAGGGAACTGAAAAGTTGGTGCCCAACAGGAACCAAGTAAAACTTGTTGTTTTCAAGCAAACCATAACGACACAGTAGATGTCAGCAGGTTCATCTGGATCAAACGTGGCAAAATAAACAAAGAAAACGTGTGTGTGGAAAATCTAGAAATCAACTAACAAGAACATTGTGCAGTGGTCAGCAGAGGAGACCAAATATTTGCTATATCTGTTTTCGCCAGTTAAGATTTCATCTTTGGATTTGGTGTCACTGCCGCCTTCTCCACAGCATGTGTTGGAGCAGAACTCAGCGCAGATAAATAATGATTTGTATGAGTACAAATGTTTGCTGCTGTTGATAATGCAATTCATGATTTTTATTTTCATTGCTTGTGCCATTCGCTTTCATATAGCCTTGTTTTTATTTACTTTGTCAATGATACATCATGGGTTCACTTAAATGGTATGAACGCAGGTCGCTCACAAGTAAGCTCTCTGAAAACAGCTTAAGAGAATATGGCTTGTGCTAATATTATTGAAAATAATAATTGCATAATACTCAGGTGATATTCTTCTTCTGTATCTTCAATGTTAGCAAAGGAGAAATTAAATTCTGTCACCAGGACAAAAGTTTTTTGATCAAGTTTTTTTTTTTTTTTTTTCCCCTCAGTCGTTCAGGTAGGAACTAGAGCAAAGAAGAAATTCTGTCAAAATCTGTTGTTTCACTCCAGTCATTATTTGTAACAGAATATAAGCCCTATTGATTAATGGAAACAGTGTTGACCAGGTCCCCTCCATTGATGCACAGTGGACACAGGCCTAACTTTACCATAATCTGCCCGTCCGTGCATCCCCAAGGAGCAGGCCGACATAAGCAGATTTACCCACGCACACTAATCATTCCCCAACCCGCAGCATCGGCACTAAAAAGCCCAAGAATGTGTAAAGAGCCGCAGGACACAAAAGCTCACTAGCTGATCAAAAGGGGAATTAAGGGTGACTTCTTCCACTGCGCCATTGTCCGGGCATTTCATCAAGTATCAGTCCCCGAAAAGGATGAAGGATTTCGGAATTAAAGACGCTCTGTGCCCCTCTTTCTCCTTCACCTTTAAATCCTCCACACTTTCACTTTTGCAGCATGCCACATTCAGAACGCCTTTTCTGAACCTGACTTCAAACGGACGCGGCCTTCATGGGGAGGACTGGGTGGACTGGTGTGCTGGTGTGTTGGGGTGGGTGCAGAAGTGCGGAGTCTTGTGTGTGCATTGGGCGACCAGGATAATGACCATGACACCCTGATCCCTGCTGTGCTGCTTTTAAGTCCTTGTTTAAGGTTTGGCTTCGGTACACACTTTGATGCACCGCGGTGATCACAGGAGTAACATGGGTTTGGTTATTTTTGCATAATATTCTGAAGGTATTGCATGTTTAAAGGGCCCATATACGCTATTTTTGGATCTATTTTATAATGTTTCCTCATCACCAACGACTTGTGATGTCATGTGGTAATACAGGAAGTGCTCCACTGTCTTTTTTAATTCCATACATTGTCACTAGAATCATTTGGATGATTCCAGCTCTGAAAATGAGTCTCTACTAAACAAAAGGTAAAAGGTAGCTGGTAACTAGAAAAATACCACTTCATGACATCATAAGGTAAGGTGGAACAGAACATTTTGAGCATTGGAGATGTGGACAGACTAATAACAAATGTGTGAATGAACAAACACAACTCTGGATATAAGGCAAAACTAATTTTATTTTATGAAAGAAATCGTCTAGAGCCCATTTAATGACAATATTAGGCAACTTAGGCAATGCGTATATCCTGTTTCCTTATTAAAATACCTGGTTTGTGTTTTGTTTCATTTTGCTTGCTTGAGTTATCCTGATTGCTTAGGTATTTCCCCTCCAGAACTCTTCTCTGTTCCATTTTTTATATCATCAGGTGGTAATAAAAGTGTTTTTGTTGTTGTTGTTGTTGTTTTAAGTCATGCACTGTCACTGAACTTGTGATCATTTTGGTGCTCATCAAAACTAAAACATAAAGTAGAGCTTGTGTCCAAATAGTTAATAATGAGTATTTTTGTAGTATGTATTGATGGCTGTGTTTATATATTTCATGTTATTTTGACTACGTCTGGTAACAACTGAAGCTCCAAGTTTCTTCCTTCCTGTATGTAGAATCTAAGAGGCCAACAGGCTTTGGTATCTTCAAAGTGTTCTTCACAATAAAGATCATTCCCTCTCTACTTGATTAGCCATCCGGTACCTTTAAACATGCACACAGCAGCCACACACCTCCAGTGAACCAAGACAGCCAGCTGCTTCCATCTGATGCCAAAACAGATCTTGAAAACTTCACAAAGCACTTTTTCCTATGGTGTTTCCTGTGCTGTGATGACAAAAAACATGGCTGAAGTCCATGGCTGAAGTCCATTCCATGCAACCAGATCTACAAATCATTGGAATCACTTTGGTATTACTTCTTATATGATATAAACTGTGTAACTGCATTTTGCAGTTTGTCACTATATATTATTTTTTCTGTTTTTGGGCAACACACTTCACCCACAGGGCCTATGTGTATTAAAGCTGTTGCCCATTTAAAAATGTAAAGTAATAGTATTTCCATGCATATTTTTATTAATAATAATACATTTTATTTATTAGGTGCCTTTCTGGACACTCAAGGTCGCCTTACAACAACATAAACAAGTGAAATACTATTAAAACATACACAAACAAAGTGGACCGGTATTTTAATAATAATTTAGGCCTTTAAAGGCTTCAAATGCAGTGATTTTGATCAAGATTTGTGCCAAATTTTGTTCAGCAGAAACTATTGAATTGCTTTTTAATTATCTAAATTATCTGTATATTTTAACCCTAACTTCCTGGTTGGTTGATTAGAAATAAAAATACTTTACTATTAGCTACAGACAGTGCACCAGTCTCATTTTGTCACAGTGTGCTGCTTTTACAATATACCCTGTGGGGAAAGATACAAAATACTCCATTGTTAATATGTCACGGTGTTTGTGTGATTAGTGGCTTTAGGTGCACATTGGTGACCATTTCTCTGCCAATTTGCCATAGGACACAAACAGTTTACTACCACAGTTCGCCTGCTATAAATTACACGAGATGAAATCCAGCCCATCTGCTTTAGGCATTAGTCAGTGTCCATGTGTATTAGAATCTGCATGCATTGTAATTATGTTTTGCTTGGCTCATTCACTCACTGTGCTTTCCAAAAACATAAACTAAAGTTTGAACTCAGCCTCTCTCAGTTAATGTTGCTTTTTTTGTTTTTGTTTACTACTTTCTAAATTTGATGTACATGCAGAAGACATCAATTATAAGTAGTAAGGTGGAATTATGTCGCAAAGAAAAAAAAGGTTAGATTACTACTAATCTACTAATTTTAAAAAATAAATTATAATTAAATCCTCAAATTACCCAAATTGCTGAAAAAGTCCTAACGTTTGACTAGTAGTGTATGATGAACGCTCAGTTTGTTGGCCTACATTCTTACATTCTTAGCAACTTTAATCTATAATTCACACTGACAGCCAAAGCTATTACCACCAGGTAACCAAACACTTTTCAAATCATAATACAGTTTTCTTTTACAACACGAAAAGAAGGAATTAGCTGTACAATAGCACCGCGCACACACGTTCTGGAGCTTTACCTGCTTTTGTATGTGGCGACTCTTCAGTGAGTGATTCATGTTGTAATCGCTTGTGAGCCGTGCTGTCGGAAATCCCCGGTGCCTCTGTATCTGCTCCCAAGAACAAATTGGCCTAATTGCTATTGTGGCTAAATACAACGTGTGGTTAGCTTTTCTATTTTCACTTCGCCGCTGCCGTGCTGATTTCGATTTCGTTTTAAATAAACATCCTCACCGTCGCTGTTTGTTCTGATGTGAGAAATTGTCAAAGTTTAAGTCAAGTGTTCTTCAAGTATTGACTGCTAAACTGTTGGAGCGGATCCGGTAACGTGTATGAGCAAGTACTGCCCTTCATTTAGGTAGCTACATGTCTGTTGCTAATAATACTTGGAGCTAACACTTGGAAATGTCACAAATTGAGTAATTAGCTTACAGATCATAATTTTTTGAAAAAAAATTTTTTTAAACCCTAACCTCAAGTATGCCTAAGTGGTTGGCTATAATATTAGGGTACTCTTCCCGCCTTGACAATCATTCCATCCTTTGATAATGTGTCCATTTAAAGCAACACTGCGTAACATTTCAGACACAAAACAAATGCATGTTTTTTAACTTTAAGCAATAAAACTTGGCTTAGCTTATTTATTATCCAAAAACTTTATGCAATTTGTTCACAATAATGTATGCTACGAATGGGCGATGCTATGGTGATATATATATAGGCCTATGAGCAGTTTTGCCGCAGACTGTAGCTAATGTCCTCTTTTAAACAGTTCACTTTTACGCACAGACTGTATGAAGAAGTGGACTTAAGTTTGTGTGACCTCCCCCATAACGTTCGACTCTAGTCAAATGAAGCTCACGAGGCTTGCAGTTATACGGGCAGATTTAGAGCCAGTTCCATATTAGGAATAGGAACTGATTTATGGATAAAATAGTGAAATAAAACCACCAGGACCACGTAGAGTGGGTTAATATACAAATTTTTAGACCAAATGAACACTTTCTATTTGGAGCACGGTCACTAGAAAATTAGCCAGGCCCATTTTTTTATACATACATACATACATATATATATATATATATATATATATATATATATATGTATATATATATATATATATATATATATATATACACACACACACACACACACACACAGTCTATGCTCTTGAGTAGATATAGCCTATTGTTAAATTTAAATAGATTAAAATCATGTTTAAAATTAGATTACATGTAACTATAACTTTGTATTTCTTGATTACTTGAGTAAATGAATATTACACACCTTTGATAACAATTCCATGCAAAAATATTTTTTAATTCACTTAAGGCTGTTACCCTGCATTCTACTGAATGTCCGTAGTCAATAAATCCAAGTCAGTTCTATTGACATCAGTTGTAAATGTGTTCCATTACAACAGTTGGGAAAATCTGGATGCCCAAGAATATTTATTAGCTAGTTCCTGCTAATAAATAGTCTGTTAGCTACCTTTAGCTGCTGGTGACTCAATAGACTTTGTTCACAACGACCGAAAGTGCGGGAATGTAGAGTAAACATAACTCTAATGTTACTATAAGATCAGTTTTGCTCAGGAGTAGTTCACTAATGCTAGTCATTGTTAGCCTTTAAGTTTTTGTCTTTTTTACCTTGATAATTGTGAATAAATTCTTCATGGACAGAATATGTCCTTTGTGGACTTACATTTACCCTCCATCGCGGCACTTCGGGCCGCTGTGAAAAAAAAAAAAAAAGTCTATTATGGCTGTTAGACTATTACATGTTCTTAAAAAAACTGTCTACTGTCGAATGATTTGAAAGAAAGTGTAAATGTCACCACAAAGTTTTCAGAAGACACTTCTTCTACACATACACAACTGAACATATCAAAATGACAAAAAGACAATTCTCCCCGTTTATTATGTGTGCCGCCATTTTTGCTGTGACGTAAATCCAACCGACTCAGAGTTAGTGTTTCATAATCCCGATTTTATTGGCCGTTCCATTCCAGGTGGAGGTCGAGGTGGACGTCAGTTTTTCCAGAGTCCCAAGCACAATAGAATGGAACATTAAACACTTGGTACGGATACGGTAACAGTAGCACGTGCTAGCCCACCTTGCAAGACCTCCTGTTAGCGACATAGGCTATTTCTGGAATACAAGTATGTACACAGGCTAATAATGTCAAGGATGTTTTGAGCAGTGTATGGAGGAATGAAAGCAGCGTTTGAGGGAGGCGTGACAGTGATGGAGAGAGTAGGAGTCACGGGCAGGAGCGGAGCCGGATACAGGTGGTGGTTAGCTTGGCGCGCGACTAAATGTGGGGTTAGCGTTAGTCTGCGAGGGATCCACACTGGATTAAAACTGTCACTATCAATCACCTCGCGGCAGAAGGCGGCTTTTTCGGGTAAACGTGCTAGCTGCTCAGGCGAAGATATTATGCTGTTGCACTAAAGCTAGCTAGCGTGTACATTCCTATGCACAGAAGGCAAATTTGGACTTTTTGATAGTACAGCTTTGATTTAGGCTACATCAAAATGAAACAAACAAAAATAAAAGCATTTATTACATTAGGATCAGACTACCTACAAGTCNAAAAAGTGGAACATATATATGTTTTGTTCTTCTTCGTAACACATTTTTTGGCTGATGCAACTTATACTGTGGAGCAACTTATAGTCCAAAAACTACGGTACTACATGTCTATACAAATTTTTTTACTTGTACTTATACTTTTATAGAATTATTGAAATTAGTTGAAATGAGCAGTCTAACCCAACACTTTCTAAACTCCACAATGTCATGAATGCAACCTTTTGGACACTTTTTATAAAAAGACAAAAGAAGAAACTGGACTTACTCCTGCATTTCTTTGAGGGACACAGAGATCTTGATGTCGTGCCCAAGCACGTGCAGAGTGGCCAGGATGTCTGCCCATTGCACCATCTCACCCAGAGGACCCCCTTTGAGCACCTTGGGGCTGAAAACGTCCCCCGACTCCTCTGTCAGAAAGCCCACGTGCACCAGGATCTGAAGAACATCAAGAAAAAAAAGAATCATTAAAACTCCTATATTATCCCAAACCCTGGTGAGCTTTAAGTCATGTTATAATGTTGTTATCTCATCAAAAACAGACCTGGAATTGTGTTTCATTTCATTCACACATGTTTGAGTAACCCTTTATTATTATTAGTCTGTCTACATCTCCAAAACATTATAACACACATCAGAAAATAGAGTAATATGGGCCCTTTAAAACTTCCCTTTATACCTCACTGTATGAAGATCTATGCCATACTGTGGGACACTGAAGATACTTTGCAGTGACATCTCGCTGGGGGTGCTCTGCCTGTATGTTTATGATGGAATGTTAAGCAGGTACAGTGGGAACACAATGTACATATTTGCAAATACTGTCAAAAAAGTTTTAGGATTGTCTGAAAACTCAAGAAAAAATGGATTTAAACATCACATTTTCAGGAGCCTGTGACCATTATGAGAGTTCATGGTCCTGTTAAGGAGTTTGATTTTCAACAAAACCATGAGAATTGACAAACAGCTCACCTCTTATAGTTCCAGCTAAACCAGTTCTGTCTGGTTCTTACCTTCTCAAAAACATACCTGGAGTTGTGTTTTGTTTCACAAATGTTTGAGTAATCCTTTATTATTAACATGTCTACATCTCCAAAGCTCAAAATATTGTCTCTCTGTCTTGAAGTAGGAGTTTTCAAGTTTTCAGCTACCTTTTAACTTTTGGCGAGCCCAGGACTGAAATTATCCAGATGATTCTAGTGAAGGTGTAAGGACTTTGAAAAAAAGAAAAAGCGTAGTCTATTGGGACATGTTTGCAAATTATTTTTTAAGGTCCGATATTACACAAAACTGACTCATGTGAGCTTTTTGTCATGTTCGAATGTTCTTAATTTCTTAAAAGCATACCTTGAATTGTGGAGTTGTTTCATTCACACATGTTTGAGTAATCCTGCACGACTCGGCAGTGTACTTCTCCAAAGCTCAAAATACTCTGTTCCACATTGTGATGTCATGAAGCTGTAGTTTTCAAGTTTTCAGCTACCTTTTACCTTTTACCTTTAGTTCAGCAGAGAGTGGCCATTCTAGAATCCGTGTATCATGCGTTCATTCATTTTTCAATATAAAACCAAACATAAGAAAATGAAAAAACAACAATTTTTCTTCATTATTTGTCTCCAAAACCAAAATGAAAAAACTGGATAACGATTAGTTTTTTCAGTTTTCGATTTTGTGTTTAAATGAATAATGGAAAAAAACAGATAACGGCCGTTTACGTGACTTAAACTGCGATGCCGGACTGAACCAAGACTAAACCAGGTCTGACCAAACCAAGACTGAAACCAGGACTGAAACCGGGACCAGACCAGAACCAGGCCGTGATTCAGACCGGGACTGAGACCAGGACCAGTTGGTTTAGTCCTGGTTCAGTCCTGGTTTAGTTCGTATGGGGTGCAAAAGTCCGGCATCGCAGTTTAAGTTTTGGAAACGGCCGTTATCTGGTTGTTGTTTTTTTTTTCATTTTTCAATTAAACACAAAATCAAAAACTAAAAAAAAAAAAAATTATCATTATCCATTTTTTCATTTTAGTTTTGGAGAGACATAATGAACAAAACAGTTACTTTTTCCTGTTCTTATTTTTGGTTTTATTTCGAAAAACGAATGAACGAATGATACACAGATTAGTTATCCAAATGATTCTAGTGATGGTGTATGCAGTTTAAAAACACAGTGGAGCACTTCTTGTATTATCACATGACATCACAACGTGGAACAAAGTGTGTTTTGTTTGAGAGAAGAATTGATCCTAAATAAGCAAGATTTGTGTGTTAAACATGAATGAAACAAAACAAATCCAGGTATATTTGTGATGAGAAAACAACATCATAACACAGATCAGAAAAATGATTATGAAAAATTACTTTTTCCAATTAGACAAAAAATTGAAGAGAATTTTCATATACCGCAGTACAAACAAACCAATTAATCATCGTTTTTAATAAAAATTTTAACTCCAATTGGGCCATTAAGTGACAGCGTTATGTGATAATAAAATGGTCTGTTTTTAAACTGCTCCACTCTGTAAAAAAAAATGATTTGGTGTTTTCTAGGAGCGTTTGAATATTCGCTTTGATTAAACCAGCCTCATGTTTTGCAAGCCTCAAAGACAAAGAACAAAACTTTAAATGAAAATCCGCACAGCAAGGATCTAGTTCCAATGAAACACAATCACAAACTAAAAACAAAAACTGGAACTCAACTCAGCTGAAGGAATAATTGATATGCATAAGGGTACACCACAGCAGCTTTTTAACTGCTTACGGCCAGACTCATTTGTATGCTGTTAAACCTCTAATGAAATTAACGTTATTTGAACAGATGGCGGCGTTTATTTTTGCATTCTATTTCTCCTGGCTCCCAAACTTCAAAGATAGGTCTCCTCGCTGACCATGGACCCCTGCCAGGCATCTCTTTGATTCAGTTTGGACTTTTATTGAATCCGCCAGGGGTGAAAACATACTTCCTGTCTATCAAAATATCTCAGCGACCAGAGGCACATTTCAGTGCTCATATAATTAAAGTGGCTGTACCTGATTTTTTTTCATGTATTTAAAGTGAGGTATTAAACTTCTATTGGCTATTACTGTATTTTTCGGATCATAAATCACTCCAGAGTATAAGTTGCAGCAGCCAAAAAATGCATAATGAAGAAGAAAAAAACATATATAAGTTTCACCCACACTATAAGTCGCTCCTTTTGGGGGAAATTTATTTTATAAAATCAGGGACCAGGAACCGACATTTTATCTTGAAAGGCAAGTTATAGTAATAATAATAGAACAGAGAACAACAGGCTGAATAGGCGTTAATATGTTTACGTAACATATTAACAATTATTCAGATAACTATAGCATAAACAACAGAACATAAGTTTACCAAACTCTAGATCTCACTCTAAATCACTAAATCCACTGAATCCATAATCCTTGGTGCCACTTCTGAGCAACTCCGTTGCATCTTCGATTTTCACTGAAGTCCATGCTTTATCATTCAGTGACTTCCAGGAAAGTTGCATGGAGCACCCTCCCAGTTGCCGTGAAGCTGTGTTCTCCATCCTCGCTTTCTGCTTGTACCTCACAAGTTTCTCGCTCACTCCAAACTTTCCTTCTGTTGCTCGATTACTGTTTTCTGCTGCATATTTCACTACTTGCTGCAGGACAGTGGCTTTTTTTGCAGGAGATATGGGCAGAAAACTGATACACAAGCCTAGAGCGCCCTCTCGCAGCTGTCAGTCTGAACATTTTAATATATAAGTCGCACTGGAGAATAAGTCGCAGGAAACACCCAAACCATGAAAAAAAGTGCGAGTTATAGTTAGAAAAATACGACAACTGCTAACATATAACATTTTCATTACAGACGTGCAAAATCCTCAGAGAAAAAAAGGTCACAGTCTCCGGCAATGGTAAACAGGGGGAAATGAGAACTGCGATTAAAAATGTTTTAATTCGGAATAAAAAAATGATTCAGTTTCCTAATGATTATTCAGAATTAAATTTATTCAGAATTAAACTTAAATCCGGATTCCGTTCTGTGCCATCCTCTGCACATGGCGAAAGTGAGAATGTACTATGGACTACAGGTCCGGGCGGGTTGCTACTGTCCTCTGTGCTCGAGGACTGCAGCTGGTACTGAGGTGGTGCAAAACGTCCAGACAGAAGCGTCCCATTTGGTTGGTTATATTTTGTTCTGAACAGTCCGACCTTCGAGCATTTGGTTCTTCCCCGGGGGAAAGCGCTTCTCAGGCCAAGTCACCTAACACCACTCCCCGCTGCAGCTAATCTGAGTCTGACCTGGACCTGAGCTGCTTCCCGTTGGTTCAGGAGTCTGGGTTTGGACCCCTGTTCCCCAGTTTGTATGGGCGGATCCCCCATACCCCCCCCCCAAAAAAAAATTAATAAAAAACTACTCTCTGGTTCTATGTGATTCATGTGAATGTTGACCAAGTTGACCAAGAAAAAGGAGACTGAAGCCAAAAAGCGACAAGCTTGAGAGTCTGTCATTAGTGCTCTATCTTACTGTTTCAAAAATGCTATATCAGCTGAAAACGAAATATTAACATGTTTAAGGGTTGCTTACAGGCAAAACAACATTTATTTTTTTTAGTTTTTTGGTCACTTTGGTCTTTTTATGCTTCCACATGAAAGCATACACGCTTTCATGTGGAGACAACAAAACTGTCCACTCTGCACTGAAAGATGTTTTAATATTGAATTTTACCTGCAGCCACTGAGTTACAGTATATGGGACATTGTAACTTCAAAGGCCGTTATATCAGAACGCATTTTTCTCAGGTAGGGATATGAGGATCAGTCTTTAAAAAAACACTTTACGATCTTGTACTTAACAAGATTTTGGTGAATCATATAGAAGGATTTGTGATATCAAATTCCAACCCTGATTTATTAAAGTTTATTAGATGTACTAGGAGTATTTACACACTGATTATGACATCTCATAATGTTTGAACTTTATTCATAGGAAGATGTTCAGTAATTATTTGAAGGATAAACAACAGTTGCATAACACAATTGGATCACTTGTATTACACAAGAGATCCAATCTGTGTTTTAAAGAACAAATATTATGGGAAAGTTACATAATGCGGCGTTATGCTAAAGAGCCCATATTACACTTTTTACTTTTTTCTCATCTATGTCATTATATTGTTTCCTCAACAAAAACATACAGGGAGTTGTGTTTTGTTTCATTTACACATGTTTAACACACAAATCATGCATATTCAGGCTGAGTTCTTCTCTCAAATCAAAAAAACGAAAAAAAACAAACAAACAAACAAACTCAAAGCTCAGTGAAAAACATGTACTCATGTATAGTTGCATTGTGATTTAAATTGATCCTCTATGGAGACATATTTGCATGTAGGGGCAAAATAAGTCTTGAATGTGTGGCCAAATTGACTGCAAGTAACAGGGATTGTGCAATTACTAGACTGTGCAATATTTTGGACAATGCAATGATGGGAACTGTGCAATGAATGAAGTGTGCAATATTTTTTGGTTTGGACCCTGTTACCACTAGCCTGATTCATCAGCAGATTTCACTTTGTGGAAACCGTCTGACCTCGCAACATTAGGATTCGTTCGCTCGATGGTAGGCGGGGACTTTTTTATTTAACCAATCACTGCTGTTTGGTTGTGATGTATGTAATGCACCAAATCCCGTAGGAAGAAGCACAATAACGTCTTTCCCCTTGATCAAATTCACCATTCTCTTTGTTCCAGCTTTAAATCCTCGATCTTGGGAATCGTTGCCAACACAGAATGTCTGTCTTCGTCTACATTCATCTCAACCGCTTAGTTTACTGTTGTGCTGTTCCACAAAAGGACCCAGACAGACGCTTGAGTTTGACGTCATGACTTCACAGCTCTTCACTGATTGGCCAGTGCGCGTTCTACAACGTTTGGGGTTCTTACAAACCCTCTAGCGTATTCTGATTCCTGACCTAGTCGCTGGAGAGAAATGAAATTGAGCAGAGACACTAGGTGGCGCCAACCTGGCTATGTTACCCCAGCACTTTGGGGACAACGGATGGAAATGAGCCCTCTGTGCATTAACACGCACTGTCCCAATCAAATAAATAATAATAAATACATACAAAGCACTCTGTACCACCTTGTGATGTCATGTGGTAATACAGGAAGTGCTCCACTGTGTTTTTAAACTCCATACACCTTCACTAGAACCATTTGGAAGATTTCATCTCTGGAATTGCCAATCTCCACTGAGTTAAAGATAAAAGGTAGAGAGCTATCTTTACATGACATCACAAGGTGGAACAGAGCATTTTGAGGAAGAAACATTCTAACATGGCTTAAAGCGCACAGGAGATTTAGTGTAATCTATAGGGATGTAACAATATCCAAATCTTACAGTACGATATTATCACGATATGCATCTCACGTTATAATATTTTGGAGAAGATAGTAGAATTGTAGATAGGATACTTATTGCTTTTAAAATACCTTGACAAGATTTTGGTGCAAATCAATACTGTCATAATCGCAAGAATTAAAGTAAAAAAAAACATATTTCTTCATGTCGTCTGCACTGAAATTAATCATGGGATATGTAGTTCTCTATGTTTATTAGATGTTACTTCAATAAAACCATGCATTTAAGCAAAGAAACTTGTGATTCGATACATTGTGACAGCCCATGATATTATTGAGCGACCTTTGACGATACAATATCATGATTTTTCGGTTATTGTTACACCCCTCTTAATATAGGACCTTTAAAAAACAGATGATGTAAATCCCAAAACACATCAACACTAGACTCAGTTCGTTTTTTTGACTAAAGCATCATAATTCTCACACAGCAACAGGCAAATCCAGCTCCTGTTCCCAGAGCTTTTTAAGTTTCAATGGAATTTTCTGAACCACAGCTTTTTTGAGTGACATTTACAATAGCTCCATCTCTTCTGCTCCTACGACAGTTCCGAAATCGTACGCGGGGCTCTTAAGGACAAAGAAGTAGCAGCGTTTCCAAGTTAGAGCGTGCAGTGTGCAATTCAAAACCGGGTTATTTTTTGCACTAGTGATTGAGCCAAAAATTCTAGAAAGTACAAAGTGATACGAGAACGCCTGGCACCCCGCGGACTAAGTAAGAATACTACAGACATGTTCAAAGAGCGGAGAGGTTATGAGAAAGAAGAACTGGTTTAGTACATTTATGCCAGGAGGAGTTCAAGGCTCTGTCATAATGTGCTCTTCGGGGGTTTTGAAATACTTTGGAATACACAAGGATGTGTATTTCATTTTTAAAAGGCCCATATTGTATTTTGTTTCATTCACACATGTTTATCACACAAACCCGAGTTCTTCTCTCATACAGAAAACACTCCACCTTGTGATGTCATGTGGTAATACAGGAAGTGCTCTACGTTTACACTGAAACTAATCCGCGTATCACCGTATCGGAAATGATCTGCGTCCAGACACGTCCTATCCACACAGCTTTGAGCATATTTGTTTACGTTTTACAGAAACTAAACTTAAAACTTAAAACCGCATGGCTAATTTGCATAAATTAAGCGCTCAAAAAACAGCTTATTGTGTCGCTGATGCGGTTCAGCTTCTGTCGGACTAAAGGACACGACTCGGTGGATTATATGTGTTCTTTCTGTGACAGAGGGGTGTTCTGCTGATGGTGAGTCTGTTCTGTGTTTCTCTCGCATTGGAGATGGTTCATGTGAAACTTTTCAGAGATTATACGCCTGCAGGTCGTACACACAGACCGTATATATGAATGGACATATATTCTAACTTCTTAGCGTTTTGGTGGTGAATTACTTCGCGGTGCACAGACCTACATCAGTATATCAGCGTATCAGCGTTTTCAGGCGTCCACACAGTGCTGGATCAGATCTGTACTCGGATGAATTCGTGGGAGCTGGCGGGACCAGATCATTCCGTCTCTGGAGCCGTTTTCAATCGGGTTAGTGTGGACGAACACTGCATCCGCAACGAAAACGACTTGTGGACGGGGCCTGTGTTTTTAAACTCCATACAGTTTCACTAGAATCATTTAGATATTTTTAGCACTGGAATTGGGAGTTTTTACTGAACAAAAGTTAAAAGTTAGCTATTAGCTTGAAAACTACTGCTTTATGACATCACAAGGTGGAACAGAGCATTTAGAGTTTTGGAGACGTAGACAGACTAATAATACAAAGGGTTACTCAAACGTGTGAATGAAAGAAAACACAACTTCAGGTATGTTTTTGATGAGGTAACAACATTCTAATATGGCTTACAGTTCACAAGAGTCAATTTTGCATAATATATTACCTTTACAACTAAAATATTAAAGAGTGGGTATGACACTTCTATGGGGTATTAATTGCTAATACATAATGTATTTAGATCAACATGTTACGTTAATTCACTAAAAACAAAGTATTAACATGTCTAATTAGCAGAGTTGTGGACTTGCAGGTCATGGCTTGGACTCGAGTTAGACTTGAGTCACTATTTTTAAGACTTGAGACTTGACTTGATAAAATAGACAGACTTGGGACTCGACTTGGACTTGAAGGTCAGTGATTTGGGACTTGACTCGGACTTGAGCCCTGTGACTTGAGAAGACTTGATGCTTAGACTAATTGACAAATGAACTGTTATTAAGCACTTTTAAATTTTAATTCTTTCCGTTTTGACTGTAATAATTCACACTCTTATCAAGATATTTAAAAGGAAAAATGTGTATTTCTACAACTCTTATGTGCTGCAAAAATCTAGGATATATTTAATGACTTGAAATGACTTGAAACTCAAAGCAGATGACTTGGACTTGACTTGGACTTATGGGCCAGTGACTCGAGACTCGACTTGGACTTGCTTGCATTTGACTTGGGACTTGACTCAGACTTGAGGTCAAAGACTTGAGACTTGCAAAACATGGTCCCACATCTGCTAATTAGTGTCAGTTTCGTTTTTGATGCTCTGAGCAGAGGTGAGACCAAGTCGTTGTTTTACAAGTGTAGCTTAGATTTTTGCAATCTATATAAATTTTAAACTAAATTGTTCTTAAAAAGTCATGGTATATTTATATATGAGTATTTATATAACAGCTGTAGAAATGCTTTTTTTCCCTTTTTGCCTTGACAAGATCTTAGTGTGAATCATCACGGTCAGAATAAAGGAAAATAAAGGATCATGTTCTATGCAGTTCCCTCTGTTGTACTGTATTATACTGTATATTACTGTATTGTTCTGTATATTACTGTAGTACATTTGAGGACACCATCTCAGAAAAATTCAGTTACTGTTGCCATAGTAACAAACATAGAAGTGGGAGGGACATGTTCCAGTTAGTTCCTGTAAAATTCAGTACCACATTTATCAACTGTAAAGAGAAAAGTATTTCCTAAAAACATCTAGTTTTTAGGAGAAGCGTCAAGTCTTCTCAAGTCGCAGGCCTCAAGTCCGAGCCGAGTCCAAAGTCACTGACCTTCAAGTCCAAGTCGAGTCCCAAGTCTTAGTCCATGTTATCAAGTCAAGCCTCAAGTCCTAAAAATAGTGACTCAAGTGTCCAAGTCACGTCTTATAAGTCCCCACCTCACAACACAATCAGCGAGTGTCCAGCGAATTCAGGTTTGTGAAGTTGTAGTGTGTTGTTTTATATCCTAGTTTTGTATTTGTATGTATGAAAATGGGTGCAAAGGGTTGTGTGCTGAACCTTGTACAAAAGGCGTGGATTGAACTGCTAACTGTGGTCGGGGGAGATTACTAGATTACTCAAACATGAATAATATAAAACCACTTTAGCACATTATAAGATGGGAGAAAGCTCCAAAAAGTTGATTTTGCATAGTTCCCCCGCTTTAATGTAGAAAGATGTACAATACCGGTAAAGACCATTCCAGGAAAACTAGTGATTTGTTTACAACAGTTGTTCACAAAATCTGGTACTGATTTTAATGAGGCCAAATCAAAACAGAAATTGTATCATTTGTAGACAGCGCAGTCAAATGCTTGTTGACTACATGTTTGTTAAATTGGCCAGTGTGAAAATATCTATCTAACGTCCAGCTCCGTTGATTTAAGAAATGTCTGCTGCGTGATCGTCAGCATTTATGTTAACTGTCGTGCAAATTGCTTCTTCAATAAATTACACTTGAAGGTCCTATGTTACACAAAACTGAGCTTTAAGCCATGTAATCGTTTTATTACCCCATCAAAAACATATCTGGAGTTGTGTTTGTTTCATTCACACATGTTTGAGTAATCCTTTATTATTAGTCTGTCTACACCACTTAAAATGCTCTTTTCCACTTTGTGATGTTATGTAGTGGCAGTTTTCAAGTTAACAGCTACCTTATAATTTTTGTTCTGTAGAGATCATCAACGTAGAGCTCAAGTGTCTCGGGGTTTTGTTCACAAGTGAGGGGAGGATGGAGTGTGAGATTGGAGGCGGATCGGTGCAGAGTCGGCAGTAATGCGGTCGCTGTATCGGACCGTTGTGGTGAAGAGGGAGCTGAGCCGAAAGGCCAAGCTCTCGATTTACCATCAATCTACGTTCCTCCCCTCACCTCTGGTCATGAGCTCTGGGTAATGACCAAAAGGACAAGATTGCAGATACAAGAGGTTGAAATGAGTTTCCTCCGCAGAGTGTCTGGGCGCTCCCTTAGAGATAGGGTGAGGAGCTCAGTCACACGGGAGGAGCTCGGAGTAGAGCAGCTGCTCCTTCAAGCTGAGAGGAGCCAGCTGAGGTGGCTCGGGCATCTGTTCCGAATGCCTCCTGGACGCTTCCTTCAGGAGGTGTTCTGGGCATGTCCCACCAGGAGGAGGCCCCGGGCAAGACTCAGGACACGCTGGAGGGACTATGTCTCTTGGCTCACCTGGGAACACCTTGGCGTCCCCCCGGAAGAGCTAGAGGAAGTGTATAGGGTGAAGGAAGTCCTGGGAGTCCCTGCTTAGAGTGCTGCCCACGCGACCCAGCCCCAGATAAGCGGAAGAAAATGGATGGGTGGATGGATGGAAATGGGCAATTCTAGGGCTGAAATCATCCAAATGATTCTAGTGAAGGTATACGGAGTTAAAAAAAAAACACACAGTAGAGCATTTCCTGTATTATCACTTGACATCACAAGGTGGAACAGTGTGAACTCACCATAAATATGCAGGATTTTGGGTTAAAGAGGTGTGAATGAAACAAAACATAACTCCAGGTATGTTAATGATGAAGAAACACCATTATAACATGGATCAGAAAATAGCGTAATATGAGGCCTTTAACACTTCTACATGATTTAATATTTTCTTCTTTGGTGTCAGGTGCCAAAGCAGTCCTAGTTAACTATTCTATTGAGAACGCATTCGAGCTTATGTACGGATGGAGCAGTACCAGCCTTTACAAAGGAGTTATTCTGTTCACAAACGCAGGAAGGATCTATTCAGGGGTTTCAGATGTATGGATCCTTTCCTGATTTGAAGGATTTGGCATAGCAACAATCCTCTGATATAGCAATACCACAATTCAAATCAACATATTGAATCCTCACAAAATCCTTCATACCTGGAAGGAAGTATTTGCCTGAAACCTATGGTCGCAATGCTCAAACCACAAAAGGTTCTATTATTCAGATTTCACAATGTTTGAGAAATGTGTTTTTTTGTACATGGTGCCCACTTATATTTAGCTGAACCTTTCTTATCTAATACGCATTGTTTTATTAGTTTTAGGGTTTGGGTTTCAAATAAAAAGACAAAATAATCACACATCGTGTCCTCCTGCATGTTGTCACCAAGTAAGCTGATATTTTAATACGATTTTTGTTTAAGGTGGCCGACTACCCCACACCGAGCTTTGTATTCATTCAGAAATAGCAAGAAATTGCAAGTGACCATCATACCATTGCTTCTCAAAATTCAGAACAAATCGTGTTCGTGTCATTTTCGACATTTCGCTAGCATGGTGTTTAGTAAGGATGAAATATTGTGATATCGCACCATCAAAAGTCTCTCAATACTATCGATGGCCGTCACAATATATCGAATCACAAGTTTCTTTGCTTAAATTCATTGTTATGATGCAGCAATAACTAAAAACAAAACAAAGAGAACTACATCGACCATGATCCTTTGCTCCATTTTGGCACAAACTACAAAAAGAAATAGCAGTCTTTGAATTAAGTCTTGTTAAGGCATTTTAAGATGAAAAAGTAACATATTCACATTTTTGTTAGCCTCCACAAAATATTCGCAATGAATATCGTACCGTGAGATATATATTGTGAAAATATTATACCGTGAGATTTGGATATCGTTACATCCCTAGTGGTTAGCCATTGCTGCTTAACTAGATAAAAATGGTTAAAGGTACAAAGTGAGCATCTGGTACGAAGGGGAATGGAAGCCAGGAGGGCTGACAACAAACGCAAACGGTGCAACAAATACAAAGGCGACAACACGAAAAAAAGCCAAAGTAAACCAAAAAAAGCCGCAATTGAAGTGACGACGGGACTCTATTTTAATCCAAATGCCGCAACAAATACAAACGCCACAACACGAATACAAACACCACAGCACAAATACAAACACCACAACACAAATACAAACAGCACAAATACAAACACCACAACACAAATACAAACACCACAACACAAATACAAACACTATAACACAAATGAAAACGCCACAACACGAATACAAACACCACAACACAATAAAAAGCCACAACGGAAGTTACCGCAGGACTCTATTTTCCGCCTAGAGAATGTGAAAAGTAAAGGAACGGAGAAGTGAACGAAGTTGGAAACGTAAGTAAAAGTAATTTATTGTTTTGTGGCCAGAATCAATGTCACTGTCTGAGTGTCGCTTGGTCCATCGGAAAATAGAGTCCTGCAATCACTTCTATTGTGGCTTTTTGTTGTGTTGTCGTGTTTGTATTTGTTGCGTTTGCGTTTGGTATAAGCCCTCCTGGCTTCCATAAAGGGGAAATGCCTGTAACCTTTGTAAAAAGAAGTAAAAAAAAACCACAAAAGCACTTCCTGGAGTAGGCGGGAACACCTCATGACATCGCTTAATGGAACAGAGTGTTTTGAGCTTTTGAGCAAGACATGTCTAAATAAACAGGCAGGATCCCAATTAAGTGATATTACCAAACATAATGAGGGATGCACCGATCCAGCTTTTTCAGGTCCAGTACCGATATTGATACTAAGGCTTTAAGTATCTGTCGTTAAGAATATTAACCAATACCAGCGTACAGAAGGAAATTATATATATTTTTTAACAAAATTTGATGAAAATTTTGTGTTGCAATGTATCTATTCAACAAGGAACAGTTCAACAGCTTCATATGAATAAAGGTTCACACATTAAGAGATGTTCTGGGTCTTTAACTACAGTAATTACATTGTAACATGATTACAAACTCATTGCATAATATTGATCGTTGAAAAATTAGCTATTCGACGCATGTGGCCTGGAAAATCCTGTTGGAAATAAGCGGACTACTAGGCACTTTGCGAAAATGTCCCTGTAAATGTCATCCGCCAAGGTATAATCGATGGCTTCTCAGAGTTAGCCCTATCATTATCTGCTTATGTGGGAACAAACCGTGCACCACGCTGAGAGGAAGAGGAGAGGAACAGCCAAAGAGTAAGTCCAACAAAATGTCACGGCGGATTCGCTAACATAAAAGCAACAACTACAGCGTCTGATCCCAAAACATCCTGTGCTTTCAAAAAACAGGGAGGCCTATCAAACCAGTGGAGATGAAACCGGCTTTTGGAGGGGCCCATAGCTTTCTGCAGCCAGTTTTACTTTTTTAAACGTGCTTCAGTTGTGTTTTTATACTTGTATGCAGTGTAGGTACAAGGGTTGTAAAAAGTATTGAAACTCTGATGCTAAAATTAGACTCGAAATTTGAAACTCATTTGGGTACAGGTATCGATACTAAAAAAGTCACATTCATAGGATTACAGAGTATAAATTTTTCAAATAATTTAACGCAGGAATAAGGATAACACAAGTACAAAGATATAGTGCAGGGGTGTCAAACTCAAATTCACAGAGGGACAAAATAAAAAATTGGGACTAAGTCATATGCCAAACTAAATATTTATTGAAAAATTTCAACAACATCTGCATGTTTTCTCTTCTTTCGAGACATGTAATGTTAAACCTTTTCTTATTAAAATAAATGTTTAATAATAGTTTCGCTTAAAGACTGAATCCAGAACAAGCAAAATATAAAATAATAACAACATTTTAAATAAATAATGTCTCTATAGTCGATCTGTAGCCGGCGGGTCAACTTTAATAGACATTTGATATAATCTCCCGGGCTAAATATAGTTATGTCGCGGGCTAAATTTGGCCCGCGGACCTGAGTTTGACACGTCTGAAATAACGACAGAAGCTGATAGTTGTGAAAAGAAATATTTTTAGAGCACTCAATCCTTAAAATCAATAATTTAAATAAAATAAATTACTCAAACATGCACAAGCTCTGAGTGATCCATAATTAGAAATGACTGAATCTCTGACGTGATTATACTTCTATTAGAGGCTATACACAGTTTTAAATGGATGTACCAATCAAGCTTTTTCAGTTCCGATACCGATTTCGATACTAAAGCTTTCAGCCGATACCCGATATCAACCCGTGCCAGACTGAAAACAGCATTTATTTCCTTTAAACAAAAGTAGAATAAGACAAAACCAATTCAGTTATGTTATTTATCTCTCAAGCAACTACAGACCAACTCCGTTTACAAGTTCAAAAGTTTTTCTAGGCCATTTGTGACCAGTCTTATTACATCAATTTTTATGCCAAACTTGGATATTTGGAAGTCGATATCTGATCCAGCAACTTTTTCAGTATCAGTGTATCCTTATTTATTTATTTTTTCCCATGGACTTGAGCAAAATCGCTTCTACTCCGTCAAATATATGTTGTTAAAGCAGCTCTGATGGTCAAAAAGAGACTGTGTGCTTCTGCAACAAAAATGTATAATCTCGGTTAGCATGCTAGTTGTTGTTAGTAATGTTGTGATGGCAAAACTCTGCTCTGCTTATAAACTCATTGTGGTGAATAATTAGAATGCTCAGAATGGATTAGGTATTCAAAATGATATATATGTATTTTTTATTAGAGCAGGGATAGTTTTGTCAGGTTTAAGTTCTTTACCCTCTTTCGTTCTCTCCACTGTTGGCGGAGTTTCTCATGGAGTCGTCGAGCAGCTGAAGCCCACTGTGCAGCCAGCATGCGCATTCTCCTCTTCATGAAGTTCTGAGATTCCTTCTTGGTGCCCACCTGCTCCAGAAGAGGTCCCACGTCAAACTGGAACTCAGCCTGAGAGGAGGAAAAGAAAAAGATAAAGCTATGTTATGATCTATCTTATAATGTTTCCTTTTCACAAATAGACTTGGAGTTGTGTTTATTATTTATGCATATTAAGGGAGTTCAACAGCAAACTAAAAGTAAAACGTAGATGTTATCTACCACTACATGACACATGAGCACATGACATCACAAGGTGGAACTTTTTTATTTGAGAGAAGAAATATTTAGGGTGTGTGTATTAAACATGTGTGAATGAAACAAAACAAAACAGTGTTTATAATTTGTAGGGTGAAATGTGTCTACTCAACTGTCCTAAATGGCAGTTATTAATACAATTGAATCTGAGCTTGTGATTAATTTTGATTGGGTAAGGTTATTTGAAATCAATCATAAATTGCCATTTGAATGGATTCAATTAGCAAATCACAAAGGCTGCAATTTTTGAGAGACCACTATTTCCTCCACAAAAACAAAATCTTCTGTCTTATTCTGCATAAAAACTGCAGACCCGGTAGTTTATAATCTGAAACGTGATTCTTGTATTTGTAAGTTCATATCAGTGTTTTTGCCACTTCTTCTGAATACATTTGAAATGTGAACTTTGAATAGAATCCTAAATCACAATGCTTGGCAGAAAAACTGCAGTTAGGTATTTTTCCCTTATCTGTCAGCCCTACTGGCCTGGGGCCTCATTTACATTATTCCATACTCACAAAACAAGCTCAGAACTGTGTGTGCACAACATGTCACGTCAAAGTTGGTATTTGTAAAAAAACAATGAATGTGAAAAATTCTTTGCATCCACGCAATGTCTGGGGCTGACATTTTTCAGAAACATGGCAAAGAGAGCAGCAAGAAGCAGAGAGGGGAGAGAGTCTGACCCTCTACATCTGACCCACACGTCTGACCCACACATCTGACCCGCACGTCTGACCCACACGTCTGACCCTCTACATCTGACCCATACATCTGACCCTCTACATCTGACCCACACGTCTGACCCTCTACATCTGACCCTACATCTGACCCTCTCTACATCTGACCCGCACGTCTGACCCACACGTCTGACCCTCTACATCTGACCCACATCTGACCCTCTACATCTGACCCACACGTCTGACCCTCTACATCTGACCATCTGCACGTCTGACCCACACGTCTGACCCTCTACATCTGACCCATACATCTGACCCTCTGACACTCTACATCTGACCCACACGTCTGACCCTCTACATCTGACCCATACATCTGACCCTCTACATCTGACCCACACGTCTGACCCTCTACATCTGACCCATACATCTGACCCTCTACATCTGACCCACACGTCTGACCCTCTACATCTGACCCACACGTCTGACCCTCTACATCTGACCCACACGTCTGACCCTCTACATCTGACCCATACATCTGACCCTCTACATCTGACCCGCACGTCTGACCCTCTACATCTGACCCTCTACATCTGACCCTCTGCACGTCTGACCCTCTACATCTGACCCATACATCTGACCCACATGTCTGACCCTCTACATCTGACCCATACATCTGACCCGCACGTCTGACCCTCTACATCTGACCCATACATCTGACCCACATGTCTGACCCTCTACATCTGACCCCTCTACATCTGACCCATACATCTGACCCTCTACATCTGATCCACACGTCTGACCCTCTACATCTGACCCACACGTCTGACCCTCTACAGCTGACCCATACGTCTGACCCTCTCCTACATCTGACCCACAGAAGAAACATGCAGACAAAAGACGCTGCAGTCACTCACACAGCCCCATGAGTGGACATCGCTACAGCACTAGCCGCAATGTGTCAAATAGGAAGATCTCCAGGAGGCTCCACCAGCTCCTTCTGACCCTGGCTCCACTTGTCTTACATTAGGATCTTGTCTGCCTCTCTCTGTAACTGTTGCATGAGCCTCGTCATTTTGGTCTTAAAATGTTTGTATTGTTCCGCTCTACGTGATCCAGATTTTTTTTTTTTTTTGCTATTTTGTCTGCCAAAAAATCCTGTTCATAAAATAAAGCCTGGCCCCGGAATTGAGCGGCGCTGAACACGATGGGTGACGTCACACTCGCTTAGTCAACTTCTTTTATACAGTCTATGGTTTCAATAGAGCACTCCCTCTTAAATGTTTCATGAACAGGATAAGTCTGTTGCATTAAAGGGGCGTGGCATGAGGTGGGATCACGTGCGCAGGTTTGTGCTGCAGGTGTGATCTCTAAAGAGGATAGCTCGTGAGGGAGCGCTGCGGAGGGTTTTATAAATCACAATACATTAAAAAATAAAAAGATAATACAAAAATACTGTTGATAAATACAAATAAATAAATAAAATAGTGTAGCTATAATCGTAAGTGAGAGAGCTGGTCTCCCATACACTTATAAAAAGCCTCGAGGCCAGTCTTTGCACCTGAGGGGGTCCTGCCTGTTTATATTTTCATGCGTGCCTCTCATATACAGGCCCTCATAATCACAGCACTGCTCCGAGTATCCAGTGACCCAACTATCTGTAATGCACACTCTGCTAAAACTAGACCAGAATCAGGGACTTGATCAATATGCAACCATCTCACTATGCAGGTGAATTATTGCTCTCAAGCACAACTCCCGTATAGCACAGCACTACGCAGAGCACCCAAGGGACCCTGTGGGATTAGAGTGAATAGAAGCTTGCAATTAGAATGAGGCTGTACAGTAAATGCATAGGAGAAGAGGAGAAACAGGTTCTGCACTATAATCACAGTGGTTTCGTCACAGGACAGAAGCAAGACTCAGTGCTAGTCTTGTTGTGGATCACTTCTTACAAAGACTTAAAAGGTACTACTGTGGTATCAAAAAAGTTACAGTTTTCTGGTGGAGTATTTGCCACTTGCTTGTCTCTGTGGAGCTGGTACTGCTTTACCTGGAATGTTCAATAGTATGACATTATTCGTTGAAGTTACAGGTTAGATCTGTGGAGAAGCAAGAGCAGAATGTATTTTGTTTTGTAGCCTTACAGTTTTACTCTGCTGGAACAGTGTTGTTAGTTTTTATGTCTATTGTTAAGTCTTCAGTAGTTGTTACAAGGGTAATTTCGAGCTTTGTTTTTGTTATTTCATCAGACAAGAGACAATTCACTTTCAAAATGTATCTAGAACACTTTAATTTCCCCACTGAGGGACTGTGGGCTTATCTTATCTTATCGTATATCTCATCTAGTTATCAAAATAGACAAAAGATTTCATTAAAATGAACAAAATATGAGAACTAGAAAGCGTCAAATATATGTCCAGCAGACAGAGGAAATGAAACAGCAGCAGACAGACTGAGGCGGGTTTAGAGTTACATTCTCCCTGAGGTCACTGATCAACTGGACTGACCTGTGCATATATATAAGTGAAAGTCTGTTAGTCTCTCACAATAAATACGATCTGTCAATACAGCCTGCCGCTAAAAGTATTCTGTTAAAGGTTAGTTATGATACTTTTTCTTTAAATATGCTGTTAAACCTCTCCTTTCTCTTTTGGAACAAACTGTCCCTTGTCCAATATTTAACTTTTCTGGAGGGAGCCCATAAACTGTTTGTCTCCATGTAGATGTAATTTATGTGCTTGGAATGTCCACAGAGTGATTCATTCAGTCAAGATGAACCGTTTTTTCAATACAGTGAATATTCATGACCATGGTCAGTTCATTGTAGGAGTTTTAGAGCCTATGGTACCGTATTTTCCGCACTATAGGGTGCACTTAAAAGCCTTTAATTTCATCAAAAAACAATCTGTGCACCTTATAATCCAGAGCACCTTATATATGAATTTATTCGTGTGTCTTAGTACGACTTTAGTAAACTACAAAGCTGCACCACTTGCACCATTACGGCAACCGTAGTCAGGAGCATCAATACATAATACAAGAGTAATACACAGTAGTAATACATACTGTGATTCCTTTTAATATCAAAATGTCACCTGTCAAGAGACACACTTACAACACCGACTTTAAACTCAAGGCTATTATAAAGTGAAAGTGCGAGCTGCGTGGGAGCAGTGGATGAGAGAAGGTGAACACACATTCACCAAGACAGGGAGACAGCACCAAACGACTTACGCCACGATCTGCCAAATGGATCGTGGACGCCTGGGCTAAGGATCAGTATCAACCGTGGCCCGAGCTTTCACCAAAACCAGAATCATCACTGAACTGCCAGGGAACAGTAACGACACTGACTCGGATAATGACGAGAGGGATGCGGGCGT
Organism: Boleophthalmus pectinirostris; assembly: GCF_026225935.1. Taxonomy (NCBI): domain Eukaryota; kingdom Metazoa; phylum Chordata; class Actinopteri; order Gobiiformes; family Gobiidae; genus Boleophthalmus; species Boleophthalmus pectinirostris. The sequence goes on along the minus strand of NW_026571115.1, from coordinate 26,883,882 downwards.
GCTGGACACCGTAATCGCCCAAGTGTTTGAACAATTAAGAGTTATTGTGAATACGCTAACAATTTAGTATTTTTTATACGCGTTACAACTGAACAAAGTTGAGAGTTATTGTGAACGCATTAAATAAAGTTTGACTGACTTATCTAACTGTTGTGTTTCGTTTAATGCGCCTTATAATCCAGAGCGCCCTACAGTGTGGATAATACAGTATACTGCAGAAATGTGCTAATCTTCTCATCGGAAAGTTGTGGCCAAAGTCTGTGTGATCCACCTAGACCAGATCTTCGAGATGACAGCAAAACAAATTAACTTTAAGAGCACTTAAGTGAAGCATGTACCATAAAGGGGCGGGAATCGGCTCCCACTGGGACACGCAATTTTACAACTCAGAAATCAGCTGACTTTTCCACTTGTTCATTTGTTTTAGATCAATATTGGAATTTTAAATGTCCAAATGATCCACAGGTATCACAGAGTATAACTTCTGTATATGCACATGATGTCGTCTTTAATGATACTGAGTAACATTTCAGGTAACAAGAAACATGTTACACAAGTTCGTCTTTAAGTAAAAAAAAAAGATCGGACTTTGATATATACTATATATTTTTTAAGATAAATTATGAGAAATAAAACAGATTTGCTCGTATATATATTTTGTCATTTATGAACACTACTTTGTATAATCATTATCTAATGTTTACCTTCTCTTTCTCTTCCCGTCTCCTCTACTCTCTCCTCTCATCCACCTCTCTATAAACCTGTAGTACCTTTTCTTTGGGCCGGGGCTCCGGGGTGGGCAGGATGCTCCCGTTCCTCCCAGGCAGCGGCGGGCAGAACCACTCCACCTCACTCAGGTATACGAGGAAGGAGCAGTCTGATCCATCCACCCCGTAGAAGGCATAGCACGGGTCAGACGTCCAGCGAGAGCGCATCCACTGCAAGAAAAAAAACACAATTATAAAGGTGCTACTGGCATTTTTGTTCAAATAGAGCTTTTTTTAATTTTTACATACTTCACAATATAAGTATGCAACTTTTCTGATGGAGAGTCTGCCACCTGCTTGTTTCCATGGAGATGTTATAGCTTTTTTTCCATTACATTTTCATGTTTTATTTGCTCAAAAATGTCTTAAAAAACATTCTGAGCAAGGTCACTTTTCCACAGAACTGGGTCCTCATTTATAAAAGAGTGTGTCAAAATCTACTTTAAAAAGTTTCAAACAGACAATACACAAATTTCACATACAGTATATGAAAAAATATTGTGATTTTTTTATAAAACCCTCTGCAGCCCTCCCTCTTGCACTTTCCTCTTCATAGATCACACCTGCAGCCAGTGTTGGGAAGGTTACTTTTAAAAAGTATTCCCCTACAGATTACAGATTACATACCCCAAAATGTAGTTTTTAACAGAATCCATTAAATTACTTAAAGTGAGTAACGTAATCTGAATACTTTGGATTACTTGATATTGTCGTGCTTTTTAAAATTACATGACTGCAGCAACCACATCCCCCGCACGGGAGGACAGCGATGTCCACACAGTACGGAAGGAGACGTTTATGATGATCATGAAGGTGGGTGTTTGTGTGTGTTTGAGTGTGTTTGTGTGTGTTTGTGTGTGTTTGAGTGTGTTTGTGTGCGCGTCCCCTCATGTCTCAGGTCACTATAGGACAGTACTGCAGATATCATGAGCCTATGCAGTTCGTTTTCACCATTGCCATTAGCTCAGGTTTGACATTTAACTTGTAGGTGGTTTTATATTTGTTATTTTTTTATATAGCATGTCAGGAGAAGCGGGTGGACGGCGAACCCCTCACATACCACCCCCACACCACACGCCCGTCCCCCTCTTCTTTAAAAACAAAGTGATGTGTGAATTTCCGAGACACAAATTGTGTGACTGACACCACCAACATTAACAAGACGTTTACAGAGCTCTTTTCTGTTTGGGTTTCTGACAATGAGTGGAATTACCAAAAAAAAAAAAAACAGGAAAATACCACCGTGTTGTTTATTTCAACAAAGTAACTGTAATCCAATTACCACTCATTGAAACAGTAACTGTAACCGAATACAGTTACTCATAATTTGTACTCTGATTATGTAACGCCGGTACATGTAATCTGTTACTCCCCAACACTGCCTGCAGCACAAACCTGCACACACAAGCCACGCCCCATTAACACCTCCATTTCACCATAAAAGGACAAAACAAAAGGACGCGAGTTCTGAATGAGATTTACCTAAACATGAGCCGATAATGAGCCAATCATGAGCGGGTTTGATTGACACACGGGGGTAAGGAGGGAGGGGCTCAGGGGGGAGAGTAGCAGAGAACACAAGCATGAGGAACTTTTAAAGAAAAATTTATCTCTGCGTTACATTTTAACACAGACTTATCCTGTCATCTAATCGTTTAGAAAGAAGTGCTTTATTGAAATAATTGATGTTTTGGAGCACCTAAAAAGAGCGTCATACACACCTCACCACTACCACCTCACGTACACTGCTCTGTACTTACTTCATACTCCATTTAAATTTTCTTAATCTGTGAAAAGCATAAGATTCAGCAGAGTTGTGTAGTCATTTTGGTACAGCTATCCATTGGAAGTGCAAACTCTGTTGTGATGATGTTTCTATTATTAAGATTTTTAATATTGTGATTTAAAATGTGGAAACGATAACAAAATGATCCACAAGCATCATAGATTATACAGTAGCTGTATAGCCGGTGTGAGGTAGTATTTTGACCCCCATAGCATATTGACCCCGGGGTCAACATACCTCTCTAGTAAATTGACCCCCCCATAGGATTTTGACTCCCCTTACTTTTTTCTTTAGTAGTTATTTATCTGATCATTATTTCTCATGTAGTTTACTTTTATTGTATACTGCTACATATTCACTTTCTTTTAAGGTATTTTAAGGAATGTTTTGAAGGATAACGACTTGATATTTTGTGTAAATGTAACGCAATCTTGTCACTTTTTTATTGTATTTTACATTGTTATGGTTTTTAGTTTGCTATGTTCAGATAATCCTTAATCGTAATGTCAGTTTAGGCAATGGTTTGTAAGAATAATTACCTTGAATTTAGTCATGTTGTGTTAAAATATATACTAAAATACCGTATTTTCCAAGCTATTAGACGCGCTCTTAAGCCTCCAACCCCATCAAAAAATGACCGCGTGCCCCAAAATCCAGAACACCCTATACACGAATCCACTCGGGTGTCCCAGCACAACTTCAGTAAACTACAAAGCCGCACCACCCGCAGCGCACGCAAACACACACGGAGCAGACAGCGACCGCGCAGCGAAACACACCCTCAGCCACACTCATCACTTCACTCGGATGAAGAACAGAACGGAGGAACGAACCGAAAAAGCGAGTGCAATGTACCACTCTGAGCCACAACTGAACAACTGAGTCACTGCGAACACGCCGACGATCCAGCGGTCCCAGACAGCACCCTCCCTACACGCCACAACTGAACAAAGCCCAGAGTCACCGTGAACGCGCCAAACAAAGTCCAACTGACCCATCCAACTGTTGTGTTTTGTTTAAAGTCCGGTGTGGTTTATTTGTGAAAAAAGTTCGAAAATAGACCATTTAATGACAGTGCTTCTTACAATCCAGAGCAATTAATAGCCCGTACAATACAGTATATTAAATAAATATACAATATACTATGGGGGTCAAAATACTTTCTCACACCGGTTTATCGCCAATGTCGAATCCTATGTGCATCACCGGTTAAGAAAATAACTGGAGAACAAATTAAGTCTCGAAGATAAGCCATTAAATCACAAATCTTTCCAGACACAACTTCGGATGTGTAAATCGTGAGAGAAAATAACTGTAACATGATTAAAAAGCGTTGAAAAGTCGATTTTTCATAATAGGTTCACTTCAACGGGTCTGTAACTTGGTTTATCTATCTTCATAAAACAACAAAAATAAAATAATAAATGTATAGCTTTCTTCACATACACGCAAAGACCTCATCCATAAACATACAATAACATTAACATATGAAAGAGTATTGTTGCAGGCGTTCATCCTACAGCTTCAAGCACAATTACTTTACATTGGCTTTTGTTCATTTGCACCTACCAGTTTCTTTTTTTTTTTTTTTTTTCACTTTCTACCGACACGTGCTTTCATAGTGTTTGAATTTTTTTATGAAGCAATATCTCATTCGACCATATTTAAAGCAATGTCCCGATAAAAATGCTATTATATTTTTCTTAGCCTTCGATTCGAAGACGTTTATGTTTGTGGATAACAGAGCGGGTTTAGATAGAGAATTTACTCAAGGTTAGAGATAAAAGGGGTAAAGATAGGAGGAGAAGAAGGAGGAAGAGGAGAGGAAGGAAGAGGAGGAGGAGAGGGAGAGAGGAAGGGAGAGAGAGGAGAAGAAGGAGAAGAGGAGAAGAGGAGGACGAGGCGGAGAAGAGGAAGAGAAGGAGAGCAGGAGGAGGAAGAGAGGTGAAGAAGGAAGAGGAGGAGGAGAGCAGGAGGAGAAGAGAATTGGGAAGATGAGAAACAAAGGAGGAGAGGAGGAGAGGAGGAGGAGAAGAAAAGGAGGAAGAGGAGGAGGAGGAGAGCAGGGGGAGCAGGAGAAGAGAAGGAGGATGAGAAGGAGAAAAAGGAAGAGGAGGAGAGCAGGAGGAGGAGAAGAAAAGGAGGAAGAGGAAAAGCAAAGGAGGAAGAGGAGGAGGAGAAGCGAAGGAGGAAGAGGAGGAGAAAAGCAGAGTAGGGAGAAGGAGGAGAAAAGGAGGAAGAGGAGGAGAGAGGAGGAGGAGAAGAGAAGGAGGAAGAGGAGGAGAGAGCAGGAGGAGGAGGAGAAGAGAAGGAGGAGAAGAAGAAGAAAAGGAAGATGAGGAGGAGAAAGAGGAAGAGGAGGAGAGCAGGAGGAGAAGAGAAGGAGAAAGAGGAGAAGAAAGATGAAAAGAGGAGAGCAGGAGGAGGAGAAGAAAAGAAGGAGGAAGAAGAGGAGATGGAGGAGGAAAAGAGAAGGAGAGAAGGAGGACGAAAAGGAGGAAGAGGAAAAGGAGGAGAGCAGGAGGAGAAGAAGAGAAGCAAAGGAGGAAGAGGAGGAGGAGAGCAGGAGAAGGAGGAGAAGGAAGAGGAGGAGGAGGAAGAAGACTTACATCCATTTTGGAGGAGCAGTCGGGGAAGAGAGGGTCTTTGGGAATCTCACACTGCTTCGCTGGAGCTTCAACATCTGGAGACAAAAAAACTGCATTTAAATCATTGGTGAGCTTTCTATTTTATTTTTACTGTATATTTACATTTATATAATTATGTCTTATTTGACACCTGTTTCTTGCTCTTTTTGCTATTTATTTAGAATGTATTATTACCATTTATATATTTTTTTCTTATCATATTTATTGTGATGTCTGAGCTACTGTGTCCAAATAATTTCCCTTGTGGATCAATAAAGTTTGTCTAAGTCTAAACCAGCTCGCAGTACGGAAGGATGTTTTCAAGGTAAAAAACACAAATAAAGGCTTTTTGTTGTAGTAGTAGTAGTAGTAATAGTAGTAGTAGTAGTAGTAGTAGTAGTAGTAGTAGTAGTAGTAGTAGTAGTAGTAGTAGTAATAGTAGTAGTAGTTAATAGTTAATCCAAATCTCAGGGTACGGTATTATCACGATATACATCTCACTGTACGATATTTATTACGATATTTCGGAGAGGCTGATATAATTTTTTGCATTTAAAATACCTTGGTAAGATTTTGGTGTGAATTATTACCGTCATAATCCCAAGAATTCAAGTAAAAAACATGTCTCTTCATGTTGTCTACACTGAAATGAATCATGGGACATGTAGTTCCCTATGTTCATAAGCTACTGTAAAACCATGTATTTATGACACAATGACACAATGACACATTATCACTATGGGGTGTAACAATATCCAAGTCTCACCATATGATATCGTCACGGTACGATATTTATTGCAATATCATAGGAAAGCTCACGATATGGTGGGTAGTCTCATGATATTTTAATATTCTACATAATAAAAAGACTGACATTATAAAAGGCTTTGACCAGTCATTTGGTACATTTATTGTCCTATTCATATCAATGACATTTTGAACAGCTTGAAAAGCCTTTGAATTTGAAGTACAAAATTCAAGTAACAAGTAAACAATTGTAATAAAACTGTAATCAGGAGCCTCGTGGAGTTAGTCAGACAGAAGCTGAACAGCAGAGCACAAGGAGCGAGCTGTTTTTTTCAGCGTTTATGCAAATGAGACACATTGATTTAAGTTTTGTTTCTGTAAAACATAAACAAAGCTGCGCAAAGCTGCATTAAACACATTATTACATATTATTACTCAATGTATATTTGAGTTGTCCTCACGGGAAATTAAAAAAAAAAACTTTACTGCGACGGCATTTTATATTTCGGCTCCAGTTTTGCAACTAACCGTTTAAACCAGGGGTGTCCAAACTTTTTTCAGGAAGGGCCACATATCTAAACACAGACAAAGCAGAGGGCTGATCGAGGACTGTAGACTGGTGCTCAGTACAGTGAATAATTGAAATATGTGCATGTTTAACACGTTAGAATGAGCCATCAGTCTTTATTTGTGCTAAGATCCTTAAAACCACACACTAAATATTAAATATTCACTTTATCAAGGTCGATTTTCAAAAAACTTGCAATAAAAAGCTTATTTTTCATTGAAGCAAATGAAGTAATTTGGGCCAGTTTTCCTGGAAGCCTGAGGGCCAAGAAAATTTTGTCTGAGGGCCGCATTTGGCCCCCGGGCCATAGTTTGGACACACCTGGTTTAAACCCAACGCCGTCCACCGTGGAAAATGGATGCAAATCACTTTATCGTTTTATATTCTGACTTTACTTAACCAAATTAAAAATATTACTGATAGAAGAGGAGGAGACACGTCCACACAGCATGGTTTAGTCCTGTTAAATCCTGTTTGAGACATAGTTTAGACCTGGTTTTTGTCCTGGTTTAGTCCTGGTTTAGACGTGGTTTAGTCTTGGTTTGGTCCTGGTTTAGACGTGGTTTATTCTTGGTTTGGTCCTGGTTTAGATCTGGTTTTAGACCTGGTTTAGTCCTAGATTAGACCTAGTTTAGACCTGGTTTAGATCTGGTTTAAACCTGGTTTTAGACCTGGTTTAGACCTGGTTTTAGACCTGGATTTAGACCTGGTTTTAGATCTGGTTTTAGACCTGGATTTAGACCTGGTTTTAGACCTGGATTTAGACCTGGTTTTAGACCTGGTTTAGACCTGATTTAATGTCTGGCAACAAGTGGAATTACCAAAAAAAAAAAAAAAAAATGGAAAAAAAAGAAGGGATATAGCCCAAAATATGAAAACAGGAAAATACTTCTGTGTAATCCATTTATTTCAACAAAGTAACTGTAATCCAATTACCACTCACTGAAACAGTCACTGTAACCGAATACAGTTACTCATAATTTGTACTCTGATTACATAACGCCGGTACATGTAATCTGTTACTCCCCAACACTGGATATCGCCAATATCGTTACACCCCTATCAAGTATCACGATATTTCAGTTATTGATATATATCTGTAGTAGTTAAGTGTAAAGGGATTAGATGAGGTCATTTACTGCAGTCTTGGTGAGTTATATAACACTTGTAGCTCTAAACAGGTTAGATTTTCCACACCCTAGCATCTCCTAATTAGCCATGAGCCTAAATGGGAGGTATTGATTAGCATTAGCTCGTCTGGATAAACACAGATAAATTAGGGGAGAGAGAGAAGCAAGCGCCTAACAAGCTCCTGCATAATATATATCCTCACTGGTGCCGCCAACCCACCAATCCCCGATCACAATCAGATTAGTGCCAGTCGTCAAAACTCATTCCTCTTCTCCTCCTTGCCGTTTTCTCTTCCTCTCTTTTATTCCTTCTCTCTGTTTTGTCTCTCTTTCACTCGTCTCCCCCTCCCCCTCTGCTTTCTTCATCGACCTCTCATCCTCACGTTTCTCTACTCTTACTATTCTTCTCTCTCTTGGCTCTCTTTCCCCTTCTTCCTCTCTACTCTTTCTCTCATCTCATCCCTCTCTCTCTCTCCTCTCTTCTACCCTCTCCCTGTTCTCTCTCTCCTCTCTCTCTTTCCTATCCTCTCTCCTTCTCCATCTCCTCTCTTCCTCTCCTCTTTCTCCATCCTCTCTCCCTTTTCTCTCGCCTTCCTCTACCCCCTCTGTCTCCTCTCCCCGTCCTCTCTTTTTCCTCTTCTCTCTCCTACTCCACCTCCTCTCTTTCCTCTCCTCTCTCCCTCTTCTCTCCCCTCCCCTCCCCTCCCTCTCCTTTCTCTTTCCTCTCATCTCCTCTCTCCTTCTCCACCCCCTCTTCCTATCCTCTTTCTCATCCTTTCTCCCTCTTCTACCCCTCTCTCTCTTTCCTCTCCCCCTCCTCTGTCTTTCCTCTCTTCTCATCTCATCTCTCCTTCTCCCTCTCTCTCTTTCCTCTCCTCTCTCCCTCTCTACCTCCTCTCTTCCTCTCCTCTTACTCCATTCTCTCTCCCTCTTCTACCCCTCTCCCATCTCTCTCTCCTCTCCCCTTCCTCTCTCTTTCCTCTCCTCTCTCCTCCCCCCCTTCATCTCCTCTTTCAACAACCTTTCTTCCTCTTCTACCTCTCTACCCTCTCTCTCTTTCTCCAACCTCTCTCCATCTTCTACCCCCCCTTTCCTCTCCTCTCTCCTTCTCCACCTCCTCTCTTCTTCTCCTCTTTCTCCCCCCTCTCTCCCTCTTCTCTTTCGTCTTCTACCCCTCTCCCCTCTCTCTCCTCTCCCCCTTCTCTCTTTCCACTCCTCTCCACTCTCCTTCTCTTCTTCTCTCTCTTTCCTCTCCTCTCTCCCTCTCCTCTTTCTCAATCTTCTCTCCCTCCTCTACCCCTGTGCCATCTCTCTATTCTCTCCCCCTCCTCTCTCTTCCTCTCCTCTCCTCTCTACTTTTCCCCCTCTCTTTCTCTCCTCTTTCAACATCCTCTCTCGCTCTTCTACCTCTCTACCCTCTCTAGCTCCTCTTCCTCTCCCCCTCCTCTCTCTTTCCTCTCCACCTCCTCTCTTCTCATCTCTCCTTCTCCCTCTCTCTTTCCTATCCTCTCTCCTTCTCCCCCTCTCTTCCTCTCCTCTTTCAACATCCTTTCTCCCTCTTCTACCTCTCTCTCTCTCTCCTCTTCCTCTCCCCCGCCTCTCTCTTTCCTCTCCTCTTTATCCATCCTCTCTCCCTCTTCTCTCCTCCTCCTCTCCCTCTCTTCTTCTCCTCTCTCCCTCTCTTCTTCTTCACCACCTCCCATTTTTTTTACCATCTTCTTCCTTCCTCTCGCCTGTTGTGTTCTAACTTTCTCTCTTCCTCTCCCCCTCCTTTCCCTTCTCTCTTTCTTCCTCTACACCTCCTCTTCTCAGTCCTTTTTTCCCCCTCTCCTTTCTCTTCCTCTCTCATCCCCTTCTCTTCTTTCTATTCTCACTCTCTTGTCCTTGCAGACCCACAACATGAAGGCTAATTAAGGGCGCATTTCCAGTGGACGGGCTTAGCGCCAGGCCTCATCGAGCACAATCTCACACAAAGAATTGGAGGATTTTTTTTTTCTTTTTTTCTTTCTTTTTTTTGATTAGAATCATAACCACAAGTCGCTGTTCCTGCTGTCTGTACTCATCTCTTTTAAATTAAATCCAACACAACCTGGCAACAAATGGGGTAACTGAGGATCATTTGGGTGGAAATACTGAAGAGCAAATTGGCAAGTACAATGAGATGCGAGGTACACCTTCAAAAATCGAGATTCTGGTCACAGAAAAGGTGGTGCTGTTCACAAATATTACAGTGTTGGTAAGTCAAAGGCGCCGTACCTGAGTTTTACTGTCTCAAAAACATGAAAAACAGAACTAGATCATTTTAAAGGTCTGTTTTAAAGCATCTGGTTTGACAGGGAGCGAAATAACGTTGCAATATTGTTATATCGCATCGTACAGTATCGATCGTGGGCTGCTGTATCGATATATCACCAAGAGTATTTTTTTGTGCATTTTGCTAAACTATTTTGTTACAGCTTTTGGTCGTTCAGAGGAAGGAAACTCGACACATTTGACATTTTCACATTTTTGCCGATTAAAATGTTTGTGTTTCATTTATTTATTTATTTATTTATTTATGCATTTATTTTGGGCAAGTAAAGATTTACATTCATATACAATGGAACATATAACATAAGTGAAATCATAATAGAAATTAAAATAACAACTAATTATTATTATTATTATCATAATTTTTTTGCCCAAAAAGGAGTGGGAAGAAGAAAACTTATTAACTTTGCACAAGAAGTGATTTAACAAAAACTTTTAGTATCACAGCCATTACTTGCCCATTAATATTTAATTGAACCGTATCGAATCGATTTGAAATATATCAGACTGAATCGTATGGAAACGTATGCTCACTGTATCGAGATATGTATCGTATCATGGCCTATGTATCGAAGTATATATTGTATTGTGGCCTATGTGTCAAGGTATGTATCATATTGTGGCCTATGTATTGAGGTATGTATCATATCATGGCCTATGTATCAAGGTATGTATCGTACTGTGGCCTATGTATCGAGGTATGTATTGTATTGTGGCCTATGTATCGAGGTATGTATCGTATCGTGGCCTATGTATCGAGGTATGTAACGTATCGTGGCCTATGTATCAAGGTGTGTATCGTACTGTGGCCTATGTATTGAGGTATGTATCGTATCGTGGCCTATGTATCGAGGTATGTATTGTATTGTGGCCTATGTGTTGAGGTATGTATCAGCAACTTCTGAATGATACTCGGCCCTATTAGTAACAGTCAGTTCTTACAGTAGCCCTCACCTTTGCTGCTGACCACGGTGCGCTGCTGGAGGATCTTCTCCACCTTCACCGCTGTGTCTGACATGTTCTGAGCTATGGCCCGGATATGGTCCACCATGGGCTCTATCGGCTGGATCCTGCACAAACAGAAAAAAGCACAGAGAATTAAGAACTTGTTGAACATCTGTAGAAAAACTTCCTCGTACAAGTAGTAGCTGGCAGTAGTAGTACTGTATTTTTTGGACTGCAAGGCGTACTAAAAATCGTTTAATTTTCTCCAAAATCAACAGTGGGCCTTATAATCCGGTGCACCTTAGAATTAATTCTGTCAAAATCGCAGTTTTTTTCAGCGCTTATCGTTTATGAAACTTAACCATGTGGTTTTAATTTTTGTTTCTGTAAAACGTAAACAAATGTGTGCAAAGCTGCATAAAACACATTATTACTTAATGTTTATTTGAGTTCTCCTCATAGGAAATAAAAAAACAAACTTAAATTATCCACCCACATTCACATTCATAATACACATTCACCAAGACAGAGAGGCAACACCAGGTGAATCACACCATGATCTGCCAATGGATCGTGGACACCTGAGTTAAGGGATCAGTCTCAAGTGTTGTTTGTTTGTGTCGCTTAATGCACATTATAATCCGGTGCACCTTATGTATAAAAAATACAGTAGTAACAATAACTTTTAAGTATATCTGGCATGGTAACAGTGTAAAAAGGTCAAAAGGTAGTTTATTTTGGGTACCTTGTTTTCCAACATCAGCACTGAAGAATGGGTCAAATGCAGACAGCGACTGTATCTTATCTTGATGTCACTTACAACTTGTAGATGATTTTTACATATAATTTTCTTAAAGGTTCTATATCATACAAAATGTTCTCTTGTGACCTTTATGCCATGTCAGAATGTTGTTACCTCACCAAAACATACCTGGAGTAGGGCTGGGTATCATTCAGAAGTTGCCCATATTATACATATCCTGATACACAGGCCACGATACAATACATATCTCCATACAGTGAGCTTACAATTCCATACAATTCAATACGATATATTTCAAATCAATTCGATACAGTCCAAAAAAATAAAAATAATGTCTAAGTCATGGCGGTGATACTAAAAGTTTTTGTTAAACCACTTCTTGTGCAAAGTTCATGTGAAACACAAACATTTTAATCATCAAAACAGTGAAAATGTCAAATGTGTCACATAAATGTTTCCTTCGCCTGAACAAGCAACAAAACTGTAGCTCTGTAACTAAATAATTTTATAAAATATACCAAAAAAATACTCTTGGTTATATATCGATACAGTAGCCCACGATATAGATACTGTATCATCTCATTAAACGATACGATATATCAATATTTCAATATTTTTGCACACCCCTAACCTGGAGTTGTGTTTTGTTTAATTCGTCCACATCTCCAAAGCTCAAAATGCTCTGCTCCACCTTGTGATGTCATGACACAGTCATTTTAAAGTTGACATCTACCTTTTACCTTTATTGGTAATTTCAGAGCTCCAGACACCCAAATGATTCTATAGTGAAGGTGTATGGACTTAGCACTTCCTGTATTACCACATGACATCACAAGGTGGAACAGTGATTTCAGTTTGAGAGAAGAACTCCTAAATTTGCAGAGTTTGTGTGTTAAACATGTGTGAATAAAAACAAAACACAACTCCAGGTTTGTTTGCGATGAGGAAACAACATTATAACACAGATCAGAGAACAGTGTAATATGAACCCTTTAATAAACGAGACAATACTTTGCTTGAACGCACATTTTCAAAACCTCTTTCAACAATATTCTCTATTTTGTTTTATTGACCCATAGCCTTTCTAGCTCAAATTAGCGAGCTAGCTGCAGCTTTTGCTCTTGTTTGCCCTGCACTCAGAGCGTAAAGCAGAGGATGAAATGCTAATTGCTTAAAAACACGAAGCGTGAAATTAAAACCACAAAACAGCCAAATAAACAGATAAAAAGTCCAGTCGCTGACAGCTAGAGTAAATGTCCAAGGAAAGACGTTCAATAAGCCATATCATACGACCACTATAACTGAAGTATGCAATGTGGGTGAAGTGTCTTGCTCAAGGATACAAAATAAGCGCACAATTCGTACTTCCACATTATTATACATATTTTTCTCTTAAATGTGCTGTACTTGATTAATTTTGGTCCAAAGCAATGAGTTTAGAAGAGCTTTTCACAACTTTCAGAAACCAGAGCGGAGTTCTACCCCCACAGTAAAGCTAACAACAACTAGCATGCTAATAGTGCACTTCCTTTAATTGTAGACTATGTGCATGTTCACTGTTTTTTATTTTAAAGTACAAATTTCAGATACACAAATGCAAATACACTAACCAAATGCCGTTTTTTATAGCTTTTAACAAATAATTTCATCTTTTTCTCACTGGCTCTTGGTGAGGGTGGACGTGTTGTGTGTATATATGTTTTTAATCACTGTAAAGCGCTTTGTGTTGCATTTTTGTATGAAAATAAAGTTTGATTTGATTTGATCTAAACGTCCAATCCATTGCCCAGACCAACAATAAGAAAGCTATATATAAAAAAAAAAAAACATAGAATCCTCCACTTTATTAAGTTTCAGTTATAGTTTCTGTTTTTTTTGTTTGTTTTTTCTTTTTTGGTTTTAATTTTTTTGCAAATCCCTACCATTTTATTGTATTGCATTATTTTCAGTAGGACCCAACCAATATGGATTTTTTTTGGTCCGATATGACACCAATAAAAAGTGGCTTTGGAAGTGTTGATAGCTGATATGAAAGTCGATATATGTATTGATTTAAAAATTCACTGTAAATCTTCAACTAGTTATAAAACTTAGGTCTGGCTCTATTGGATTTTAAATTGGGTTTATTTAGGATACATTAATTGTTAATTTTGCTTCTTTACAGCCATATTTAAAAACAGTAGATCGGGCTAATGTTATTTTTGCATGACGTTGCAGCCAGTAAACAATGTAAGTAAACTGTCACTTAACCTTTATCGGCTGGCCGGTGTAATTAGAGTTAATTATATTCATAAATGCTAATCATTCACACCACTGTTCATAGCTCATCTACATATCAATGCGTGTCCTGTAACGTGTGTGCAGCCACTATCGTCACTTTACACTAACACTGGGCCAGTGTAGAGAAAACAGGCTGTTCATGTGTGGTACTTTACAGCAGCCAGGCGCTGACCAGAGCGAAAAGTAGCTTCAAAACTGATGCCTTGGTAGCCAGCTCATACAGACACCTCTCAGATCACAAGTCTTCACAAAGAAGTGTCCTTTTAATCCTGACTCAAAACTATCATCAGTAAAAAGAATATAATCCAGCATGTTGACAGCAGCTGCGTGTGTCCTCTGTCTCTGGGACAGTCCTCTCTTCTTCGCACTCGCACTTTGATAAAAAACAAGCAGTAGTTTTGTTATTGACCTAAACAGTGCTGAAGTTCACTTTTATTTATGGTTCATATCTTAGATCAGACACAAGGGCATTTAAAGTCAGCGCCTCACTGCAGTCTCAGAGAGCACTATTGTGTAAACAAGAGCACAGGAGTCACATGATTCATTCAGGGTCAGTATGGCGTTACAGACAAAGATACATCACTCTTCAGATAAATATTGATGCGCCGCCAGATATTAGCATGTGTATCTATCTGTAAATTGGGTTAAATTGCTGTAATATAGAGAATGTAAGCTCTATATACAGCCTGTGGCTTTGTATAGCCACAACAATAGTTCAACAACACGAAGTTCGCATGCAGCTCCTGCTGACCCTGCCTCTCATTGACTTTCATTGGAATATTGTGGCCCCTCTCTCTGTAACTGATGCTGTGAGCCTCGTCATTATGGTCTTAAAATGTTTGGATTAACCCGCTCTACATGATCCTGGTGGGGGTTTTTTTCCCCCGCTATTTTGTCCATCAAAAATCATCACAACATAGAGCCTGTCTCCAAATTCGCTCCTGTAACCTTGAGCCTCACAAGCTTCATTTGAGCCCATTCTATATATTATCCCCATAAAATATATATATGGGGATAATATATAGAATGGGTTAGGGTTAGGGTTATAACATGCAGACGTGGACTACTGTCCCATATTGACTAGATTTAGGCCATTAGTCAGTATGTCTCCAAGTGGCCATATCGGCCAATAATATCAGCCAACCGATATATTAGTCGGGCCCTAATTTTTAGCCCATGCATTACGATCTCTGTTTGTATTTTTTTATATTATATAAAAAATATCCATGTCCATGTCCATGTTTCTATTTAGAACAAAATTTTCCTATCTATTTACTTGCATTGTGTTGCCCTACACCGACCATCTTGTTATGCTGTTTCCGTGGCTCATTTAAAAGTGCTGGATAAGGGCTAGGTGCACCAATTTAACTAACAATGCAGTCTTTCCCCCAGGTTTAGTGGTTTAGCAGGGGCGTTTGGTACATACACGTGTGATCTCATACTCGTGCACTTGGCGGAGAAAAACATGGACCTGTATATTAAATAAATTTCATTAAATGTTTTATATCTTACTGTAATATGTAAATGTCCATGTATTTAAAGGGCCCATATTACACTGTTTTCTGTTCTATGTTAAAATGTTTTTTCCTCATTAAATACAAACCTGGAGTTGTGTTTTGTTTCATTCACACAAATCTTGCATATTTAAGCTGAGTGCTTCATCCCCTCACTCTTTTATAAGCCCTGAACAGTGCACTCAATGTATCTGTGAAACAAATGATGCTAACAGACTTATTTAAAATAGTAGGTCTGACTTGCAGTTTGTTTACTTGCCAAGTGCCACTAGATTTTAATATGCATTTTATTATCATCTACAACTTGAGTGTAACTTACTCCTGAGCTGGGACGGGTTCTGCTTTGATCTCTGTTGGATTTACTGCAGAATGAATCGTACAAATGATTCTAGTGAAAATGTATGAAGCGCTTCTTGTATGACTATGATTATTATTTCTTTTGTTACATTCATAAAGTATATAACGACATTAATTGTCACAACATTAAACAGACAAGAAAAGGAGCAGAAAGAAGAGTCATCTTATATTATCTGCCCAAAACATCAGCACCAATCGTCACTTTAAAACATTTCAAATCAGTACATTTAATTTCAGTCACAATCAATCACAGCAATTGCAAACAGAAATCTTCACTATTATGCACAACTTAGTTTGCTTTTTTATACATACACATCGTGCTGGATTTTATGTTTTGTTTTTTTATACCATTATTGTACTTGATTCTTTTATATCTTCGTCAAGACTATTCCATAAATGAACTCCTTTCACAGTGATGCTTCGCTTTATAACCTTGGTTCTGAATCTGTTTTTTTTTTTTTTTTTATTGTAGTGGCTTGTTCTCGTCTCAAACTGTCTTTAAATATTTACAGATAATACATTGCGCTTTGCTTTATACATGACTTGAGGATACTTAAGTCAACAATATCATGCATTTTTAACACTTTAAGTTGAACAAATATTGGGTTGGAAGGCCCATTTCTGTAAAATAAATAATAACTATAAGTAAGTTTTACATGCTGATTACCACTTGATGTCACAAGGTGAAGTCTTTTCTGTCTGAGCGAAGAACTTAGTCTAAATATGCAGAATTTATGTGAACAAAACAAAACACAACTCCATGTTTGTTTGTGTTTGTGATGAGGAAACAACATTATAACATAGATCAGAAAATAGAGCAATAAAAACCTTTTCATTTTGCAATTAGTTTGGTTTATAATTAAATAATCTGGCTATGTGTATACAGAATTTAGCACATTTTTAACATGTACTCTAATTTAAGTTTTTATGGATGACAGTTATTATATTTTGGTATTCTATATTAATAATTGGATTCATTTTTGATGAAAGAAAATTTTAAAGTGATTCCAGATTTCTTTGCTGAGTGTGCACTCCAAGAAGAGATGCTTGATTGTTTTTTCTGCAGAATCAGCTCTGCTACCACCGTCTGTGAGCCGAACCCAACCGACAGCACAAAACACGGAACACGGATTATTTTGAAAGATGGATTTCTATGAATACAATAGTTTCTTATGGAGGAGAGGAACGGATTTGGCAGTGGTGGAAGAACTACTCAATTTTGTTACTTAAAGGGGTTCTGTTAGACTATTTTCAAATTTTTTTTCAATCTGAAAACACGCTGTTCCACCTTGTGATGTCATGTGGTAATACAGGAAGTGCTCCACTGTGTTTTTTAATCTCCATACACCTTCACTAGAATCATATGGATAATTTCAGCCACAGGAATTTTCAATCTTTACTGAACTAAAGGTCAAATGTAGCTGCTAATTTGAGAATTTAACTAACTTGACCATTGGGCTGTAGGAACATAGAGCTGTAGGACCACTGGGCTGTAGGAACATAGACTGGCTGTAGGAACATAGAGCTGTAGGACCACTGGGCTGTAGGAACATAGAGCTGTAGGACCACTGGGCTGTAGGAACATAGAGATGTAGGACCACTGGACTGTAGGAACATAGAGCTGTAGGACCACTGGACTGTAGGAACATAGAGCTGTAGGACTACTGGGCTATAAAAAACATAGAGCTGTAGGATCACTGGTCTGTAGGAACATAGAGATGTAGAACTACTGGGCTGTAGGAACATAGAGCTGTAGGACCATTGGACTGTAGGACCATCGGGTTGACCCTGTGTTATATGATGGAGCAAATACTAACCTTGTATGTTCTCCAACTATGCTCTAAATGTATTTGCCGCTTGTATTATCTTACTAGTTCATATTTCAGTCTTCTCTGGTTTCTAGCTGGTACTTATGTTCCAAAGCGATTTCTGCCATCACAGTAATGCTATCAACAACTAGCAAGCCAATAGTGCACTTCCTTTCATTGCAGACAAAGTGCATGGACACCAAATTTGAGTCAAAAACATTCATTATTCATCTTTTACTTATATTGGCCAAGTTTCACATAAACAAATGGCAATTCCACTTAACAGCTACATTTTCCCTTTAGTTGAGCAGAGATGGACGATTGTAGGACTGAAATCATCCAAATGATTCTAATGAAGTTGTATGGAGTTTTGTGTCTTTACACAATGGAGCACTTCCTGTATTACCACATAATATCACAAGGAGAAACAGGATAGGATTCTTTAAATATCCCAAATTGTGAAACCTTAGAGGAGATGCCACAGAATCTCACGAATCTCACCTGACCGTGGCAAAAAAAAGTTGCTCCAAATAACAGCTACACTTTGTCACCAAGTATAGTATTTTAAAAGTAGGTCCCACAGTGACCAATTACTGGATGTACTACTTTAAGACTTGGGGCAGAACCTTGAGGTACATTAATATATAAAGTTGGTCAATTTTGGACCATTACATTGCAGAAGTAGTGAAAGAAAATACTTTACCAGGAGTTGTGTTTTGAAATGTAAGAAAAAAAAAATACTGACTTTCTACATAGCAAATCATATATAATGCTAGGCCTGTCACAATAAACTTTGAAGCCCATCTACAGAGATATACAGCAATAAACCATAATATTCAAACTACTTTATGTCACTGAGACAATTAAAATAAAGTACTATCAACCCAGTGAACCACTTTGAAACAGACGGTATCATTAAAGGTCCTATGTTACGCAAAACTGGTTCTTGTGAGCTTTAAGCCATGTTCTTAAATCACACATCAGCGTTTACGTGCGTCAACGTGACAGTGGCTCCAGGGGCAGCTCCAGCAGGACATATGTGTGTGGCACTGGCTCTTTGTTTCAAACTTGACTGGGTGCATTCATCCACTTAGTCATCCACCAGCGAAACTAACAGCTGAACAGGCTTGTACACATTCTGTACCGGCTGAGCAGGGCAAACGTGAGGATTTCAAAAGAACATTAAAGCACTAATTAACTGAATCAGGAGCACATTGTGCTGATGGTAAACGCACAAATACAACAATAGATGCATGCGCATGTATTTTGATGGGGATACGTGCGTACGCTTGTGTAGAGCGTCAAAAATAGGATGGATCCTATTTTCTGAAATGTACGCACGCAGGATGTGTTGCTCCATACGCAGATCTAGCGCATGCAGTGGAGCTGCCCTCATTCACTTTCAATGCATTCTAAAAAATTCCCGTCCAAAAGTAGCATCTTTTACGCTCACGTAGGGTGAAATACGCGTCCAGTGGAATCCAGCCCTAACCTGTCATTATTAGTCTGTCTGCTTCTCCAAAGCTCAAAATGCTCTGTTCCACCTTGTGTAGTTTTCCAAGTGAACAGCCACCTTTTACCTTTTGTTCAGTAGAGATTGGCAAGTCCAGATCTGAAATTACCCAAATGATCCATACTGATGAGGAAACATTATAACATAGTATGGGCCCTTTAAAATGACTGCAACAAACAAATAGCCAGATGAACCAATAATTATCCCTAACAGTGACTTATTCAACCCTCTACAGCTTGAATCTTATCATATTACAACTAAAATGTCACCATTTTTGCAAGAAGAAGTACCCATGATAAAAATAGAGCCCCAAAATGACTTCCCAACCACGTGAATCCTTGCAGAACTACAGTTGTCACACAGCGGCAAGTGTCGAACCCCCAACAAAAAAGTGACATAGAACTGTAAGTAATTCATCATGTTTTAAGGCTGTAAATAGTGTTGTTATTATGAAATGTTACACAGCTGCTGTTAGAAGAGACATATTATTCTATTCTCAGGTGTGTCTTTGATTAGGTAACAACATTCTAATATAGCTAAAAGCTCATGAGAGTCAATTTTGGACCTTAAACCGTGTTATAAAAGTTTTCTGTTTTCAAGTACCCACTCAAAGTTTTAATTTTTTTCTTTATTCTCCTGCATTCAAGACATCATTGCTCCACTGTAACTCAATTTTCACCACCAGTGGTACACAGCCCCCACTGGGCACTGAAACTAGCAGACTTTATTAACTCATTTAATAATCAATACTGCAATGTAAAATGTTGAAAATTTAACATTATGAGCCACTGGTATCCACAAAACCTCAATATGTATACTTGAATGGCCTATATTGAGCTATTTTCTGATGTCGTTTTCTCATCACGAAGTTCTTCTCTCAAACTCAAAACACTCTCTTCCACCTCGTGATGTCATGTGGTAATACAGGAAGTGCTCCACTGTGTTTTTAAACTCCACACACCTTCACTAGAATCTTTTGGATGATTTCAGCCATGAAATTGCCCATCTCTACTAAATTAAAGGTAAAAAAGTAGCTGTGAACTTCAAAACTACCACTACATGACATCACAAGGTGGAACAGAGCATTTAGAGCTTTGGAGATGTATATAGACTAATGATAATAAAGGATTACTCAAACATGTGTGAATGAAACAAAACACAACTCCAGGTCTGTTTTTGAGGAGGTAACAGCATTTTAACTCAGCTTAAAGCTCACAAGAGTCAGTTTCGTGTAATAATAGGGATGTAACACTAACCAAAATATCATGCTATCGTATTGTCAAAAGTCTCAATAATATCATGGACCATTACAATATATCGAATTACAAGTTCCTTTGCTTAAATACATGGTCTTATAGTAGCAACAGCTTATAAACATCGAAAACTTCATATCACATGATTCATTTCAGTGCAAACAACATGAAGAAATATATTTTTTGTTTTTAATTCTTGGGATTACGACAAAAATAATTCACACCAAAATATTATCAAGGCATTTTAAAAACAAAAAAGTGGCCTATCTACAATTATATTGGCCTCTTCAAAATATCTCAATAAATATCGTACAGAGAGATTTGGATATCGTTACATCCCTACCTAATATAGAACCTTTAAATAAAAGTACAGATAATGGAGCAAAGAAATATTAAATAAAGTAAAAGTAGCACATGATAAAATCTAAGTAAAAGTATTAAAGTACTCATTTAAAAATGTTCTAAAAAAGGAAAAATGACAAGTATTCCGTGCAGATTTTGAGGTCTGATAAGGCTTTACCATCAGGCTTCATTTTGTTCATCAGTAACAACTGCATTGATTTTGAAATTTCATTCATTCACAACATTCTAACATAGCTAAAAGTATAACATAGGATCTTTAAGTTGTTTAAAGGGCCCAGCTCATGCAAATCACATTGTATCTTTTGCACATATACAAGCACAATTTGGGTTTTGGAACATCCACTACACAATAGTTATGAAGTCTTACTGATTTCTTGGAGGCAGTTACAGACCAGGAACTATGAAAGACCGACCATTGCTCATGCCCCCGCCCGTCCTGAGAAAGCACAGGCTCCGCCCTCCAAACGTGACGTAGGCTCTGAGTGAGCCGCCCTTCCTCCGCTCATCTCAGGGAGGGAGGGGGAGACAGGCATGCGCCCTGATAGCGGTAGGAATAAACTTTTATTCATCATGGCGATACAGCTCGTTCAGCCGCATGTGTTGGACTCAGAATCGGACGAGGACTTGGAGGTGCACGAAGCGCAAGCACAGCGTCGACATCAGCTGAACATTACTGATTGATAGAGTATTAATAAACGCTAGTAGATAAACTTATTATATTGTGTACACTGCAGAGTAGAACAATTTGCTTATGCTATTACGCTTTTGTTTAAGTGTTCTTGTGGGAATTGTCAGCCGATGCGGGGCGGAGGCGGTGGAGCGGGGGACGGGTGCAAGTGCAAAGCGCCTTTTGCTATTACGCTGCAGTTTGTTAAAAAAAACACCGAATCAATCTAAAAACTACTTTGGCTACATATACAAGGCCCACACATCACTCTTAGAAGGTAGAAACCTCTGAAAAGTTTATTTTGCATGAGATGGGCCCTTTTAAATCAATATTTTGATTTAAACTGTCTAAAATATAACATTATGACCCAATGGTAGCCTATATAGCAGACAATATGTATACTTTAAGTCCCTGTAACACCATCTCCATGCTAACTAATTTTAAGGCTGTCTGTCAATCAAAACAGAAATATTTCACGTTTGATTAAAGACTGCATAACTTTGTATTGATTTCCGCTGACCCCACAGACTCCATTAGCCGGCTTGTCAGATCCAAGATGGCGGGTAATCGAGTTGACTCTTTTCACCCTTGTTGCAGCGTTTTCAGTATTCTCTAAGGGGCCCTCACTGTCTGTCACAGAGAGTTTATGCACTGTATGACCTTAATATAATGTCGCACTTTGGGGAATGGACTCTACAGGCACCCGTATTCAAAGTCAAAGGGAGAGGTGCTTTCAGAAAAGCATAATTTCAGCCCTGGACAAAAGGTAAAAGGTAGCTGTTAACTTGAAGGCTACCGTTTCATGACATTACAAGGTGGAACAGAGCATTTTGACCTGAGATGTAGACAGACCAATAAACCAGGATTACTCAAACATGTGTGAATGAAACAAAACACAAATCCGGTTATGTTTTTGATGAGGTAACAACACTCTAACATTGCTTAAAGATGCACTATGTAATTTTTCTAATGTCATTGCTCTGCCTGAAATGATTCACAGTATGACATTAAACAGTAGTCCAATGAGGTTCATTTGGTCTTCTGATAATTTATGTTATTTAGGTTATTTTTTCAGACTAAGAGTTTGTTTTCATACCTGACAGTTTCGACTGCTCACTCGTGGTCTTCATCAGAGTTGAGGTGTTTGACGGACAGAGGAAAACAAACACCGTTTTTGGATTAAAGAGGCAATCGAAATAAGGAAACGTGCCCATGGGACTATAAACCGGGATGAGGGGGCTTTTTTACTGTCACACACTCTGGGGTACTGTCCAGACACAGGAAGTCAGACTGCAGATGGCGCTGTCGTCCTGCCTTCACCGGTAGGAAGACAGCGCCAAAACCTGTTTAAATCAGCTGAGCAGACATGTCACAGCAGCATCACGTGACCACTATACGTAGCATATCAGACTTAGGGATCTGCTGGTTTTCATCTCTCCTTCCACACTTTTAATATGAATGAAGCTAACTTGGCAATCACATGAATTCTAATATGTTTGTTTAGTTTACTCTTTGTGCGTCTCTTCTCATCATTATTGTTTTATTCATGTGCATGGCGGTAGGTAGGTATGCAGGCAGGTAAGGCTCCCCTCCCGTGGCTTTGAGAGAGGCTTTTCTTCAGTCTGTCTGCTGAGGGAACAGGCTCGTGTCCACTTGGGGCACTCCGGGCTTGTATGAGAGAAGACATGTTGCTATGGCGATGGCCGCACACCTGACAGTTTGCAGCCAGCTCTCTCTCTCTCTCTCGCTCCCTCCAGCCAGACCTTCCCTTTTGGACAAACTGTTTTAAGCTCCCCACAAGAAGACTATAGGCATCCAAAATAGTTTCAGGCTTAGTGTGAGTCTCTCCTATACACCTAATGATTAATATTGCATGAATACTGTACATGTACACTGTATGATATCTGAAGGACTTGTTTGGTTTTGCAGGGTTGTCGAAAGTATAAAAAATAAGACATTAATCGATACTAAAACTGGCTTTGAAACTAGATACTCATTTGAGTAAGTATCGATACTAAAGAAGTCACATTCACGAGACAGAAATTAACCTTTTCTGAATAGTTTTAGAATAATCTGGAGGTGACAGACTAGTGTACGCCCATGGACCACTATGGGACCTATCCTGACCACTGAGGGATTACACAGATATAATGCCAGAATGTAATGTAAAAGAAAGTACTATTATTTAGTATTGAAAATCACATTCTATTGTCTAAAAAAATAGTGTTTTTTTAATCATTATGGTATCGGAATTGGTATTGCGTACCGCATTTTTCGGACTATAATTCACACTTTTTCACAGTGTGAGTGGTCTTGCGATTTATACTCCAGTGCAACTTATATATTAAAATTTTCACACTGACAGCCTCAAGAGGGCGCTCTAGGCTTGTGTGTCAGTATCTGCTCCTCCTATTACTCCTGTACCACGTGGCTCTACTGCACATGTCTCCTGCAGAAAGAGCCTCTGTTCTGTCTGTATCCTGTCAGTCGCACCATTACTTCTGTACCACTAAAAATTTTAACAAATAAAGACAGCTGAGAAGGCTGAACACAAGTGCTCCCAAAATGAAAATCATATTGCAAAATATGAAGCTGAAAATGGTAATCCTGCAGCAAGTTTGGAGTGAGTGAGAAACTTGTGACACTGGGAGGATGCGCCATGCAACTTTCCCGTAAGACAAAGCCTGGACTTCAGTGACAACCGAAACCATCCTGTTGGGATTCAAAAAGGCCGAAATAATTCTAACTGGAACTGATGCTGAGTCTGACCACAGCTACACAGAAGAGGAAGCAGCACTCCATTTATCTCTGGTCTGCGAGTTGCTCAGAAGTGACACCATGGATGAAGAAGAATCCAATGGATTCAGTGATTTGGAGTGAGATGGAGAGTTTGGTAAACTTGTTGTGTTCTGTTGTTTATGTTATAGTTATCTGAAGAACTGTTCATATGTGACATTAACAGTCTGTTGTTCTCTGTTCTATTGTTATTACTATAACTTGCCTTTCAAGATGAAATATTGGTTCCAAGAGATTTTATAAAATAAATTTCCCCCAAAAAGTGTGACTTATATATATATATATATATATATATACTTTTTTTTCCTTCATTCCAGAGTGACTTGTAGTCCAAAAATTAGGGTATCACAGCACTACACTACAATACAGTTCAGATCTGTGTCATCCCTATTCACAGAAGGAATTGTTGTATTTTTGAGCATTTATTATGAATAAATGGTAGATGTATATGCTTAAAGTTATACCATGGAACATTCCAGGCAAAGAAATAACATCTCCATGGAGACAAGTATGTAGCGGATCCTCAAACGTAAATGTTGCGCAGTGCACCTATAACGTGACTTTATGCAGTATTGACAGTTGCTCAAATTAGTATCTACTTTCAATATTAGTTTAAGTATCAATTAATATCTGATTTTCAATACTTTTGACAACCCTTAGTGCTGCCCATTACACCACTATTGAACACCTACTTGTGGCATTTGCAGACAGTCAAACAGGGATCTGCATAGCCAGGAGACATCCTATCACAGATTTAATTACCAAAGTCAATTATTATTTAAAAACCAATGAAGTGTTCATTGGAGCTCATTATAAACCAAACTAATTGATATTTTAGAGCTGCATTAACTTCATAAGCCCCTTGAGCTGTGCACACTCTTCACTCACAGAACAGGCACTAAAATACAGTTTAATGTGTCCACCGCCCACACTGTACTACACATGAGCTCACTGCAGAGACGGAGGAAGACACTAGTGGCGAATGTGGATGCCATCTTAGCACAGTAGGATAAAAAAGTAGGTAACAATAAAAAATAAAAAGGTAAGTAAGATAAAGTAAAGGTAGTAAAAAGTAGGATATTGTAGTACATAATATTTTCTGAAATGTAAAAATAAATATTGACCCTATTAAACTAGTTTGTCTCATAAATTTTACTTTCTTACTTTATTTTATTTTTATATAAAACCTTGTAGTTTATAGTTATATCCATGTTTTTTGTTGTTTTCTTAATCACAGATTTGTTCACTTAATGATGGCACAGTGATTAGAGAAATCACCCCAACCCCAGCTCCAACTAATGCATGATGTCATTCTATCAATGAGCAAAACATTTCACTCCGACAGCGTATGTACGAACGTGGCGTGTGAGTGATTTGGTGGGGGATTGTAGGTGCAGCAGATTGACAGCCTATTGATCTGCCCTGTGGATAGCTTGGCATCTGGGTAAGCGCTATAAGACTGATGTATGGGATATATACTGGAAATACTGGGGGGTTATATACACATGGATAATATACAATGCTCAGAAAATTAAACACTTTGAAAACACATCAGATCTCAATATGAAAAAAGTTGGCTCTCTGTACAAATATGAACAGGGCAATTTCTTAGGAACAATTGGATGCCACCTATTTTAATGGGAATGATCAACAGGTGCACTACAGCAGCAACAGTGAGACAACCCCAAAAATAGGCCTGCTTCTGCATGTGGAGGTCACTTCAGGATTCTCCCTCTTGGGCTTTTTGGCTGGTTTTCCACTAGTGCTTCCTTTGGCTAGAGTTATTTTCATGACTGGGGGTATGAAGCCATTCCTTAAACTACACAAGTTGCACAGATTGTCCAACTTCTCCAGGATGGCACATCTGGAGGTGCTGTTGCAAGGAGATTTAATTGGTCTCCCAACACAATCTCCAGAATATTGAGATTTCAGGAGACAGCCAGATACTCCAGAAGAGCTGGACAGAGCTGGACAAGGTACTCAACCCATCAGAAGGACCCCTATCTGCTCATTTGTGCAAGGAGGAACAGGCTGAGCACTGCCTGCGCCCTACAGAATGACCTCCAGGAGGCCACTGGTGTCAATGTCTCTGCCAAAACATTCAGAAATAGACTTCATGAGGGTGGCTTGAGGGCGCCACGTCTTGTAGTGGGTCCTGTGCTCACCACCCAGCACTGTGGAGCACCATTAGCATTTGCTAAAATACACCAGAATTGGCAAGTCCGCCACTGGTGCCCTGTGCTTTTCACAGATGACAGCAGGTTCACCCTGAGCACTTGTGATAGATGTGAACGAGTCTGGAGAAGACTCTGCGGAAGGAGAACACTCTGCTGCCTTCAACATGGTTGAGCATGAGCGGTTTGTTGGTGGGTCAATGATGGTCTGGGGAGGCATATCCATGGAGGGACACACAGACCTCTACTGGCTAGAAAAACGGTATCCTGCCTACCATTAGGTATCGGGATTGAATCCTTGAACCCACTGACCTACGCTGGTGCAGTAAGCCCTGGGTTCCTCCTGATGCACGACAATGCCTGGTCTCATGTGGAAAGAGTCTGCAGGTGGAACCTGGAGGATGAAGGGACTGATACAGCTGAATGGCCCTCACAATCACCGGACTTAAACCCAATAGAACTCTTCCGAGACATTAAGTTTTTGTCCATCAGACGCCTCCAGGTTGCTCTTCAGACTCTACAGGAGCTCAGTGATTCTCTTACACTGATATGGGACGACATCCCACAAGACACCATCCATCTCATCAGGAGAGGCCACAATTTTGTCAAACATGCAGACAAACAAATGGGACCACACAAGATATTAAGAAGCATTTTGAGTTGCAGAAATTACGTTTTGGCTAAATGGACTAGCCTGCCACATTATTATTTCGCTTGGATTTTCATGGTGTCTATGAAATGAACCCCTCTGAAGGCTCAAAATGTTATTTCCATTAAAAGAGGTGGCATCTTTTTGTTGTCCATATTTGTGTAGATAACCACCATAATTTTTTTTCTTCACACTGATATCTGATGTGATTTCAAAGTGTTCCTTTTATTTTTCTGAGCAGTATATAAAGCTAGATCGGATATCAGTTCCATGAAATCGGTTCAGTTTCTTCCTTCAGTTCCTTCTAGTCAAATGCATACTAGCGCTACTACTGCACCACATCACCACATGCAAATGGAAGTGGAAATACAAATTGTCTGTCTGTGGGCTCGCTCTTCATTCAAACATACAAGCGTGTAGTGAAAGCCTATCTAGTATCTTGTACCTGTCTAGAGCCGAACTGAGTTGGTCCAGCTTGTGGGAGGTGTCGCTGGTGTTACTAAGCCTGGTGAGAAAGTCCAGCCTCTTCAGAATGACCTCCATCATGTCCGAGATCTTCTTCAGACCTTCTCGAGACTCCTGCCCCGCCGTGTCTGAAGAAAAACACAAGAACCGACACAAAATCAATATATATGACGCAAACAGAGGAAATATATAGATGGATGAGAATCTGAAAGAGCAATAGTGAGTTGAATGTGTGAAACGAAAAATAAAATGAGCCACATTCACAAAATACTACAAAAGGAAGTACTACATTACTAATCGTTTTTGATGCCCTGAGTCTCACCTCCTTTTGCTCTCCGTGCTAAGTCAGTCCCCCTTCAGAACACCATCACAACCCATTCAGTGTGCAACCCGGTAATGAAACTACTGCACATCAGGTCTGTCAAGTTGCTGTGTACAGTTTTGTATCGTAATTTCTAATCTTCAGTAGGGCTGGGTATTATTCAGAATTTGCCGATACGATACATACCTTGATACAGTAAGCTTCGATACGATTCAATTTCAAATCGAGTTGTACATTTCAATAAAAAAAAAAGGCTAAATCATAGCTGTGATACTAAAAGTCTTTGTTAAACCACAGAGTTAATATGAAACACGCCCATTTTAATCATCAAAACAGTGAATATGTCAAATGTGTCAAATAAACAAGCTTCCTTCCTCTGCACAAGCAACAAAACTGTAGCGCTGTAACAAAATAATTGAGTAAAATATTCAAAAATAATATTCTTGACGATATATCGATACAGCAGCCCACAATATCGATACTGTATTATCAGTAACGATATATAACAATATATCGATATTTCAATATTTTTGCACACCTCTAATCTTCAGGCATATTTTTGATGAGGGAACAATGTTATAAGATCAAAAAAAGCTAAAAAAAAAAAAAAATTATAAATTACATTCACAACATATTACCGTATTTTCCGCACTATAGGGTGCACTTAAAAGCCTTTAATTTAATCAAAAAACTACTGCACACCTTATAATCCAGAGCACCTTATATATGAATTTATTGGGGTGTCTTAGTTCTACTTTAGTAAACTACAAAGCCGCACCACTTGCAGCATTACGGCTGCCTAAGGGATCAGTATCAACTGTGGCCCGAGCTTTCACCAAGACCGGAATCATCACTGAACTGCCAGGGAACAGTAATCACTCTGACTTGGATAATGACGAGAGGGATGCAGGCGTGCTGAACACCGTAATCACCCCAACTGTTTGAACAATTATGAGTTATTGTGAATACGCTAACCATTTAGCTTCTCAGACAGTATTATTTTTACGCAAAGTTGAGAGTTATTGTGAACGCGTTAAATAAAGTTTGACTGACTTTTCTAACTGTTGTGTTTTCGTTTAATGCGCCTTGTAGTCCGGTGTGGTTTATATGTGAAAAAACTTCCAAAATAGACCATTCAATGAGAGTGTAATAATCCAGAGCAGACTATAGTGCGGAAAATACGGTACAAAAAGAAGTATTATGCTGTGTAACTTCTACAGTTATTGCTTTGCCTGGAATGTTGCACAGTTTGGCATTAAACTTTTTTTTTTTTTTTTAATCTTCATAGAGATAAGCAGGTGTCACCATCAGGCAAAGTTACAAATCAGATCTGTGGAGGGTAAGAACTAAAAAGATGAAAGTTTAATGCCATACTACATTCCAGCCAAGCAATGAATTTCTGTGGACAAGCAGCCAATCCCTCACCAGAGAAATCACATAGTGCATCTTTTTCCCTGTGAATCAAGTGACATATTTTTAACAAACTGAAAAGAATTAATCAAGTAGAAGTACAGATAGTAGTCTAGGAAATGAGCAAAAGAGTATTTGGAGAGAATTATCTGCACCAATTAGCAACATTTGAATGTGAGAGAGTGATTCTGAGATGTTGACTTTTTAACAAGAGAAGAATAGCAACACGATTATGATTTGTGAATGACTGACACATGTTGAGAAAATGTTTTAAAATGGATTGATAAGTTCTTAAATTCTTCCCTTCATTGCTTTGTTTTTTTCTCTCCATCGAGTCATGTCAAGCAGACAGTTTTCTACAATCCAACTTTGCTGGCGATGTCTCCTTTTGAATAATTCAAGGCTGAGGCAACAATGTGTCTTCCCCGAGAAAGAAAGACAGATCAGATTTGCAGCCTGACAGCAGCGTTTCAGGATTTATAATAAAATGGTGGATATTAGAATGGGATATGTTTAGTTTATGTGCTACTATGGTAACAACAAACACCAAATAACAACAAAAAGTCCTTAATTTACAAATGAACACGTTAATACCACCATTGATAATTAAAGAAGGGGTATTTTACTTCTGAAACACATAAACAATTTTTAGATCACTGTGTTTGCTGAAAATAATGGATTAACATGTTTAATAAATTACATTTTAATTTTTGATGCTCTGAGTCGCCCCTCCCTTTGCTCTCCGTGGTAAGACACTCCTTCTTCAGAGCCTTCAGGTTTGTCAAGTTGCTGTGTACAGTCATGTTTTTGTAAATTTATGGAAAATTGTCGTGTGAGAGCATGATGAGAGAGAGAGCGTGACGTAGGCATTGTACAGAGAGAATCTTACAGCTAACCATAAAAAAGGGGTTGAATAGGGCCTGGAGATCGCTATATTACTCAAACATGCATGGATGACATCTCAAACCTCTCCAGGCATGTAAAATATTGAGTTTATGATGACAAATTAATTAAATAATTCACAATCTCAGTATTTTTCTAGAGTGATTAATGTGAATGTCAGGACTAGATTTCACCAGAATTCTGCCAGAACTAAAAGAAGTCCTACTATAAATCGAAACCAGGTCTAAAGTTGGACACACCACATACAAGCTGTTACAATAGGACTAACCCAGGCCTAAATCATGACTAAACCCAGATTAAACCAGGATTAAACCCAGATTAAACCAGGAAAAAAACAGGACTAAACAAAGACTAATGCATACAGGACCAGAACAATATGATTCACTCCAAATACAGGTGCACAGTGTAACTTTTCTGATGGGGGGAGGAGGTACACTACATGCTTGTCTCCATGGTGATGTTACTGCTTTGCCTTAAATGCTTCACAATATGCCTTTACACTAGACTATGTATCACACATTAATTCAGTTTGTGTAAAAAAAAAAAAAAAAATGCATTTCCAAGAATGTTCCTCAGTCTGGCATTTCCCTGATTCAACCATTAGGCCAAGTTACAAGTCAGATCTGTGGCGAGGTGAACCCTGCTTAATAAGAATGTGTGTTTTTCAAGGATTTAAGCAATAAATATACCTGTAACCAAATGAAATGAAAAACACAACAAGTTAAATTACATACTGTGGAACATATCAGGTAAAAAAATTTAATAAAAATGATCAGCGGCATGGAACAGCCCTCGCGGGTCTGGCTTCGCACTGGACTGACCCGACACTCCCTCAGGATGGATCTGACATGCCACTTCTCTCTGTGTTATTGTGACTTTGGGCTGTACATGTCAGTAAACAGACAGAAGTCATCACACACTGGATGCACTGACACTGATGCTAACATAGGAAAACATGGGTGCTCTCCCTCCGCTCAGTTTAATTTCTCTCCAGCGTCTAGGTCAGGAATCAGAATACACTAGATCGTTTGCAAGAACCCCGGAAGTTGTAGACTGCACACCAGCCAATCAGCGAAGAGCTGTGAGGCCATGATGTCAAACTCAAGCGCCTGTCTGGGTCCCTATTGTGGTACAGCACAACAGTAAACAAAGCGGTCGAAGATGGATGTAGACGAAGACATACATTCTGTGTTGGCAAAGATTCCCGAGATCGAGGATTTAAAGCCGGAACAAAGAGAATGTTTGGTGAATTTTATCAAGAGGAAAGACGTTATTGCCCTTCTTCCTATGGGATTTGGCACATTACATATGTCACAACCAGATAGCAGTGATTGATTAAATTAAAAAAAGTACCCACCTACCATCGAGCGAACGAATCCTAAAGCTGCGAGGTCAGACGGTTTCCACGAAGTGAAACCTGCTGATGAATCAGGCTACCTTCAATGAAACTAATAAGATATTGTATGATTTTTAAATGTATGAAAATTTGGAAATGTTGCCATAAGGATAACATGGGCACATTCACACATCACCATGGCAACACGGTGAAAAATACCATGACTTTTTTTCGTCTGGATGACATGAAGAGTCACTGTCCCAAGTTTCACTTCCTTATTGATTTTAGTTTTTTTATGGGACATTTTATGGCCATTATACAATAACATGGGCACTTTGGGACATCGCCATGGCAACACCGTGCAAACTACAATTTGGCCCCCTAGTCTTTTTTGAAGGAGAATCGCTGTAGAGAACCCCACACAGAAAAGCTGCACATTACACCTTTAAAGCTCATAAAACCATCCAAAAAGTAAATCATACAGTAAAATCTATAAATGATTTCAGTTGCAGATTCAGACTGTATTTTTTTTTTATATTTTTTTCCCCGAGTTTTGCTTGCAGTGCCTTTGCTGCAGTAAATCTAAACAGAGCCTGGGGGTAGAATGTGGGTAGCAACAACGTGTATTTCTCAGCAATACTCCTCCATACCCACTCGCATCCATACATCACCATTACCCAGGGCTAGCACTTCCTACACACTCCATTTTTAGACTTTTATATATGTCCGCAATCAACTCCTCATCAGCTAGCTTTTCTTTGGCCTCGCGGGCTAATGTGTTTCGCTAACATGCCAAACCGCTGTGTCTAAGCATGACGCCTCTATCACTCACCTGCGAGTTAATAATGGGGGGAGTTTAAACCGTGGCTAATTTCCTGTAATGACTTCCATTTCTGAGCCGCCACTGTCCGATCGATGGTTAACAAAAACGGATTGGAGCCGGGTTTGCACGGGGTAGGTACGAGGGCGAGGGAGATGAAACACTTAGAAGGAGGCATGGCGTTATAACGAATGAGTTGCCCAGCTAGCCTGTCAATTTGGATAAGGTGGCGCTATTGATGACTTTGTTTGTGGTACGAGCCAGTTCAAGCATGTTAGCGGCCATATTGGATTGGTGGGATGGAGGTGATTTTTAAAAGGTCTTATTTGTTTGTTGTCGTATTGTCGTATTGTATTTGTTGTTGTATTGTTTACCAAATGATTTTTTGGGGGTCGCCTTGTCACGATCTCCAAAATATAGTTCTGACATATGAGACAGCGAGTGAGTCAGTGAATATATTTGGATAAGCATTTCCTGTCCTCAGTAGGGCCAGTGTTTCTATGCTTATTCCTTTCACTACTGCATATACGTGTGAATTCGGATTTTCTGTGCTCACAAAAATGAATGACAAAGCACAAAACAGAGTGAAAAATGCGTGTTGTGCTCTCCTCCTGCACGCCGGACTGGAAAGCAACAAAATCGCAGACAGGCCCACCTATCTCGTTAGAAATGTAGAAATGTTAAGATATGTTTTGTATACAGTCTGGATACACATCTCAAGCAATGCCAAAATATCCATAAATTCAAGTTTTTATATAAACATATGGTCTGGTGGGTCATAATATTAGAACAATACTGCCTCTGTAGCGCTGGTTTATGTTTGTTGTTTTCTTACCATTGCTGGTATGTGCTGTCCGTTACATTACTTGAATTTGTTGTTTCTTACCATTGTCTGTATTCCTTAACTTTACCATTGTTGGTGCACTTATATTACACTACCAAACTATAACAGTGGCTCTTTGTCTGCACTTGTAAATAGTTCATATAGTTTAATTCAAAATGTCTGAAAAATGCAAAAGAAGCTCATTGTGTTAGATTATGAAGAGTAGGGGTGGGATTAAATAAGTTTTCTTCTTCCCACTCCTTTTTGGGCAAAATAATAATAATAATAATAATAGTTAATTTTTTTGTTGTTATTTTCATTTCTATTACGATTTCACTTATGTTATATGTTCCATTGTATATAAATGTAAATCTTTACTTGCCCAAAATAAATGCATAAATAAATTAAAAAAATAATAATAATTTTTGTAATTATTTTATTGACTATTTTGTTCCAATTGCTGGTTCAACTGAATGTTGAAAAGAAAAAGAAATGAGCTACATTTAATATCCAAACAGGCAACTTATGGATCATTTGCTGGTTCAATTACTTTTTTTCATTGTTTCATTGTTTAAAATTTGCAGCTGTTTTTATAAGCGCTTATAGTTTATGCAAATGAGCCATGTGGTTTTAAGTTGCTACTTTTTGATACCGCAGGATACCGCAATATCGTATTACCGCCCGACCCCATTCGGATGATCCTTCGTTTTGTCATAAGCGCCGCGAGTCCTTGACCATCCCTCAGTGATCTTCTTGATGACATCTCTTGAAAAGGTTTTCATTTCACACGTGTGCCATGTGAGGGTCAACAGGTACCAAAATGTTGTGTAAGTTTTTTGTGCAACCTGATTTTTTTTGTTGGGAATATAAAAGCAAATTACAATGTTGCAATTACAGCCTGGCAGGCACCCAAGGAACCTGATCTTGGGCAACTCCCTAGTCAGGACTCCAGCAGTACCTGCCAAGTTACCGGGCCTACTGTGCATGTTAGAGCTTCAATCCACTCTTACCTTTGCCTGGAAATCCAGAAGGATATTTCTCTGTATTTGTTATACAGATCCATATCCAGCGATGAGTCTGGATTCTTCCAGGCAACTCTTACCTGCAAAACACATGCACTTTCTGAACCCCGACTCCTGCTGACATTATATATTGAACATGTAATTCGTCACATTTTGCTATTACACGCTCAGATCTCGCTGATTTATCCGTCAACGGCAACGCATGGATTACTGGCCAAGTCATGCTTCATTTGAGCTTAATAAGTCCCTCTGCTGTACGTCCAAAGCCCATAAATATTTGCTGTCAGGGTCGATATCAAACGCCGCGGTAGTATTCTACGGGGTCAGACGCTCGCCGATGTACCTGTCAATCGAAAAGGCCATGTTAACTTCCACTACTTCACCAAACTCAGTTGCTTCGTCATGCTTAATTCAAGCATTCAATACGGATGGCCGCTATATGGGTTCCCGTATTTGTATCATTCCATATTGATCCAGTCAGTGCCGACACCGATACCGAGTAGGGATGTAACAATAAACAAAATACTGTGATATCATATTGTCAAATCTCTCACAATAATATGGCCTATCAAATCAAATAATCAAATAATGTGGCCTATCAAAATATATTGAATTACAGGAGAGGACTACATAGACAACAATCATTTGCTTGATTTCAATGCAGAGTACATGATAGAAAAGCTATCATTAAACATTGTTATTAGGGATGTAACAATAACAGAAATATCGTGATATCGTATCGTCAAAGTACTCACAATAATATCGTTGGACCGTCACAATATATCGAATTACAAGTCTCTTTGCTTAAATTAAGAGTTATGGTGCAGAAATAGCTAAAAAAAAAAAATACAGGGGGAACTACATAGACCATGATCCTTTGCTCTATTTCAGTGTAGACTACAAGAAGAAATAACAGTTCTAAGCACTTTTAAGTCTTAGTTCGTTGGATTAAGTCTTGTCAAGGCATTTTAAGAGGAAAAAGTAGCATAATAACAGTTTTAGCTGTTTAACCTCCACAAAATATCACAATAAATATAGAGGTTCATACAGTGACAATATCATATCATGAGACATGGATATCGTTACACCCCTAAAATATCTTACTTCTTTAGATTTTGACAGTAATTATTCACAATGAAGCCTTGTCAAGGTATTTAAAATTTTAGAAAAGTATCATATTCTGTTAACTTCTTCAAAATACTGCAATAAATTTCATACCATGTGATTTGGATGTCATTAAATCCCTAGTCATGAGTAAAAATGGAAATAGAGCAGTGTTTTATGGCTGTATTTTTACACAAAAATTGTATATTCCAGACAAATACATTTTGTTATTATTTTTACCTCCGCCAAGGAGGTTATGTTTTTGCCGGCGTTTGTCTGTTTGTTTGTTTGTTTGTTTGTCTGTTAGCAACATAACTCAAAAAGTTATGGACCGATTTTGATGAAATTTTCAGGATTTGTTGGAAATGTGAAAAGGAAGAACTGATTTCATTTTGGGGGTGATCTGGAAGAAATCCTGGATTCTGGATCACTTTGAAATTTTAGTTAACATTGTGGTAAATGGGGCCATTTACCAGATATTTGTTTCTCAATATCTGGGTTAATTATTGACCAAACCCCATGAAATTTGACTCAGGGATGGACAATGGGATCCTCTTTCATATTCCAAAGGCTGATCCAAATCTGATCCAGAAGACTGATTTTATCGCAATTTATATAAAAAATGGGGGTAGTCCTTGGCGAAGGTCTGCGCTCTCTGACTGCTTTTCTAGTTACAAAAGTGAAAAGTTAATTAGTGATCTTTATTTTAGCATAAGATACATTTGTGGATCATGCTATGGATTTTAAAAGCTAAATATCAGTATCAGCGAATATCTGTTATCAGCTACATCAGTAGAATGAATATCAGGTATCGTGTCAGCTAAAAAAAAATCCATCTCGGCCCATCCCTAGTATTCACTGTGGAAAGAAAATATATATATGAAATATAATCTTGGCATGTTTTTCAGTTTGTTGTTCTTTATTGTATCTGACAGCCTGAAGAGGAATACAGAGGGGCAATTTTACAAGATTCAATTAAAAATTCAATACAGCGTTTGTTTTGGTTTTGTCTAAGTTTGACATTTGGCCTGACAAATTTGTCAAAAGTACTTGGCAGACAGAGTCCTCCAGCTTAATTACTAATGTTGTTTTCACAATTCTAAAATTTCTTGATTCTCAGTATGACTTTTTTACCCCAGTGCCAAAACCTGCCCAAAGGAATGTTTAGTTTCAGTGCTAGTTTTCGATGACGGATTCGATGACCATAGACCATGTCTAAAGAATACATTTTCAGTTATTGCCCAGGGATATAACACACAAACCCTGCATACATGTCTGAAACTTACACAGGAATGGGCCACATGATCAGTCACAGATATGTTAGTGATGTTAAATAGTGTTTACAACAGAATAACAGGCTCTAGGCTCTGTGTGTAAAATTACTAGTGTCACCAGTAAATGGTAAATTGTTATGTTATATAGCGCTTCGCCACATTCAAACACCAGTGTACCCAGACTGGTGTCAAGTATCTTGCCTAAGGACACAATGACAGCGTTTATCTATAGGAGCTAGAATCACACCGTAATGCATGGCCATAGGATACAGGGGGTTACAGGTCCTTATAACCTGTTTGTGTTCACCCAGCCTGTTTTTCAGTTTGCGTTTTGTACGGCCTATGTAATAACAACCACATGGGCATTCGAGTCTGTATACTACATAAGTGGTGTTACAATTAATGAATTTGCTAATATCAAAAACTTTGACCTGAGTTAATGTCCATGAACGAGTTAGTCTGCTGTACGTGTTCACAATAGGTACAGTTACCACATCTGTAGCAGCAAGCCTTAGTGTCCAGCCATGCACCAAGTGAGCTCCTGTGGCTCCTTGTGGTGTTTCCACATGTGTAAAAGTTAAAGTTAAAAGTGAGATGAAAGGGAAAAGGGGAACTATGATTCTGTTTATGGCAGAGCTCTTTTGCTGTCACTTTCACAGAGCCCTCTGTTGTTGTCAGAGTCTACTGTTGCTCACATGCGTGGCAAAGATTAATCACAGACGCAGCAATATCACTTGAATCGCAGCTCATCTTTGGTCGTACAACAGTTCTGACTTTAAAGATCCCATATGCTATTTTCTGATCTACGTTATAATGTTGTTTCCTCATCACAAACATACGTGGAGTTGTGTTTTGTTTCATTTACACATGTTAAACACTAGGGATGTAACAATATCCATTTCTCTCTATACGATATTTTCACGATATGCATCTCAAGGTAGGATATTTATTGCGATATTTTAAGTAGGCAAACTAAAACTGTGAATGTGCTACTTTTCTCTTGTCATAATCCAAACAATTAAGATTTAAAAGCACTTAATAACTGTCATTTCAACATGTAGATTGGACTGAAACAACGCAAAGGATCATGGTCTATGTAGTTCCCTCTGTTTTTTAGCCATTGCTGCACCATAACAATGAATTTCAGCAAATAAACATGTGATTCGATATATTGTGATGGTCCACGATATTACTGTGAGACTGATATCATGAAATTTCGGTTACTGTTACATCCCTGTTTAACACTCAAATCGTGCATATTTAGGTTTAGTACTTATCTCTAACAGAAAACACTGTTCCACCTTGTGATGTCATGTGGTTATACAGGAAGTGCTCCACTGTGTTTTTAAACTCCATGCACCTTCACTAGAATCATTTCAATAATTTCAGGACTGGAATTGAAAATCTCTGCTGAACTAAAGCTAAAAAAAAAAGCTGTTAACTTGAAAACTGCCACTATATGACATCACAAAGTGGAACAGAGCATTTTGCACTTTGGAGATGTAGATAGATTAATAATAAAGGATTACTCAAACATGTGTAAATGAAACAAAACACAACTTCGGCTATGCTTTTAAGGAAGTAGCAACATTATAGCATGACTTAAAGCTCACAAGAGACAATTTTGCATAATATTGAACTTTTTTTCCTTTTGTCACAGTGACAAGTTAATCGCAGACACCCAAAACTATGCAGTGGAGGCTCGGCTTAACACACTAGTAAGAACTCAAAGTATGAAAGGTATTTTGTTTTTTGTATAATATCTGCAGCCTTTGAGATGTGCTAATTACGAGCTTTCAAACTGCAGTTTCAAAGTTGATTTATCACTGAGCTCTACTTGTGACACGCATTTGGACTGCATGCTGTTCTTGCAAATATGTGTAGAACAGTCTGTGGGCTATAAAAAGGCTTGCTGGGTCTGTGATAGATGATAATTCTATGCAAAACAACAAAATGCAACTTCCTGACCCACTTTAAGCTCATTCTACATGCACTGGAATGAGCCCGATCTCACAAAACAGTGTACTTCTATCAGTCTTTTTTGTAAGCCACTGCTCTCATCTTGCTTGATCAGATGAATCATGTTACAAGTTGTCCCAAATCATTTCAAAAGGGACATATTGGTCTATGCTAAGGTTGTTCCAATACCAGTACTAGTATCAGCAAAAGCTCTGATCCAGCATAATTCTCAGGTATCGTTATCGGCCAGTTCAAATCACCGATCCAATACTATGCTTTCTTCTTTCCCATATAAATATATACTAGAAAATGGAGGAATAACTAGCCCCTTGTTCATGTTAGTGTTAGCAGCAGGTTTGATTGACAGCTATCCTGCCCCCTGCCAAATCAGTGGCTCTTTGGCTGCGGAGTCAGAATTACAAATGTGACATCTCACTCCAAATTAGCCACTATAACTGCTAGCCTCGATTGGCTTCATTTGGCTGGAGTCGAAAGCAATGGGTGACGTTACACTCCCTCACCCCAGCAAGTCCACTTCTAGACCTGTGTTAGGCTATGTTCAGACTGCAGCCTGAAGTGATCCAAATCTGATTTTTTCACGTCTGTGCAACCTGTATCTGATCTTTTAATGACAGTCTGAACGACGCAGATCCAATGTTATTCAAATGCAACCCAGGCCACTTGGATATGTGGACCTAAAACTGATACATATCCGATCTTTTAAGATGCGACTTCAGTCTGAACGGTCAGGTTGCATTCATCCCACCTACACGTCACAAATGTACACAAACGTTCTTCTCGTCACCCGAAAATTGTGTCTGAACTCCATGTCAGTGACACAGCGAAGCACAGAACAATCCCCCTCCCTCTTGGCTGTGACTCCGCACACACACGTTCCTTTTTGCTGCCACTGCCCCACAAAAGCCATTCCCAAAAACCTTCTCCTTCTCAATGTCTTCCTTAAAACTGGCTCTGGCTCTGGTACGACAACTTTAAAATCTCCAGGTGCTCAATGCTCATGTCCATGTTTAGTCTACTTCCGTAAACACTGAGCTCGCTCACTGTGTGTGACGTCGTCTTGTCCTCCAAGACACACGGAAAACTTTTGAGGTGTTTAAAGTTCACACTGGAGATCACATACAAGTCGCATTTAATTGGAAATGTGAACGACCTTCCAAAAATATCAGATTTCACAAAAAAGTCTGAATTGAGCATTAAGCCCTGCAGTCTGAACGTAGCCTTAGTCTAGTTTGTTTCATCATTTTGAGAGATGGCAAAAAAAAATATTTTTTTCATTATTATATTGATTGATCATGATTTTTTCATGCAATCTTGTTTTGTTGTATTAAAATGGACAAAATGACAATTTGAAATGATTTGATCTCAATTTGATAAAAATTGTATAAATTGCAGAGCACTATTTTTGATGGTTCAACATATTATGGTGATCCAAAATAAAACAGTTGACCTGCTCAATGTTACACTCCAAGTCTGTGGAGAGGCAAGCCCATTCATAGTAAAAATATGAGTCTCTATGTTTTTACTGCTCAAAAACACCTGGAATTAAAATAAATAAATGATGAGTTTAATGCCATAGATGAGTTTAATGCCATACTCTGAAACCTTCCGGGCAAAGCAATAACATCTCCATAGAGACAAGCAGTCCCAAAAGAAAAATTCCAGTCTATCAATTTTTTCTTTTTTTTTCTTTTGTCCAGTTGGTAGAATTGAAATTTTCTTTTGCTACAGCTCCTACCGTGACAACTGAGAGATTACACAGATCCATCAGAAAAGTTCCATACTGCGCCTTTAACAGGAAGATCTTGAGAAGACTTATGAAGTGCTAAAGTATTACAAGAATCCCAAGCTCTAAACTACAGGTTACAAATTCTTGAAAGGGAGTATCATTGCTCGGCTCAGTCAGAGTTGTGTGAACTTGTGTGACAATCTTCCCTACAGTATAATACGTAGACAGTCACAGTTAGTGAGGGTGTAAGAAAAGGAACGTAGAAGCAAAGTTAGACTCCCTAAAGTGTAAAAGTTAACTTCTTCAGTCAGGAAGGATGCTCACTGTTTCTTACTTTTCTTGGGGGGTATTTCAGAAGTTGGACTGGAGTAACTTTTGGCAGGAAGAAAATGAGTGGAGATAGACTAAATTTCAGGTCCAGATACATTCACTGTCTGTTAGGAGACTTGTCAGTGCTTACTCTGGGCAAAAACTCATGAAATGCAGATAGTGCCCTGAAAAAAAAGTAACGTGTAGCATTCAGTCGAACTGAGAAGGACTGAAATTATAGCAAAATTACTTTTAATCTTTTAATCCTTACTGTCACAGAACCCGTAAGAGCTGGACAAGAACAAAATAACTAAGGCTGGGTATCATTCAGAAGTTGCTGATACGATACATATCTCGTTACAGTGAGCTTGCGATTCAATATGATACAGTACGATATATTTCAAATCAATTAAATACAGTTCAATAAAAAATAAAGGCTAAATCATGGGTGTGATACTAACAGTCTTTGTTAAACCACTCCTTGTGGAAAGTGAATATGAAACACATCCATTTCAATCAGAACAGTGAAAATGTCAAATGTTGCATAAACGAGTTTCCTTCCTCTGAACAAGCAACAAAACTGTATCACTGTAACAAAATAACTTAGTAAAATAAAAAAAAAATATATAAAAAATATTTGGTGATATATCGATACAGCAGCCCACAATAACGATACTGTATCATCACATTAAACAATACAATATATCGATATTTTAATATCTTTGCACACCCCTAAAAATAACAGAAATTACTATAAACTCTAGCTCATTGTTTAACTATTATCCATATTTTAACATTCATTTAGAACATATTATAAGAAGCTCAAAAATACATTCACAAATAAAACAAACCTTGTTCCCGAGTCGACTGTTGCTATCTTTGGATTTTTTATGTTAGGGGTCCCCAAATCCCAGGTCGGGGACGGTTGTTTGGGGGCAGCGAAAGCGCCGCGTGGACCGTTCCCCTCTCCCGTACGCGGCATGGACCGTCCCCCCTCCCATACGCCGCACGAACCGTCCCCCCTCCCGTACGTCACGCGGGCTGCACCACTAAACCAGAACTAAATCAGAACTAAACCAGGTCTAAACCAGGTTTAAACCAGGTCTAAAACAGGGTCTAAAACAGGTCTAAAACCAGGACTAAAGGTTGGGGACTACTGTTTTATATAACCTTTTAATGTTGCTCTTGTTTTTCCCCATTAATGTTGCTGTATTTACTTTGCGTCTTTTCTGTATATCAAAACCTATGTGAAGTTGACCCCCCATCAAACGCAAACCTACACAATAACTATGTCAATCGTTTGTGTTTGTTTTGCTGCAAAAAGTTTCGATGGTGATGCTTTACTTTTTGGGATATTAACAATAATTTTATAGGTCAAATTAGGGTCAGCCAGCACCTCAGGAAGCTTAAAAATGTTATAAAACAGCCCAGAATGGTGTCAATCGTTTGTGCTTCGTTTGTGCTGCAAAAAATTTTGTTTGTGCTATTATGGTTCTTAAGATATTAGCAGTTTTATTTTCCGCCGATGTCTTTTCAGCTGAACTTGTAGAAAATTATACGAAAAGTTTATATTTCATTTGTACTGTGACAATTTTTATTAAAGTTAGTATATTTCTAAAATTATTAATTATTATTTTTGAGGGGCCAACTTCACGGAGGTTATATCAAGCTAATGTTTAACCCTCACTTCCACTCACACAGGAAGTCACCAAAATAAAAGCGTGACCTTAATGTTAAATGCCATGGACTGTATGTTAATGTACGTAAGAGCTAACTTGACTTTTACATAATGTATTACCATAATGCACAGATTTTATAAGTTTGCCTGGAATGTTCAAGCCAGGCTGGTGCCACCTAGTGCCTCCGCTAAATTCCATTTCTCTCCAGCGACTAGGTCAGGAATCAAAATACATTAGACTGTTTGCAAGAACCC
This sequence comes from Boleophthalmus pectinirostris, assembly GCF_026225935.1. Lineage (NCBI taxonomy): Eukaryota > Metazoa > Chordata > Actinopteri > Gobiiformes > Gobiidae > Boleophthalmus > Boleophthalmus pectinirostris. Next base: position 26,841,438 of record NW_026571115.1, on the reverse strand, counting down.
TGGAAGTTGTAGAAGCCGTGACGTCAAACTCAAGCACCTGTCTGGGTCCCTTTTGCAGTTCAGCACAACAGTAAACAAAGCGGTCGAGATGGATGTAGATGAAGACATATATTCTGCGTTGGCAATGATTCCTGAGTTCGAGGATTTAAAGCCGGTGTGGTATAGTATTTTGACCCTGGGGTAAGAATCCTATTATGGTATGTTGACCTCCCTACAGAATATTGACCCCCCTATGAAAATCTATATTTTATTAATAAAGAACTTGAATACTATAGAAAAACTTTGAATATTAATACTATATCTGCAAATTAAAAGATATTGAGATATTTAAAAGTGTTTTCTGAAGAACTCAGATGCATTTTTTTTGTCAATCATATCTTTTGAATGTTAAAAATGAATTAGTTGTCTAAACACATATTTTACTGAAAATGAGATAAGTACTTTTTAATTAGTTAGGTAATCAAAGTGATGTATAATGATTTGGAATCTTGTTAAAATAGACAGGGATGATCAATTGAGTAGCTAAATAGGGGAAACCTATGAATATAGTAATCTGACCCCCCAGTTTGTTGAATGTTTGGTGAATTTTATCAAGGGGAAAGACGTTATTGCTCTGCTTCCTACAGGATTTGGCACATTTCATACATCACGACTAAATAGCAGCAACTGGTTAAATAAAAAAGTACCCGCCTACCATCGAGCAAACGAATCCTAATGCTGCAAGGTCAGACAGTTTCCATGAAGGGAAACCGCAAGTGTTTGCATTCGCAAGTGTTTGAGTAATCCTTTATTATGTTCTCTGTTCCACCTTGTGATGTCATGTAGTGGTAGTTTTCAAGTTTACAGCTGCTACTTTTTACCTTTAGTTCAGTAGATTGGCAATTACGGCACTGAAACTATACTACCACATGACATCACAAAGTGGAGTGTTTTCTGTTTGAGAGAAGAAGTCAGCCTACATATGCAAGGATTATTGTGTTAAACATGAATGAAACTAACACAACTCCAGGCATGTTTTTGATGAGGTAACAACATTTTAACACTGCTAAAAGTGCACAAGAGTCAGTTTTGCATAATACAGAACCTGAGTGTGAACATGTGTTTTGGCTTAGAATTTGTCATGTCCAGATAACAATTTCGATGAGCAAAATACAATGAGATTTATTTTAACAATCCCAAATCCTGATTATTCATTCATGATTTCAGCCCTCGTTATTGACCGGATCTAAATGCCTTTGTGTGGCCTGTGCAAATGTCAGCTCACTTCACACACTGAAATGAGCAGAGCATTATTTACACGGCGGCTGTGATAGATCATAGACTGGAGCTCACCACGCCTCCACAGTCAACCATGTCAGCGGAGGCTCATTCAAATGCTTCATGTGGCCACATCCAGTCAGGCATGAAATCCACAACATCCCACCACTGTCAGAGGACTTCCGATGAAGCTCCAGTGTACAGGCCTCACTCAACGCTGCTAATGTGCTAAACGCAGGGGAGAAGCGTGATAGAAGAACTGATCGAGTAAATAAAAACAATGTTCAGCCAAGTATTTATTTAAAGGTTAGGTTAGTTTAATTGCCATTTGTAGTAAAAAAAAAAAAAAAAACACATTGGAAAACATGTGAAAGAAGCTCAAAGTTAACCATGAGACATTCAAAACTAATATTAAAGAGAGGGTACTGTACCATTGTACTATGGGGTAATAACTTCTAACACATATAATATATTTAGATCACCATGTTACCTTTATATGATATATATTTTGATAAATGCATATATATATATATATATATATATATATATATATATATACACACACACACACACAGAATACATATAAATACAGAAAGTGCTCCACTAGAGCTACATTATAAAATGGCTTAAGGCTCACAAGTCAATTTTGTGTAATATAAGACCTATAACATTTGCACCAGTGGGTCTACTTCTTTGCCTGAGCTATAACTGTAGTTCTTGTTTAGTTCATTTTGACATTCTATCCCTGAGGTAAGCAGACCACACTATCAGGGGGTCTTCCCTGTGCTCATTATGAAGCCCCAGTACACCTCTGGAGCCTTACAGATATATGGGATCAAACGCCTGTGCCTGCCGTGCCTTCAGTTTGGGTAGACAGACAACTCCACTGTCACCCTTTAAGACCTGTTCACATCATTAGTGCCCTATACCTTCAAAAGACAACTTATGGAAGAGACGGGTGCATTGGAAATTCTGCTTCTGGTTCTTGGTTACAAGTTAATGATGAGGTGCGAGTTAAATAGAATGAAAATGTTGTGATATGATTTTTAGCAGATTTCTAGCGGGCTTTAAAGGTCCTATATTACACAAAAATGACGCTTGTGAGCTTTCTACATCTACAAAGCTCAAAATGCTCCTTGTGATGTCATGAAGTGGTCGTGTTCAAGTTAAAAACTACGTTTTACCTTTTGTTTAGTAGAGATTGGCAATTCCAGGGCTTAATTTATCCAAATGATTCTAGGGGTGTGGTGATTCTAGTATGGAGTTTAAAAACAAAGTGGAACAGAACATAGCCTAAATTTACAGGATTTGTGAATGAATGAAAACAACTCCAGGTATGTTTCTGATGACAAAACAATATTATAAGATTAAATCACAAAATATGGGCCTTTTACTACTCCATTATCAATCTCTAACCCAAAGCCTAACCCTAACCAACTTAAAGACACACCGTGTAACATTTTGGTGTAAGGCAAACCACCTGCTTGTCTTTATGGAAATTAGGGGTGTACAAAAATATTGTATAGTTTAATGTGATGATACAGTATCGATATCGTGGGCTGCTGTATTGATATATCGCCAAGAGTATATTTTTAGTATATTTTATTATTATTTTGTTACAGCGCTACAATTTTGTTTCTTGTTCAGAGGAAGGAAACGTGTTCATGCGACACATTTGATATATTCATTGTTTTGATGATTAAAATGTTTGTGTTTCATATGAACTTTGCACAAGAACTGGTTTAACGAAGACTTTTAGTATTACAGCCATGATTTAGCCATTATTTTTAACTGAACTGAATCGATTCGAAATATATCGTATTGAATCGTATCAAATCAAAATCTCACTGTATCAAGGTATGTATCGTATCTGCAACTTCTGAGTGACACCCAGCCCTAATGGAGATGTTATTTCTTTGCCTGGAGTACCTATCTCGATGTTGGCAAGTTACATCATCAGGCCATAGACTTTTACAATCAAAACACATGGAACTGAATCAACGCAAGATAAATTAGTCCAGTTCAACACTGTTTCATTAGAGACTAAGCAATAACATATATCATAGAGAATCCCCCAAAAGAAAAGTTACACAGTGTAGCTTCAACCGTAGATATCATAAAATTAATGTTCAAATTGTTTTAAAGAAGACATATTGTGCTGTTTGAGCTAGGCTGCTTTATAGTTATAATTCATGACACACGTCGTGCATTTTAAATAGCAATGTTCATCTAAAACAACTTCATAAAAGAAACAAGGCCGCTGACTTCTGCATTAGAAAACTGCTGTGCCAACTGGGAGCTGATGTCACCGTAAATGTCATCACAACAAAGAGTCGTGAAGTTGTCAGCACCTATGAATAGCTGCAGATTACGCTACCTATTTCCCGAATTTTGCACGTATCACTGTTTAAGGAAATAAAACTAGAGAATGAAATAAGTACAGAGCAGTGGGTGAAAATAAGCTACTGCTCAGACATGCACAGATGACTCCAAACACTACTTCGCGAGGGTAAATGAGAAGGAAACATCTTTAACATGATTAAAAGCTGTGAAAAGTGGATAATAGGCCTGCATAATGAGTTTGCGTTTGGCCCTGGGTGTGACATAGTGGAGCTCCAGTCTGCAGCCAATAACGTCAGCCCTACAGAGTGCAGCCAGACTCTGTTGATTGTGGCTCATGTCAATATCCATTTTGAAAAATCTTTGAGACCAAATCAACTGTTTGTCCAAGAAATTAGTTTTATATTAAGGACAGCTGCCCACTCAGAGCATCCAAGTGTGCTACGGAGCATCTCTCCTCCACGGCATCCAAGTGTACGAGTCCACAAAACACATGTATATACTTCTATAAATTAAATAAGATTGACAAAAGTAGGGCTGTGCCAAAATCAAAGATCGATCTCTACTTTGGTCGATCTCGATGATAAGGAGCGTATTAATTGACAGCCAATTATGAGAGAGTAAGAGCGTGTGGTGTTGACGAGGATTTACACTCTAGTTTCGGAAAAAGCAGCCTGAGCCACAGCATCTCTCCCCACATGTTCACAAGTTCACAGTTTTTGACTTAAATCTGCACAATTTGACTAAACTCATCTTTATAATCCAAGTTAGGGAAAATAAACGACTATTTTCTCACTGTTTAACGATATGCTTATAGGTTTAATACGTTGGACAAACTCATTCCAAACTTTAAATGTGAATCTCTCTGGAATTATCGGTAGCTTGATTCATCAGCTGATTTTACTTCGTGGAAACTGTATGACCTCGCAGCATGAGGATTCATTCGCTTAACGGTATATGCGCACTTTTTTAATTTAACCAATCGCTGCTATTTGGTCATGATGTATGTGATGCACCACTAACGGGGCTAACTGGTATATTAAGCTTTTCCCAAATCCTGTAGAAAGAAGGGCATTAATGATAAAAATTATGAAATTCACTGAACATTCTCTTTCCGAATTTAAATCCTCGATCTCGGGAATCGTTGCCTACACAGAATGTATGGCTCTTCGCTGATTGGCTGGTGCCCGAACTCGCACTTCTGGGGTTTTTGTGAACCATCTAGTGTATTCTGATTCCTGACCTAGTTGCTGTAGAGAAATGAAATTGAGTGGAGGCACTAGGTGGCACCAGCCTTGCTAAATTATTGGTCCTATCAACACAAAGTAAAAACTGTAGTGATCCTGACTCACTGCTCTTTACACCAGAAGTCGGCATGTCTATGTTTTAATAAAATGGAAGAAGATCAAATCAAAAATTGAGATCGATCAATATGGGTAAAAAAAAATCCTGATTTTTTTTTTTTCCTTATCACCCAGCCCTAATCAAAAGTAAAATAAATCACATACTAATCGATACTAAACCTACTATGACTTTGATTAAAATCAATTACAATCATAACCATCCAGGGTGTGCAAAAAAAATCCAGATTTAGTTTTTTGCCATATTGGCCAGCTTCACTAGATACTCTACTTGAGCAGGTATCGATGCTAAAAATGTTGCATTTCCAGGACAGAAATGAAGTATAAGTATAAAATCAAGTTTGAAATTGTCTTTTTTTATTTTCTCAACAACACTAGAATGAACTGTATGACCATGTTATTGAATATTTTATGTCTAACGTTTAACAGGAGTCAGTGGTTAAAATAGTTAAAATTTAATTACGTATTTCAGAACCACTGCTGTAATATAAAAAATCATGTGTCATCTTAAAGGGGGTATCATACAAAATCTACTTTTTTCCCTCATCAAAAACGTGCCTGAAGAGGTTTCCTGCATGTAGTGCAAGGTTGAGTAATCTAGTGATCTCTCATGGACCCTATTCAAACCCTCCTTGTGGTTAGCTGTAAGACTCTGTCAGCCCATAAGCCTACATCATCCATTCTCCCACATGACAATTGTCCATAAATATACAAAAACATGATACAAATTACACATTAACAAATCTGATGCGATGTGCAGCAGGTTCATTAGTGGAATGCATGCTGATTATAATGCCACACTGAAGGGAGAGTGACTTAGGCCCCATCCACACTAGTGCATATTAGAGTCGTTTTCGTTGCAGATGCAGTGTTCGTCCACACTAATCCGATGGAAAACAGCTCCAGAGACGGAACGATCTGGTGCCGCCAGCTCCCACTAATTCACCTGAGTACGGATCTGAGCCGGCACTGTGTGGACGCCTGAAAACATTGATACGCTGCCGTAGGAGCTCTAGTTGCATCCTTATTGGCCACGTCACTGTAATTTGCGCCTTTCTGATTCGCTGGGTTTGTGACATTGGTCATGTGACACTATTGCGGAAAACAGTTTAAACAAACCATAAACAAAGGGGAAACAGCGCAGCTAGAACTACTACTACTACAGAATAAACTCACTATCAGCAGAACATCCCTCTGAGTCGTGTCCTTTTTAACTCCAACAGAAGCTGATACCGTCAGGACACAAGGAGTGAGCTGTTTTTTGAGCACTTAGTTTATGCAAATTAGCCATGTGGTTTTAAGTTTCGTTTCTGTAAAACATAAACAAATGTGCACAAAGCTGTGTGGATAGGGAAGGGTTACGGACACAGAAACGACATGTCTGGATGCAAATTGTTTCCGATACGGTGAAATGGTGATACAGTGATTCATTTTATTGTAAACGTAACCTTAGTGCAGAGAGAAAAGGGAGGGGAGATGCATAAAAACTTCAAAACAATAAATGGTAACATGGTGATCTAAATGTTAATACGTAAATTAGCTCCACTTTTAAGTAAAAAAAACAAACAATAAAACCATATTTCAGAACGTTTTTTCATAGGGATATACTGTATGTTTTATGCCACATTGTGGAATATTATAGCAAAGGGATTTCCTTAGAAACAATTAGGTGGTGCTAAGACTGTGCAATTAATCAAATTTTATCGCAATTTTGATTTGTGTATCAAACAATCTTCAAACTCATATAATCGAGTTGAAACCATTTAAAGCTTAACAATGTTTATTTTAGGATTTTTTTTTTTTTTTTTTTTTAAATATAGAGATTGTTGAACAGCTGGATATATAGTTTATTTTGGATACATTGATGTTTTTCTATACCGTATTTCATGTTCAAAGTATATTGTTCATTTTATGTTTTATTCATGGCAAAACTGCTCTAAGGTTCATATTTGTAGCCTATATTTATTTTCAATTTGAAAGTTTTGGGTAAATTATCAATAACAAAGTGTTTTTTTTTTTTTTTTTTAAGAGAGATAAATGCTGAACAAATGCATCATGTAACTAAAAAATAATCGTTTGAATAATCGTGATTTTAATATCAACCAAAATAATCGTGATAAAGATTTTTTCTACAACTGAGCAGCAACAGGTGGCGCCCAAGTTAGAGTCAGGTTTAGTCCATCCATAGTGAACAAAAAAAAACATGGTCTATTTTTTGGCTAAAAAGTTACAGAGTATGACTTTAAAATGGCATAACTCCCAATAATTTATCAAATATCTGACTGCTACTTTCTGAGCTGCCTTACTTGCATACAGTTTATTGAAAACACGATCTGTTATGTGGAGACCTTACACCTTTAAGCTTCAGTAACAGGACGTTTGCATAGCCAGCCTTCTAATCCCGTGCATGTGTTAAATAAGTACTATCAAGGTACTGCTTCACTGAACTACTCATCCTGGCTTATTTATTCAGTCAACTCCCCGAGCTGCTAATCCCCCTGTGCGAGCCTGTACTACACACAAAACACACATCTATGGCCAAACATGGCGGCGTGCACACGAGGCGTAGTCATTTACATAGCCCTGGTCTTCTGCTTAACGTCAAGGCACGACTTAATGAGCTGGAGGGCCGTATCCTTCCACCGAATGCAGCTTGTGGGGGCTTAATTAATATGATAGCAGCCTGGTTTATTTTAAATGTATATATCGACTTTTCAGAGCTTTTCAACGTGTTCTAGTCTCAGCATTTATGTACACACTCAGTCGTCCAGGTAGAATCCATGAAACCTGAGTTGTATTTGAAGAGATTCGTGTATGTTTGAATAATCCATAGTCGCTTATTTTAAAGGCTTCATTTTTCTGATCGACCCCAGTTTTCACCGCCACATGTACACGGACACTGCTCTGTACTAACTTTGTTATACTATTTTATTTTCTTAATCTGTGATATGTGTAGGATTCGTCAGTGTTATGTATTCATTTTGTTACAAATGCTAGTGTGCTCTGCAGCTATTTATAGGAAAGGACATCAACTTCACCATTCTTTGTTGTGATGATGTTTACGGCGACGTTAGCTCCCATTGGTACGGAAGCCGAGAGGGGTCACAACAAACGCAAACATCACAACAAATACAAATGCGACAACACAACAAAAAGCCACAACACAGCAAAAAAAGCCACAACGGAAATGACCGTGGGACTCTTTTTGTTGTGTTGTCGCATTTGTATTTGTTGTGGCGTTTGCATTTGTTGTGACCCCTCTCGGCTTCCGTACATTGGGCACCACAGTTTTTTAATGTGGAAGTCAGCTGACTTGTTTCTTTTATTAGGTTGTTTTAAAATTAATGTTGTTGAACTGCAGATTTTGTTGTTTTGTTGTCTTTTTCACTGACAAAATTTCTAAAACCTTTCGGCACCCTACATGTGTAGAATTGATCATACTTTTAGGGCTAAATATAAAATGTTATAGCCTGGTTCATCAGCCGATTTCACTGTGTAGAAACTGTCTAACCTCACAGTGTTAGGATTCATTTGCAGTCCTTTTTAAAATTTAACCAATCACTGCTATTTGGTCATGACGTATGTAATGCTCCGCTAACGGGGTTGACTAGTATATTAAGCTTTTCCCAAATCCCGTAGGAGGTGATAAAATTCCCCAAATATTGTCTTTATTCCGGCTTTAAATCCTCGATTTGGGGAGACGTTGACAACACAGAATGTATGGCTCTTTGCTGATTGGCTGGTTGGTGCCCAAACTTGCACTTCCGGGGTTTTTATGAACCGTCTAGTGTATTCCAATTCCTGACCTAATCGCTGGAGAGAAATGAAACTAAGTGGAGGCACGAGGTGGCACCAGCCTGGCTAGAAATGTTAACCCTTTCCTCTCAAGTTATGGTTTGGTATTATAGTTTTTAACATTCAAAATACTGTCAGTGCATTTATTGTCGTCTCTTTTAAACAAAATGTTTAGAAATCATCATAATAGTCTCATGGGAACTTAACAGAATGCTGTAGTTGTGTGAAAGAGCTTAAATGTACAGGATTTGCATGTTAATGAAACAAAACGCAACTCCGGGTCTGTTTGTGATGAGGATTATAACATAGATCAGAACAGAGTGTAATATGGGCGCTTCAAAGTCTCAAAGCACAACAGAAGTAAGTGTTTGAGGAGTTAATAATTCCTGATCGTTGCTGTCGTAGTCTAGGTTAAAGTTTTGCTACCTTATCCATAAAGGTGCATTTCTTTGCTCATTGAACAGTTACTTAACTTGAAGTTCGTTAGATTTTCTCAGATTAGGACTGTGGGAGTGTTTTATTTTTAGTCTATTTTTGTTTTGTTAAAGGTGCATTGTGTAACTTTTCAGATGCTTTTCTCCATGGTGATGTTATTGCTTTGACTGGAATGTTTCACAGTATGGCATTAACTAAACCTTTCTATCTTCATGAAGACCAAACGAGACCCAATGTACAGGTCAGATCTGTGGAGAGGCGACCAAGCTCACAGTCAGAATGCCTGTTTTTCTAGGTATTTTTGAGCTCTAAAACCACTTGTAATTGAATAAATGTAAGGTAGAGCTGTTTAATGTCATACTGTGGAACATTCCTGGCAGAGCAATGATCCATAGAAACAAGCAGGTGACAAACCCCTAATCAAAAAGTTACATAGTGCACCTTTAAGTATTAAAATCAATTAGAAAAGCTTTGGCGGAACACTGGAGGAGTGGCCACTGTCCAAACCAGTTTCTCGATTACTTTTCTTCTCTTTTCCTCGCACAAGTATCCATGCTGGGTAACAGGCCCGAAGACAAAGTGGATAACTGCGGCAGCCTTGTTTGAATAAGCACAGATGGAATTAGAGTGATATTTGAGAAGTGAAAATAGAATAACTGCAGTCTCTGTCAGCATTGCACCAGGTCCAAGAAAAGATGAGCCAAACGTTTAAAAGCTTGACACAAATTGTTCCAAATGCGAGCAAAGCTGACCAAAATATTTTCAATTCTGCTTTTACAATACAAGAAAAAACAATAAACAATACAGTGTGTGAGTGTCAATGTTTCTGTGCCTTTAGCAATTATTCCGCAAAAGTTGTTGTGCTAAACATCTTAAAAGGTCCATATTATGCAATTTTCAGATCTATGTTATAGCATTATTTCCTCATCAAAAACATATGTGGAGTTTTGTTTCATTCACACATGTTTAAGTCCAAACCCTGCATATTTAGGGTGAGTAAATAAAAGCTCAAACATGACTTTCTGGGCCAATTACAACCAGTAAGTAGACTTATTACATCCATTTTTATGCCCAACCAGGATATCGGCTGAACAGATATTTGGAAGCAAATATCAGATATCTAGCACATTTTTCAATAAAATTTTCTTAGTCGATTGTTGGGAATTAACAATTGATTTTTGGTTAATCATGAACGTTTTTATATTAAATTTATTTATTGTTACTATTACTAATCTGCATAAAGAAACTCAACTTTACAACATATAAACCATAACCACTTTAGAGCCACATCAGCCCGTTCGAGATTATAATGTGTTTAATGCAGCTTTGCGCAAATCTTACAGAAATTAAACTTAAAACCACATGGTTCATTTGCATAAACTATAAGCCCAAAAAAAAAACAGCTCTTTCCTTATGTGCTGATGCGGTTCAGCTTTTGTCGGACTAAAGGACATGACTCAGTGGAATATGAGTGTTCTTTCTGTGACAGAGGGATGATGATGATGATGGTGAGTCTGTTCTGTGTGTGTGTCGCGTTTGAGATGGTTCATGTCTTCAGAGATCAGACGTGTGCAGGTTTAGCACAGCTCTTTATTTAACATCATTTCACTCACTTTATTAATGTCAGTCACTTTATTTATTTTGGCTACTGTTGTGATGAAAAGATTTAAAAGTTTTTGTCTTTTGGACGCACGTGCACTCAACTTTATGATGCAGTAACCGGGGGGATACTGTGTTTACATGCACCATGACAAAACCAGGATACTCAAAAAACCCGATCATACCCTGGGCACTGATGTGAATGTAAACACATCACTGAGTGGTACAGTGATCTCCAAGGAGGTGCCAGAGCCCAAACGTAGGACTGTGAGGCCACAACTCCAGTGTTTACGTTGTCAGACGCAGCCTTGTCTCCTTACGCTACACACCGCAACCTAAATTCGGTTTGTTGATTAAAAATGAACGTGATCTGCAGCAATATCCAATCCCTAACCAGTACCACTGAATTAACAGAAAAGGCACTTATTTCCTTCAAACACAGTTAAATTATTACACAAGAGACCCAGTCTGTTATGTAACTGTCATTTATCCTTCAAGTAACTACTGAACAGCTTTGTATGAATAAAAGTTCAAACATTATGAGATCTCCTAGGACAAAATCAGTCTGTAAATAGCCTTATTATATCCACTGAAAGGGCCCAACCATAGTATCATATTATGGAACTGATACTCAACCCAGTTATTGTTTCAGTATCTGCACCAATATTGCATCCCAGGTCCAAATGAAGTAATGAACAGGTCTGTGGTGAGATGTACAACATGATTTTACATTTAGTTCATTGTAAAATCATGATTTACCAGAGTAGAAGAGTACTTTGTATAATATAAGTTCAGTCCACAAATACGAGAATAACTTTTACCATTACCAGGATATCAACAACATGCAGTAGGCAGCAAAACTGGGCAATGACTTAAAACGGACACATGATGAAAAGAAAGGAAAGAAACATCCACAGTGAACCCCCATGGGCCCCTAAACGCACTCCCCGATGTGCCGGCACCAATCAGCGTCCGCATCGACATCCCAGCATGCTTTGGGCCTGTTCATTACCAGTGTGTGTGTGTGTGTGTGTGTGTGTGTGTGTGTGTGTGTGCGTGTGTGTGTGGTGGGGGGGTGTTAGTGTACGTACCCTCTGCCTGGACGGTGAAAGGGGAATCGGACAGTCGCTTGCCAGAGAGCTCGCCCCCTAGAGACGTCATTAGGAAGAACAAGCTGAAGACGCCAGTGCCCAGTACAAAGAGCCTGTGGTGAGAGGAGAGAGGAGGTACAAATAAAGAAGGTTAGACCAGCAGGATTGATTTCAGCACTAGGGAAGTGGCTGTGACAGGTTGGGCTACTCATTTTACCATTTAAGATTATTCTATTTAAGATTTCACAAAAAAATGTTCAACTTTTTTCCAAATTCGGCAGTTTTTTACTTCCTACTACATCAGGCTAAGGAAGTCCATCACTGTTACCCAGCGAGCATCTTGTACACTGGACCAAAACTCCTGATTTGACAAATAAAAATATAAGAAAACAACTTTATTTTGATTAAATTATTATTATCAGTGTCAGAAAAAATGTGTTTCTTTTGTGTAAATTAACTTTTGGATTGAATTCTCTCTCGAGTGGAAACATATTTTTAAACTTTTCAACACAAATTTCTTGTTGATTGATGTAAAACTATAAGTTATATTTACAACAGGTATTATCCCAACAAATTAAGTTAAAATTACAGAATCATGAAAACATGTCATATGCACTTTAAGTATATTTTAGGTGTGTGTATTTTACTTAAAAGTGCACTGTGTAACTTTTTTGGTAGAGGCTCGACCACTTTGACTCCTGAAATGTTCTGAATCTACAGTATGGCATTTAATTTAACCCACTGACGCCGGATGCTGCACAGCGCAGCGCTGAGTCTTTTGTCGGTGTTCCGGATTGTCTGGCGATCAGCGTAACTGGTAAAGGCGGGGCCACACCTGGAAGCATGGGGGGCGTGTCCTCCTCTCGCTTGCATTCACTCCCATAGAGAGACGCAAAACTGCGGGAGCTGTACTGTCGCGTTAAACCTTCTTTATCGTGGCATATTATTTCTCCATTGAAAAATAATCCAAATGTATCCCACACATTTTCCCATCAAGACCTGGTTTGAAGTAACAAACGTTGCTCTTTACTGCCAGCACATGAACGCGCTCTACCACTTGTTCTGTTCGCTGCTCCAGACGCTCCTATAACAGGTGCCATATCGCTATGTCGTGTAACAAATAAACATGGTCAAACACATAAATGCTGACAGTGACACGGACAGTGAAGACTACGCTACGCACAGCAACCTACATTTAGTTTGTTGACTAAAAATGAATGTAATCGACAAAATTCAATTATCGATTAATCGACTAATCATGTCCATCCCTAACCAGGACTAAACCAGGACTGAGTGTCAGGACGGACTCGTAGATGCGCCCACGTAGACCATCGGGTGACCGCGGGAGAAAGGACCGGCGGAGAGCCTCACAGAGCTCAGCGCAGTCACCGCCTGATCGCACTTATCCTGTTCCATGGGCTCGGGGTTCTCTCTCTCTCTCTTAAGTCCAAGATTAGTCCTGGTTTAGACGTAGTTTAGACTCCACTAGAAATGTTATGACATGCACCTTTAACATAACGCTATACGTACAAAGGAGGAATAGTGTGTACGGTATGCAGTGGTGGAAGAAAACACACATATATACGATACTCAGAGTGCCTCAGATTTTTTTCTTAAGGGCCATTCACACCAAAGCGTCAAAAAATGCCTTGACGCCTCTATTTGGACGCCTTTGCATTTGAGTTTAGACGCCCCCGACGCGCGTCTTTGACGCCATGGACGAACGGGACAAAATACTTGATGCGCGTCCGTTGCCCTGGAAACAAGACAACAATGTCAGACCAGACTGATAGAGTGTTTTTATGACATAAAACATCAGCGGAGATCAGGTCGACAACTGGGGCGTATATATATTTATACTCAGCTAATGACACTGGATCAGTCCCGGTCTAGTCCTGGTCTAATACCGGTCTAGTTCTGGTCTAATCACGGTCTAGTCCCGGTCTAGTCGTGGTTTAATCTCAGTCTATTCAGGGTCTAGTCCTTGTTTAGTCTCGGTCTAGTCCTTGTTTAGTCCTCGGTCTAGTCCTGGTTTGGTCCCGGTCTAGTATTGGTCTACTCCCGGTCTAGTCCTTGTTTAGTCCCGGTGTAGTCCTGGTTTAGTCCTGGTCCAGTCCTGGTTTAGTCCTGGTCCGGTCCTGGTGTATTCCTCGTGATGATTGTGGCGTATATATTTATTCTCCGCTCATGTTTGTGTTTCTCGCTCTGGTTCTTGGGTCTTGCTTCCTGATAATAACGTCGCTGCGTCATTGGATACTCGTCCCTGATTGGTTGACGCGGCGCGTCTGACGCAAAAAGTTCAGCATTTTCAACTTCTTGACGCTGACGCCTTGGACGCGCGTCTAGACCGCTGACGCCAAAACGCCCAAGACGCGCCGTGTCGACGCCAGATTCGCGCCGCGTTGACGGCGAAAACGCGCCGCAAAAACGCAGGACGCTCTAGTCGCGCGTCCACATAGACTTTACATAGAAAGTGGACGCTTTGACGCCTTGGTGCGAACGGCCCTTTAGTCAACTCCAGGTATGTTTGTTATGAGGAAACAACATTATAACTTAGAGCAGACCTGTAATTTACACACGGGTTTGAAGATCCCTGTGCTAGCATGAAACACTATTTATACTTTGCGGCTGATGGCGTCTACATTCCCTGGGGATGGGGTGTGGTGCTAACTGTAAGCACTGCTCTGTTACTCAAATTAGACTTTAATCTGAGCTTTATTTGACCACAACGTGACCATAAAGAACAGACTGGAACTATAACAAATGAGCTCATTTCTGCTGTTAAACAAATCTCTCTCAAATAGCATGACAGTCACAAACTAGCTACCATTAGCTAACAGTTTTTCAGGACCGTGAACGCTTGTATTGATCACAAGCTCCCGTAAATGTGTTGTTTAAATCCATTTTGTGGTTTTTCTTGAGTTTTCAGGCAATTTTAAAAGTATTTGAAAGTGTTTGCTAATGTGTGCTTTGTGTTACCATAGTAACTCCTACACCCCCAGCCTAATGTCACTGCAATAGATGAACAGCCGACAAAAGAAAATCAAATTACCTTTTTTTTTTTTTTTTTTTTTTTTTTTTTTACTTATTAAACATTTGATATTGATTTACAACTCATTAATATTTCACACAGTTCTGAGGAAAAAAATCTAAATAAACTAAATCATTAGTTGTTAGAAATAGATGCATCCTGAATTTTGGACTTCTGGTCATCGCGCAATGCATACTCGGAAGGATCCTCCGAAAAAAGTGAGCATCAAATCGCCATGTTTGATTTCCCAGTGGGATGCGTTTATTGTCAAAGCCGATCTTTTCAAGTCTTTTGAACCATATCGTTTTTGTTTCTGGTTCTGATATCGTCATATTTTAGTTTTGGGATTCAGACATCGTAATTGTGTGGTTGCTGGATTTCCCAACAGCGGAAAACAGATCAAGAAATGGGCTTTGGAAGTTTGCAAACTGCATAACTGCAAAAGAGAATCAGATGTGTGTGACTGCAAACCCCCGTTCAAACTGTTTCACTTCCCCATGGAATAGAAAAATTGTGAAAGGCAAAGGCAATGGACAGTATTGATACACAGGAAGGATGAAAAAGGAAACCTCTGGCTGCCTAAGAAACATTTTGTATGTGGAGCGCCATCAAAGCAATATCCCGATCCCTCGCTCAACCTTGGTTACGAATTTAAAAGTCAACGCCAAAGCGAAAGGCACTAGGTGTTCGCCAAGAAAGACCTTCCACTGCAAAGCGACCGAGACGTGATGTTGCTGTAAAGTCGAACAACAAAGTGCGAGCTCCGCCTGTTTGTCTTCTGTCTCTCGATTAACAAACGGGATTTTGCTTTGTTGGCGCTCCACATACAAAATGTTCGCTGCAAACTCGGAATGATTTCTTGCGCAGCCAAATGTTTCCTTTTTTGTCCTTCCTGTGGATCAATACTGCCCATCGCCTTCGCCTTTCACTAGTTTTCAATTCCGTTGGGAAGAGAAACAGTTTGAACGGAGGTTTGCAGTCACACAGATCTGATTCCCTTTTGCAGTTATGGAGTTCGCAAACTTCTGAAGCCTGTTTTTCAAGCTGTTTTCCGCTGTTAGGACATCCAACAACCACACAATTGCGATGTCCGAATCTCGTAACTAAAATATGACAATATCAGAACCAGAAACAAAAGCAATATGGATCAAAAGGCTTTGACAATAGACGCATCCCACTGGGAAATCAAATATGACGATTCGATGCTCACTTTTTCGGAGGATCCTTACCAGTATGTATTGTGCAATGACCGGAAGTCCGAAATTTGGGATGGATGTATTGGTGATTTTCAGACTGAAGAATGTGATTATGTCTTACTCCCACTTGAGGGGCAAGAGACAATTCTTTCCTACTGACTACATTGTACTTTGCCATGAAATATCTAAAAGGTGAATTCACAAATGTTGAACCTGATCATTTCTGTTACTGACTAGACCCAAGAACTCACTGTATTACAACAAAAATCAACACTTTAAATCTATTACTTGTAGCTGCCACCCATTTGTATTTAATATTATTTGCCTACAGAATGTTATGACATAATCTGAAACCCAAAAATAAGAGTTACAGCTGAGGGTTTTAAATACACTAGCTTTCAACTTCATCTTTTTTGACTTCCTAAAATCCAAATGCCATCTAAAAGACAATGACTAGAATATTGCCAATGGTGGAAATGGTCTCTATTTTAAAGGTTCGATATTACACAGAACTAACTCTTGTCATGTTGTTACCGCCTCAAAAATATACCTGCAGTTGTGTTTTGTTTGAGTAACCCTACAGTTTTAGTCTGTAAGTAAGTGAGTGAGACTTTATTTATAGAGCACCTTTCACAGATAAAAAAAAAAAAATCACAAGTGCTTTACAGAGTGCATTAAATGACCTGTAAAAAAACAAGTCTGTCTACATCTCTGGAAGCTCAAAATGCTCTGGTCCGTCTTGTGATGTAATGAAGTGGTAGTTTTCTGCTTTTAATTCTATTCTGAGGTAAAGTCAGTGACAGGAAGAATACTTTGAAAATTTATTTAGGTACAGGATTCTGAATACCTGCATTAAAATTTATTCTGAATACTTAAAATATTCGTATGGTGTGGTGTGCTTCTTATTTGTACAGGGACAGTGCACAACAAAGCATTAACCAAGACAGAAGTCAGAGGAAAGATGCTGTTGCCAGGTTATAGTGTGGAGCCTAATTTACACTTTTAGTCCCTGAGCAGGTTGGTGGAAATAACACTGAGGTGCACATAAATGACAGTGTACAGAGGCAAAATAGAATTAAAAACAGCCTTTTCGTTGTGACATTGCTTGTTATTAGGGATGTAACAATAACCAAAAGTTCTCACAATAATATCGTGGACCCTCACAATATATCAAATTACAAGTCTCTTTGCTTAAATTAAGAGTTACGGTGCAGCAACAGCTTAAAAAAAGACAGAGAACTACATAGACCATGATCCTTTGCTCCATTTCAGTGCAGACTACAAGAACAAATAACAGCTCTAAGCACTTTTAAGTCTTTGTTCTTTAAATTAAGTCTTGTCAAGGCTATTATTGTATATATATTGTTATTGTTGTATTATTGGTTATTGTTACATCCCTAATCGTGAGCTTCCCCACGGTATCGCAATAAATATCGTACCGTGAGGTTCATACCGTGACGATATCATATCGTGAGACTTGGATATCGTTACTCCCCTAATTGTTATGAATTTCCTATCACTGATTAGAGAAAGAGAATGACACATGCACATGTTATAAGAGCGATGTTTTTGATTTTTCTCACAAATTCTGTGCAGTTTGAAGCCTAAACTGTGTGATCAGTATTCCTTTGATTTTAAAGAACTGTATTCTAAGTTCCACCAAATGAAAAAATAACTGTACCAGAGTATATTCTGAATACATATTCTCTGTACATGCATTCAGTAATTTCCCAGCGCTGGTGGAGGTGGAGGTGGAACAGGGGATTTTGAGCTTTGGAGATGTACACAGACTAATAATAATAAAGGATTACTCAAACATGTGTGAATGAAACAAACTCCAGGTATGTTTTTGACAAGGTAAGAACATTATAACATGACTTAAAGCTCACAATAATCAAATTTGTGTAATATAGGACCTTTATTGCCTTACGTGGAATGCTGCATTAATTTTCATTAGGGCTGTAACAAATACAAGTCTCACGATACGATATGATCACTGTATGAACCTCATGGTACAATATTTATTGCGATATCGTAGGAAAGCTCATGATTAGGGATGTAATAATATCCAAATCTCTCTGTATATTTTCACGTCATACATCTCTATGGTTGTGGATATTTTGTGGAGGCTAAAGAAACTGTGAATATGCTACTTTTTCCTCTTAAAATGCTTTGACAAGACTTAATCCAAAGATTTAAGACTTAAAAAACTGTTGAGAAAAGGATCATGGTCTATGTAGTCCCCTGTCTTTTTTTTTTTTTTTTAACTATTGCTGCACCATAACTTTTAATTCAAGCAAAGATAGTTGTAATTCGATATATTGTGATGGTCCACGATATTATTGCGAGAACTTTGACGATACAATATCACGATATTTCAGTTACTGTCACATCCCTAATCTTCATAGTAGCAGCCCACACTAGAAAAGGAAAGTTACATTCTGCACCTTTAATACTGAGATGGAGATGTTTTGTTTTTTGTTTTTTTTGTTTGCTTAGTTCTTTTTTTTTTTTTTTTTTTAGTTCTTTTTTTTTTTTTTTTGGTCTGCATCCTTAAATGATTTACGGTTTATGGCTAGTACGTACATAATTAGCTACTGGACCACGTGGCTTTCAACCAAAACACGAAGTAACAACACGTTTTTGCTGTAAATCAATACATCTATTAAGTTTGGTTAAATGGACGTCAGTATATGTAAAAAGGTGGCATTTTATTTATTTATTTATTTAATTATTTAATTTAATCAACTGAACAAGCTTCTTAGTTTAGTTCAGGAGACTTTAAAGCACAATCCAATATCGCGAGTTTCTGGACCCATTTCCAAACAAATATTAGATGACACAATTAAAAATATTACCTCACTCACAACACAAGGTAATTTAAGTTTCAGTCTGGTAAAATCTCACCTGAAGGGTTTGAAAGTGAGCAGACTTCTCCTCAGCATCATGGAAATCTCGCCGTTGCTGCTGGTCGCATTGGTCATTTTGTACTGGGAGGAAAATCGTCCCTCCTCATCATCTCTGCGCCACTCCTCTTTCTTTTAACCCTAACCCCCAACAACTCCGTTAACATAACTTTCAACCCAATCCAACCGGTACCGCCGCAGACCCGAGAGAAATTAAAGACAGGAACCCCCAACTTCCCGCGCTCACTGCCCGCAATTTATGTCCACATGTCCGGGGAACTTGTGCGTAAAATCCCGCCCGATCTCGCGGCTGCGTCTCTGCGCGCTTGGAGCAATTACGCGCAGATGCAAAAGTCCAAGAGTAAAAAAATAAAAAATAAAAAAACACGTGTGGAATGGTTTTCTTGGTGCCAGAGGATGTGTTGGCATGTGCCCGTGTGCTGTTACGAGCGGAATGAGCAGCAGACCCGGGAAGCGGCGTCCTCCTCATTTTATACAGTGAGAAAAGCGTTGGATCGATTACCGACACACAGCGCCATCTAGCGACGCAGGGGGAAATAGAAAAAATAAACGATTGTCGGTTTAAAAAAAAGGGAACTGAAGTTTTAAATGTGTGAACTAAAGTGGAGGACAACAGCTCCTAAAATGGATAGTAACAATAATAGTTATAATAATAATGATAATAATAATAATAAGGTTCCCTAAAAATATTTTTGGATTGTTTGCTTGTCATTATATAGCCTGTCATTTATCATCTAGGCCTAAATAAATAAATACATACATAAATAAAATACAAAAAAAAAAAGTAAATTAAAATATAAAAAATAAATAGTTTAAATGTCATGTTCTGTTATTTCATGTATTCTTCATTATATTACTTGATACGATAGTGACAAAAACAGAATAAATACAGTGCCTGTGGATAAACTTTTACTGTGCCTATTAGTCCTGGTCTAGGCCTGGTCTAGTCCTGGTTTAGTCCTCATCTTGTTCTGGTTTAGTCCTGGTCTAGTCCTGTTTTAGTCCTTATCTAGTTCTGGTTTAGTCCTGGTCTAGTCCGGGTTTAGTCCTTGTTTAGTCCTGGTTTAGTGTTCATTTAGTGCTGGTTTTGTTCTGTTCTAGTCCTGGTCTAGTCCTAATCTAGTCCTGGTTTAGTATTGGACTAGTCCTGGTCTAGTCCTGGTCTAGTCCTGGTCTAGTCTCGTCTAGTCCTCATCTAGTCCTGGTTTAGTCCTCATCTAGTTCTGGTTTAGTCCTTGTCTAGTTCTGATCTAGTCCTGGTCTCCTCCTGGTTTGGTCCACATCTAGTTCTAGTTTAGTCCTGGATTAGTCCTGTTTTAGTCCTTATCTAGTTCTGGTTTAGTCCTGGTCTAGTCCAGGTTTAGTCCTTGTTTAGTCCTGGTTTAGTGTTCATTTAGTGCTGGTTTTGTTCTGTTCTAGTCCTGGTCTAGTCCTAATCTAGTCCTGGTTTAGTATTGGACTAGTCCTGGTCTAGTCCTGGTCTAGTCCTCATCTAGTCCTGGTTTAGTCCTCATCTAGTTCTGGTTTAGTCCTTGTCTAGTTCTGATCTAGTCCTGGTCTCCTCCTGGTTTGGTCCACATCTAGTTCTAGTTTAGTCCTGGATTAGCCCTGGGTTAGACCTGATCTAGTTTTAGTGTAGCTCTGGTCTAGTCCTGATTTAGTCATCTAGTCCTAGTTTAGTCCTGGTCTTGTCCTAGTTTAGTCTTGGTCTAGAACTGGTTTAGCATTTGCCTATTTCTTGTCTAGATCTGGTTTAGTCCTGGCCTAGTCCTGGCTTTGTCCAGTTTTAGTCCTAGTCTAGTCCTGGTCTAGACCGCATATAGTTCTGGTCTTGTCCTGGATTAGTCCTGATCTAGTCCTGATCTAGCCCTGGTCTATTTCTGATCTACCCCTGGTCTAGTCCTGGTCTAGTCCTGTG
This sequence comes from Boleophthalmus pectinirostris, assembly GCF_026225935.1. NCBI lineage: Eukaryota > Metazoa > Chordata > Actinopteri > Gobiiformes > Gobiidae > Boleophthalmus > Boleophthalmus pectinirostris. The sequence continues at coordinate 26,820,488 of NW_026571115.1, read as the reverse complement.
ATGTGTGCTTATGTGAAAAGTGGAAAGACTTATTTTCAGGACCACGGGCAGCGCCGAAGAAATTTGATCAGCTCAACATCTACATCTAGTGGTGACAATTTAGACTACACTTATGTATTATTTTTTTTTAAAAAACAAAAAAAAACGCACGTCTTTTGGGATAGTCCACTAAATAAAATAGGTTACCCCATTACAAATCTACACAAATAGCCAAATATTTCAAAAGTGTTATTGCAAAAACATAGCTCATAAGAATAAAGGATACTCAATTACAAACTGTTCCATCTGAAAATGGCTTATTATCATTTATTTATTTTTTATTCACTTTTTGTTTTTGTTTTACCTGTGTAGGAGTTTTCAAAGCAAGTTAAAAAACAGGATACTAAAAACTACAGTGAAGCAACAACAGCATCCACCGTTGCTACAGAAGCAATATCGACTATTTCTGAGTTGTTTTTTGGCAGTGAGCGTGACGGAGGGATGTGCTGTGGATTGTCCCGAGAGACCCTCAGCAATAAATAAATCTCTTAATGCATACACAGACTGCAATAAAGCGTGTTAATAAGTTAGTATTTGGACCTATCG